>NW_022900951.1:102500026-102536847 GCF_012274545.1 Fukomys damarensis
CTTCTTCTTCTTCTTCTTCTTCTTCTTCTTCTTCTTCTTCTTCTTCTTCTTCTTCTTCTTCTTCTTCTTCTTCTTCTTCTTCTTCTTCTTCTTCTTCTTCTTCTTCTTCTTCTTCTTCTTCTTCTTCTTCCTCTCTCTCTCTGTCTCTCTCTCTCCCCACTTCCTTGATCTTCATTACTTTCCCTTTTTGTTCCTGTTCCTATTCTAATATGAATTGATTTTCTTTCTTTCCCTTTTCTTCTCTTTTTCCTTCTCATGATTTCCAGTAGTTATAAAGTAGTTATAAAAGAATGTAATTATAAATTCTAGCTTCAATATTGCTGTTAATTTATTCTGTTCTTTTGTTATCTTGTTTTCTATTCTCCTGTTCTGAAGAGCTCCCTAGAGTTTGTGTGATCTTCCTGTGTCCTCTGACTTCACTTCTAATCTTTATCTATCCTATCTATCTATCACTCCCTCCCCACCTCCTTCTAAATTTCCATACTGAAGGGTTAAGTTGTTATATTGAAGAGTTTATTTACTAGAAACATATTTTGGGCTGGTCCTTGATTTTTATTTAATTCACACAGCTAAAGGTGATACATTAATAACTACCAAAAACTGTCATTTTGTAAGCTGTGCTTGATGCTATTGTGTTGCTCATTGCATCACTTGGGCTAAGGTCTTGGGAATAATCTAATCAGTAATCCTCCCTGCTATAATGAAAATAAGATTGCATCAGAGAAATTAGAGATTCAAAACTAAAGACCAGCTATATCTAGAAGATCAAAGTAATAACCCCAGAATTAAACCAAGGAGAGTACCAATGACAAAAATAGAAATGAGAAGACATGTAAACAAGACAAAAACACAGACTTCCCCCTCACCAAAGGTAAACTGTAGAGGAAATGAGCCAGAAAAGTCTGACAGTCAGCCATCTGGACACTCTGAACCAATAGCACAGAAAGTAATAAAACAAATAAATGAGGCTCTAGAAAAATTCAAAACAGAATAATTTCCCAGATAAACTCAAAGATGGTAGGAAGAATGAAAGACATGTTTAGAGACTCTAGAACAGAAACAGATTTAAAAAAAAAAATGAGCTCAGGACCATGATGGAAACCATGAAAGTCCAGCATAGGAAAGAAATGGATCCATGAAAAAGATTCAAGCAGATATCCAGGAGATTAAAAACTCTATAGAAAGCATTTTCAGCAGGATGACCGAATGTGAAAGTAGAATTTCAGATATAGAAGACAGGATTGCAGTTAGTGACCATGAAAAGAGAGATCTCCTAAAAAAAGTGATCATAAGAAATATATCCAACAACTCTTAGATGATGCAAACAATAAGATAAGACAGATAGGAATCCATGAAGTAGCAGGAGAAAGTACAAATGACATAAACATGTTCACAGAATTAATGACAGGAAATGTCCCCAAAAGAGGGGAAGGATTTTACATACAGATAAGTGAGGCAGGGCTGGAGATTTAGCTCACTGATTCTGCCACCTGCCTCACAAATAAGTGAGGCATATAGGACTCCAACTAGCCAAGATCCAAAAAACTCTACAAGTAGACATATAATAATCAAGCTCCCAGAAACACAACAGAAGAACAAAATACTATAAGAAGTTAGAGAAAAGAAACAAAGAAGATGTGGTTTTTCTATAAAATGGAATATTACTCAGACATAAAGAACGAGAAAATAGATTCATTCATAGGAAAATGGATACATATTGAAGATATACTCCTAAGTGAAATAAATAAGTCACACATGTGTAAATACCAAATAGTTTCCCTGGTGTGAATAATCTCCAACAATGCATAAGATTCTAATAGGATTACTGACATTTAGAAATGGGAAGAAAGGAGCTAAAGGTGTAGGGAAGGTGGGATGGGTAGGGGAAGAGTAAATAGGGAAAAGAAAAAAATGTGAGAGAATGAAAAGATGAAAATAAAGTGTTTGTAGATGGGGAGGGGACGAGGGGGTGAAGGGAGGGCAGAGGTAAGGGGAAACAATGAGAATCAAGACTTGTCATGTAGAGGTACAAGATCCCAACAATGAATGTAACTGTACTGTATCCCTAAAATGTACCAATAAACTCAATTAAAGCTGAAAAAAAAAAAGAAACAAATCACATGCAAAAGAAAGCCCATCAGAATCACAACCGACTTTTCAAAACAAACCCTCAAGTCAAGGAGAGCCTGCAGTGAGGTATTTCAAGTCCTAAAAGAAAATAACCTCCAAACTAAACTGATGCATCCTGCAAAACTCTCTTTCAAAATTGATGGGGAAATAACGTACTTCCATGACAAAGAACACCTGAGAAAATTTCATGAAAGCCAAACCAGAACTCCAAATACTTTTAAAAACTATCCTGGAAAATGACAATGAAGGCCACAACTTCATAAAGGCAAACAGAGCAAATATACCAGGCAAGGCAAGAAATTAAATGGAGAGAGGGGAAAAATAAAAAAACAAATGAACCAAAAAGAGGATAATTACACGACAATGAAAAGTCATTGCATAACAGTTATATTCATCAATATTTATGTCCTCAATTCACCAATCAAAACAAATAGGCTGGCAGAACAGAATAAGAAGCAAAATCCAACAATATGCTGTATAAAAAATATTGCCTTAATCCACAAAGAAATTCATAGACCGAGAATAAAAGGATGGAAAGTAGTTCTCAATGAGTCACGAGCCTGCAAAAGGGGGGGGTAGCTACCTTATTTGCAATCAGAATAGATTTCAAAACAAAATTAATTAAGAGAGACAAAGAAGGCCACTACATCATTGTAAATGGAACAAGAGGAAGAAATGACAATCATAAATATATATGCACCAAATACTACTGCCCCTCAACTATACAAAACAAGTACTAATGGATATGAAAAATAAAATTTGTACTAATACAACTGTAGTGGGATACCTCAATGCTCCACTGATACAAATAGAAAGATCATCTAAACAAAAAATCAACAATGAAATAAGAGAACTGAACCAAGTCTAAGAATAAGTGGAATTAGTAGATTATAGAGTTTTCTACCCCACAAAATCAGAATATACATTCTTTTCAGCTGCATATGGGTTATTTTTCAAAATAGACCACATGCTAGTTCATAGAACATTCTTAAGTAAATGCAAAGGAATGGAAGTTATCCACTGTATATTATCAGATCATAGTGCAATTGAACTGGAGATTAATAGCAAAAGAAACCACAAGAACCTCACAAACACATGGAATTTAAATAAGACCCTGAATGAACAGCAATTGGGTCACAGAGAAAATTAAAGAAGTAACTAAACAGTTTCTACAATTAAATGATAATTCCAATACAACATACAGGAATCTATGGGACACAAAGAAAGCAGTTCTATGAGGGAAATTCATAGCAGTAAATGCCAATAATAAGAAAATAAAGAGAGCTCAAATAAACAACCTAATGCTTAACCTTAAGCTTCTAGAAAATGAAGAGCAGGACAAACTGAAAGCTTGTAGAAGGAATAAAATTATAAAGATTAAAGCTGAAATTAATGCAATGGAGAGTAAGAGAACTATACAAAAAACAATAATTCAAAGTGTTAGTTTTCTGAAAGAATAAGTAAAATCAAAAAACCCTTAGCCAGCTTTATCAACATAAGGAAAGAAAAAGCTCAAATTCATGCAATTAGGAATAAAAAAGAAGTCACAACATATCCACCAGAAATCCAAAGGATCATCAATATGTACTTTGAAAACCTGTATTCTAATAAAATGGAAAATAAAGAAGAAATGGACAGATTCCTAGATACATATGAGCATCCAAAGTTGAAGAAAGAAGATATACAAACTCCAAACCTCCCAATTACACTCAGTTAAATTGAAAATGTAATTAACACATTACCAAGAAAGAAAAGCCCAGGTCCTGATGGCTTCACTTCTGAATTCTACAAGACATTTAGAGAACTATTGCCACTACTCTTTAAACACTTCAATGAAATTGAAAGCAAAGCAATACTTCCAAATTCATTCCTGGAAGCAAGTGTTACTTAGATTCTAAAACAAGGGAAAGACCTACCAAAAATAGATCTACAGCTCAATTTCCCTAATGAATATTGATGCAAAAATCCTCAATAAAATACTGTCAGGCAGAATACAGAAGAGCACAGAGAAGATCACACACCCTGATCAAGCTAGATTTATCCCAGGGATGCAAGGATAGTTCAACATATGTAAATCAATAAATGTAATACACTATATTAACAGAGTCAAGGACAAAAACCATATGATCTTCTCAATAGATGCAGGAAAATCATTCAATAAAATTCAACACCCATTCATGATAAAAACCCTAAAGAAAACTGTAATAGATGTTCTTGATCTCAATCTGATAAAAGGTATATATGAAAAGCCAAGAGCCAATATCATACTAAATGGTAAAAAACTGAAGACTTTCATGCTAAATTCAGGAACAAGACAAGGATTTCCAATATCACCATTACTGTTCTAGAAAAATTAGCCACAGCAATTAGAAAAGAGAAAGAAATAAAAGGAATAAAGATAGGAGACGAAGAATTTAAACTGTCACTATTTGCTGATGGTATGATTCTTTACATAGAAGCCCCCCCCAAAAAAAAACTCTGCCAAAGACTTCTTGACTTAATTTAAAGATTCATTGGAGTAGCTGGATACAAGTTCAACACTCCAAAATGAATAGTCTTCTTGTACACAAATAACAGACTCACTGAGAGAGAAATTAGGGAAACATTTCATTTCACAATAGCATCTGAAAAAATGAAGTACCTAGGAATCAATCTAAGGAAGGAAGCAAAAGACCTCCACACAAAAACTATAGCACTATGAAAAAATATAGAAGATGATTTAAGAAGATGAAAAGACATCTCATGTTCCTGGGTACAAAGAATCAACAAGGTGAAAATGGCCATACTTCCAAAACTGCTATACAGATTCAATGCAATCCCAATTGAAATCCCAACAGTGTATTTCAAAGAACTTGAGAAAACCATCCAAAAATTCATTTGGAACCAGAAGAGGCCTAGAATAGCATAAACCATTCTAGACAACAGAGACATGCAGAGGGTATCACATTTCCCAATTTGAAACCATACTACAAAGCTACTGTGGTATAGACAGCATGGTACCAGCAAAGAAACAGACCCGATGATCAATGTAATAAATTAGAAGATGCACAAACAACACCAGACATACTCAGCTACCACATCTTTGGCAAAAGAGCCAACCATCCTCACTGGAGGAAAAATAGCCTCTTTAATAAGTGGTGTTGGAAAAACTGGCTTTCATCTTGTCAAAGATTAAAAATAGGCCCTTGTCTGGACTAAACTAAAATCCAAGTGCATTAAAGATCTAAATATCAAAAGAGAAGGCTAAATACACTGGAAAGTAAGTTAGGTAGAACTCTCAAAACATTGGTATAGAAGAATATATCAACAAATCCTCAGCATCATGAGAACTTGCACAAATAATCAACAACTGGGATCTCATTGGATTAAGAAGTTTTTGCAGTGCAAGAAAAATCACCAACAGAGCTAAGAGACAACCTACAATGTGGGAAATTTTTTTTACCAGCTACTCCTCAGACGAATGACTACTATCTAGAATATATAAAAGAACAAACAAATCAGAAACCCCAAATACAAAGACCAAATTACAAAATGGGCAATTGAAATGAACATATATTCCTCAGACGAAGAAGTGAAAGTAGCAAATAAATGAAAATGAAAATTTATTGGAATATAATTTGTCAAAGTAGTTACTATCTTCTGGATTTTGGGTGTGAGTTGTGATTTCATCTTTTCCATTTGTAATTGCATCACTATGAGTCTTTTCTCTCTCTTGGTTTTACTAAGGGCTTATTTATTCTGTTCATTCTTTTGAACAACCAGCTTTTCAATTCATTGATTTTTTTAGTTTTTTTATTCTCAATTTCATTGATGTCTGCCCTCATCTTTATAATTTACCCTTTAACTTTGGTGTGGGGATGGTTTACTATTGTTTCTCAAGTATATGAAGATTTGTCATGAAGTTATTTGGGATTCCTCTGTTTCCCTAATGTGAGCAATAGTTGTGATGAATTTTCCTCTTAGCACTGCTTTCATAGTGTCACAGATGTTTTGTTGAGTTGTACAGTTGATGTAATTAACTTCCAGAAATGTTTTAATTTCTTCTTGAGCCATTGGTTGTTTATCACTATGTTGTTATTTTTTCGGAGCTTTTGCATTTTTACAAATTTCCTCTGTCATTGATATCTCTTTTTACTGTACAGCAGTTAGATAATATGCATAGGGTGATATCAATTTATTTACATTTACTTAAGCAAGATTTTTAGACCAGTATGTCATCTATTTTGGAAAAAAATACTATATGCTATTAAAATATATATGCTGTTTTAGAGCAGTGCGATACTCTATATATCCTCTAAGTCCATGTGTTCAAGGTATGGTTCAATTCTCAATTTTCTTTGCTATATTTTGCTTAGATCTGGCTCTTTTCAAAAGAGAGACATTAAAACCCTTTACTATAGTTGTTTTAATATATATTTGACCTTTTATGTTAGCAGTTTTTGTTTTGTGATGATAGATTCTCCAGTATTCCACCCGTATGTATTCATCAACGTTACCTATTCTTGTTGGAGGTTTCTTTAACTTGTATGTAGTAACCTTCTTTGTCCCTTCTAATCAGTTTTAACTTGAGGCTTATCATGTATGACAGTAGAATTGCTACCCATTCTTGTCTTCAGGGTCCTGGTACATGAAATGTTGTTTTCCACCCTTTAACTTTTAGCCTATGAATATCTTTTTGGATTAGATGAGTTTTTATAATACAATACATTGTTATATTCTGTTTTTTATTCAGTCTGCCTTTTTGTGTCTTTTGACTGGGGTATTGAGGTTATTAATATTAAGTGATATTACTGAGATGTGTAGGTTATTTACTATCATTGCCTCTTTAATCTATTGGCATATTATTTGTTTTTTTTCCTGATTTGTAAATTTCTGTTTATCCATTGACCTCACTAGTTTGCTTTGTGCTTTTAGATGTATCTAACTAGTTTCTATTGAGAATAGTCCTTAGCAGACTTAGTAGAGAAATCTAGAGTTGGTTTATTACTCATATATCTTCTGAGCTGGTCTTTTTATGGAAATTATTTATTTCTCTATATATTTTAAAGGATAGCTTTGCTGAGTAAGTTGATCTATGATGCAAGTTACTTGGTCTTAGGTCTTGAAATACTTCACTCCAAGTTCTCCTGGCAGCTTGAGATTTGTGCTGAGACGTCTGCTGTGATTTACATGTATAGGTAAAAACTTTATATATGATGTGTAGTTTTTCTCTGGCTGCCTTTAAAATTCTGGTTTTTATAAAATGAATACCTGTGAATTTAATGAAGATATGGCTTGGAGAACTCCTTTTGTCAAAATTGTTTGTTGGTATATAGGTATTGCTTACTTGTATTTTAAAATCTTTCTTATATTTGAGAAATTTTCTTCCTTAATCTTTGTAAGCATGTTAGTGAATCAATCTGTTCAATTTTCTAGATTTTCTCTAACATTGATTAGATGTAGATGGGTCTTCTTGTTGTTTTCTAGTAGCTGCTGAATAGTCTTGTTTTCTCATTTTCTTTTTTTTATTTCTTTGAGCTATTTATCGTCCAGCGGACCCTTGAGTTATTACCAGCATTGCATATGAGCAACCAGGTTTATGACCAGAATTTTACTTTTAACTTACAACCCAGGTTTTGAGTTATATCCTGAATACTGGCCACTTATGTGGTTTTAAACAAATACTCACAATGCCAGAAAAGTGTATGCAAGCATGCACAAGAATTGGGCTGAGCCGAGATGATCATGTTTATAGATGTGATTTTGGTCTTTTTTATATATATAATCACTATTATTATTGCTATCACAATGGCCCCCAAAAAGCTAGAAAGGAAGTAAGGGAGGAAGGGAAGGTGAAGAAAGCAATCACAGTAGAAAAGAAGAGGAAATTGTGGAGAAATATGACAGTGTCATTCATATGACCAAACTCAATAACATGTACAGCGTGTTGAAATATGTCATTTTGACAATCTTACAGGGAAAAGATTTGTATAAGGAAGATAGTGTTGCTAAAGATGTTACTCAAATTAGTAAATCATGATCAACAGTGTTAGATGAGATAGAAAGGTGATTATTAATGTGGAAAAATAAAATGCAGATAAGAGGTCATAGCTTGAGTCCGTAATTCGTGAAAAAGCTAGCACTATAAACACAGATTTCATAACGGGTAATCTATCAACGAGTGATAATGGTGAAACATTTCATGCAAACAAGGCATGGTTTCACAATTTTAAAGCAAGATCTGGGGTTCATAACATAACTAGGCATGGCGAAGTAGCCAGACCTGATAAAAGGGCTGGTGAAAATTATATATACCAACTTGAAATGATGACAGAGAGAAAAGACTTTTCCTGTTATTGAGTTTTCAACTGTGATGAATTGTCATTTTTTGGGGAAAAAATGCCCAGGGGAACAAACATTACTCAGGAAGAGAAAAAACAAACAAACAAAAAACAAAACAAACAAGCCAGGCCACAAGCCTAAAAAGGACAGGCTAACCTTATTACTATGTGCAATGTTATTAGTAGTGACATTGAGAAAAATCCTCTCTTTTTCTCTAGAGTGTTCGGAAAACATAAAGCCATGAAGAATAGGGTAGGGATTATGTGGAGATCTATCACAAAAGCCTGGATAACACGAGTACTTTTTCGTGAGTGGATCAAGGAGGCTTTGTATACTACTGTTAAGAAATATCTAGAAGACAAAGGTTTACCTCCCAAGGCTCTCCTCATCATGGACAATGGTCCTGCTTACCCATGAGATTTGAAAGAATTGGCTTAGGTATTCCCATGGCTCACAGTTGAGTTCCTCTCACCTAATACAACTCGTTCTCTCCTTCAGTCCATAGACCAGCAGGTTATAACTAACTTTAAGAAGCTATAAACCAACAAGCAGTTCCTGAAGCACTGCTGGATGGTCTCAGATTCAGATAATCCTGAAAGTTCTGGAATGAACATTACAACATCCTTTCCTGTGTGGGGGTTAATTGAGTAATCCTGGGCCCATATCTCTCTAAGGCCAATGAGATCTGTCTGGAAGAATGTGTAGCCTAAAATTATATAGGAGAGACTTTGGAGGCTGGGTAGAACCTGAGCCCTCAATTGACCCTGTTTTTGATGACATTGTTACTATAGCAAAGTCCATATGCTTGGAGTTAGACAATGGTCATGTTGAGGAACTGGTAGATGAACACTCAGAGGAATTGTCTACAATGGAACTTCAGCAACTTCTGGCTGAGCAACAGAGAATGGCAGCCGAGGAACTTTGTGAAGAGGAGTGTGGCAAAGTTCTTCTGAAATAAAATCCCAAAGGAAAAAAGAAGACAGTGTTCTGAACATTTGTAGAGAAGATCCACCCAGACAAAGAACAAGTCAATGTGTACATTCACTTGCTTAACAAGTGTCATTGAACAGAACAGCATTAAAGAAAAGACAGAAACAGATAACCTTAGATGAGTTTTTATTTATGAAAAAGTTGAGACCTAGCGAGCCAGAAGTAGGTCCTAACACACCATAGACTATCCCAGGGAGAGCAAGGACACCAGAGAGACAGATTTCTGATGTTCTTATGAATGATGGGGACTCTTTCCAAACAATAATAACCCCTCATTTCATGCTCCTTTCCTTTAAGACAAAACTGTCAACTTGGATATTGAATACAGTGTGACACTGCTGTTTCTGAAAAACTAATCATTTTTTGTATTTTTTGGTGAATACACTAAGAAAATTATTGGTGTTTCTGGTAAATTACACACATTATACAACCCTTTTTAGTATGAAAATGTCAGTTAAGTGGTGCTTTGGAAAGTTCAGAATGCTTTGTGGCTCTATCCATTATTTTTTTTTTCATTGAGTATATTGGTACTTTTTGAGTATACAGAACAGTTACATTTATCATTGGGATCTTGTACCTTTACATAACAGATATTGGTTCTCATTTTCCCCATAACCCTGCCCTCATTTCTCCATTATTTCTTATGAGAAAAAAGTCCTGAATTACAACTAACTTTAGTTATAACCAGGCTGCAGAAATAAATTGAGGATCCACTGTAATTATCTCCTTTATCCTTAATATCACACACTCTGTCTTCCCTCATTTCTGCAATGTGTGATTTATATACTGTTTCTTTCTATTTCAGGTATTTCTGTCTGACTTTTTTTTGAGAATTCCATATTCTTATTGAATCTGTCATTCAGATATTGAACTATTTTGGTTAGCTCATCCATTTTTTTTTTACCTATTTCTTCAAAATTCACAGTGGGCCTATTGAGTATAATTTCTGTATATATTTGGTTCATTTCCTCTTTGAACTCATCTATTTTCTTCATCCCTTCTAAAAACTTTTTATATATTTCTGCTGTGTGCTATTTTGTCTTCTTCTGTCTTTGTGACCCTTTTCTCTGCCTTGAGGGATTTTGGTGACTTACAGATCTTCTATTCCCTTGTGTGCCCATTCCTCTACTTGTACCTGTCCTCACAGTTTCTCTGTCTCGTTTTGTGTATTCTCTGTGCACACTATGACTATTTATCATTTCCGGTTGCTCTGCGGTGAGGTAGATGAGGTACTGGGGGAGGATGAGCGGTGTTTGGATGAGTAATGTTAGTTACTAAGGCTGTGATATCAAAGGGAGATTAGTGGTAGATGAGTGTAAAGGACTGAAGAAAGTTCTGTTTTTATTGGAATACTATTAGTTGGTTTGAAGGTTTAATACTGAGAGTTTTCTGAAGATGTTTTGTGAAGGCAAGAGAAGAATATGGGGAAAGTGGTTTCATTTTGTGATTGAGGAAAGCTATGTAGTTATGATAACTTGTTTATAGGAAAGACAATAAGCTATGTTAGAATAGAAAAGTGAAAGGCTTAGGATGGAAGAGATTGAGGAACGATACTAGTGAAGATAGAATTGACTGTGAGGAAGCTCATTATGATAAATTTAAAACCTTGGGAGGTGGAGTTTACATGTTGGGAAAAAGAATAAAGATATATGTTAATAATATGGTCTCGGGGATTTGAAGTGAAGAAATTAGGTAGAGATGTGTTGAGGGAAAGAACATAGGTACCTATTAAATTGGAGCCAATGAAAGAACAAATATATAGGAATAAAAACTTAATATACACATGGAACCATAAAAATAACCACACATTACTACACAGTTCAAGAGAAAATACAAAAACAAAGCAATGAGCTTTTCCATGGGAACACAGATTAGATATTCCAATGAGACATTGCATATGTGATTCCCAAGTACTTTCTCCGACAGTCTGAGTTCTCACACCCCCATTATTCTTCTATTCTTTGCTGCAAAACTGGGGTTTACTCAGATTCAGGGCATCTTTCTGTCAGGTTGCAGATATTCTTGCAGAGTTTGATTTACTCTGAGTTCTTGGGTTAGGAACGCTTGCTGTTCCTCTCCCTGGGTGTGACTGCAGATTTAGCAGACAATTTGACAGACACTAAACTGTCCACTGAGTCAGAATGATTCATTTGCAGTCAATTCAACTACAGCAGTAAAAGGCTGATCTGTTCCTGTGGTGTCTCTCAGGGATAGCTGGTAAATAACTGGGAACACAGTGCCAATGTGAGTCTCCAGCTCAGGCTGAATCTGGGGTCTGATCTCAGGAAAACAGTCCCTGATCACTAGTTCTTAGTCCTCCCTGAGACTCCCCCAATTCTGCCATCCAATTGGGTCTCCAGTGACTGCCCTTCCCTTATTTACTCTGGGAACGTGGCTGTATGAAGCTGCCAAGGGGCTGCTCCAGGACAGACGTTCAAACACCCAGTCCTTCCCCACCATGGCCTGCTCCACCACCTGCTCCAAGTGACTATGTGCTGGGCCATTTGCGTTGCAGTCTCTCATCTCGTGTTGCCCCTGAAGGGTCACTCAAGAAACAAAGTCTCAGATTCTTCCCACTGTCTCCAACAGCATAAGATTCTTCTGGTCCCCATGCAGTTATGTGAGGGCAGAAAAGTTATGAGTTTCCCTGAGCCCCCTGACTAGCAGCCAGGTAGAAAACAACTGTGGTGCCATGGTTTCTCCTCTGCAGTGTGAGCCACCTCTTCTGTCATTTTCTTTTCCTGTCAGTCCCCTCCTTGTTCCCATGTGCTCGCCCCTCACTTCACTTCCTCTCCAAGCTGCTGTCCTCCAGACTTCAGACAATTTGTCCTGGAGAAGCCGAGCTCCTGCCACTCACTTCTCTCTTGTCTCTCTCTACATGTCAGTTTTAAGATGATCAATCCTTGATTACTTTTCTACATTATATTTTATCCTGGATCGTGTTTGGCGACCAATACAAAAAATGAAATAACATTTCAACGTTGTGATCCTTTTTTTTTTTTTTTTTTTTGGTACTGGGGATTGAACTCAGGTCCTTGAGCTTGCAAGGCAGGCCACAGAACTGCTGAACTGAATCCCTGCCCGAACTCTTAGATTCTTGATCATACTTAGTACATAGTGAGGTTTTAAGTGAAGTACATTGATTAATTATCAAAAAAGTCTTAATCATTATTCTACTTTCAAAATTTAGGAAACTAAAATGACAGGTTTCAATTTTATGTGCATAGTATTCTTTATTCCCCTCTATATTTTATTAAGGTTATCAACCTCAAAGAACATTATTTAGCCAGGCATGGTGGTGCACACCTGTAATCCCAGCACTCAGGAGGCTGAGGCAGGAGGATCGCTGTGAGTTCGAGACCAGCCTGGGCTACATAGTGAGTTTCATGTTAGTCTCAACTACATAGTTAGAGCCTGTCCCCCCAAAACAAAACAAAACAAAGAACATTTCCAATAGGCACACATAGCTTTCTCGCACATATGTATAGCCAAAAATCCTCCACTTTTGTTCCTTTCTAACTAAACAAATTTGTGTCGATGCTATCTTTCTAACATCACTTTTTATATGTCATAAGTATTCAACTCACAGATACCCAGTGCACTCAATGTATTGGTAATGGTATACTATGTAGTATTATTGTTTATCATACTCATGTTTTGAATGAACTATAAACCTCTACAACCATGCCTTGCCAGTCTGTAAATTGTTGTGTGGTAAACAAAATATATCTATTTTATTAGGCATAATTAAAAGTGCCACTTTGGTCTCAACACTATCTATGATCCAAAAAGTGCCCCTCATCAGGGGTTGCATGTAATAGTGTTTTGATCTTATAATTCTCAGCATTAAGAGTTTGAAAAAATAAATTTCAGTTATTGGTAAGCCAATATTCATGGTATTTTGTTGTAATGGCAAAAATAGGTGAAGACTTTGGGAAGTTATGAGGAGAGAAGCTGTTACATTTTAGACATATACAGAAGAATTTGTTATGGAGAAGATGTGGGGAGTGAAAAAGTTGCCATAACTAAAGTGGGAAAGAACTATAGCTGAAATAGTTTAGACAGGATGCACACAAGAAAACTAAGAAATCTCTTCTTGGTATATTAAACTTGAAGTGCTTCTTAATAATTTGGCCAGGAGATCTACAGCATTTGTATTTTCTGAGACATTATTACTATTTCATTCAAAATAATATTAATAGATTAGTAGTTATACGATATCTTGAATCCATTACATAAATCATTTCTATAAATACATTAATATTTTATATATTAATTATATATTATAGAACATTATATGAATTACATATATGCTATGTTAATATAGTATTAATTATATTATAACACATATATAGCCTCCTTTACTGGTAATTAGGAATCAGGTTTTAAAGAGGTGTATCTGCTATCTAGGCATTTAAAACAACTGACAAATGTTTTTTTCTTATAGTCTCTCTTTTATCAACCAGAAAGGCATGGGTAGAAGTATTATTATCACAAGAATGCATCTTATCTTTCAAGTGGAAGCTTATAATCTCAAAAATAAATTTTTGAAAATGGAAAAAAGGCCATGTGTTCATTCATATTAAAGTTCTGACAAATACAATCTGTTTATGATACCATGTCATCTAACTTTATCCCTAACTTCCAAAACTTGCAAAAAAAAAAAAAAGTTACTAGCTGCTAGTGAGTGACACTAAATATCCCATGCCATGACAGGCATGATCCTCTGATAAAATAGGCTTTTTTATCTGCAATGTTATCATCTGTCAACCAAAGTGATGTGGTATCATATCAAGGACAGAACATAATATGATTTGGTTATGGATACTCTAAGTTTTCCTTTGCATGAAATAATCTGATTTAGAGATCTCTCACAAGTACTATAATTATTTGAAGTACTTATGACAAAGTAGCATAATCTGTCAATATTGCAAACATAATTGCAATGTAAGTAGTCAAAATAATTGTGATTAAACCTCTCTTTAGACAGCATTTAGAAGAGTATAAAATGAAAATGACAAGAAATTGTGGTTACTGACATTTAGAACTCAGGGAGAATATCCAAGTTATCTCTAGAGACTGCTCTCATGAAAATTATTTCAGTTCTGATCTTGATATTAAAAACATATATAATAATCACTTACATTTATATAGAATTGTCAAATAAATTGTGCCATTTTTGTGATGTGGCATATAGTTCATAATTACCATTTCATTATGATATAGCACTGTAGATGAACTTAACCAATTAGACTTTGAGAACTTCTTTTATCTTTTTCTTATAAGAAGCTTAAATTATAAGTGAAGTTCTTTCTCAAATGCTTATGCTAATTTTTCTCTGACTCTACTTATTTACTTGTTATAATTTTATGTTCACCATTGAATACTCTCAGATAAACATAATATTCTTATTTGTTATTTGCTTTATATAGTTTAGAATATTATAATAGTTATCCATCAGTATTCACTTTGATTATTTTGGCTGCTGGAAAGATATAATGTTTGGTCACATGGTTTAGATTCTTCTATTTTATTGCCCTTAATGCTTAAGTTATGTCTTACATAAGCTTCAAACTCATAAATGTTGATTTATGTGACCATAAATAAATACTAAATAGTCACTTAGTCTCTAAAAGAAAACTATAAATACATATTTTCATCAGAATAATGAATTATTGGCCTAGCAGACTAAACAATAAAAATCAGTTAAAAACCTACTAGCAGAATCATCTTTTAAAGCTGCAAAAAGTTAAACATAATTATCTTTTTCCAGAAATATGGTTCTGAATATGAGCCTCAATAAAAGATCAGATCAGAAACTGCACACCACCTTCCACACAATCTTCTGAGCAAAATATATTATTCTTGTATAAATTGAACGTGTCCTTTCTGGGTGCCCTGAATATGGGACATACTTCACTGTGACTCAGATGAAAAATCACTCATGGCCAAACTTTCATACCTAATCAGAAAATTTTATTCCAGATCTCCTCTTTCTCAGCATATTTGAATATCTAACCTGAAGTTGTTTTCTAGATCATTGATCTGACACATCTATATTTTATAATCCTTGGCACATTCAATTAGGATCATGCATTATACTGAACTGACGTTTCTATATTTTCAGTCTTTCTCTACAATACTGCTAAGAAGTTTAAGTCACTGAACTCTGTTTTAAATTATACTTAGCTGAGAGAGGGTGATGATGCACACATGTAATTACAGCACTTGAGAGACTGAGGCAGGAGTACTGCAAGTTCAAGTCCTATCTGCGTTACTTAACAAGAATTTGTGTCCAAATAAAAACAAACAAACAAACAAATAAACAACAAATAAAAGGGCTAGCAGATGTAGCTCAGTGCAATAATACTAGTTCAATCTCTAGTACCTCAAAATATTATCGATGGAATGATGGGTGACATTCTATGGAATATTTCTAAAACATATTTCATAATAATTTATCTGACTTTTAGCCCAGATTAATTAAAAGGCTAAAATCTATGAGATTTTTAGGTATACTTAAAATTAACACTGCTATGGATGAATCCCCAAATTTTCAGTTGAAATCTTTCTAGTAATATCTGAATATTAGAGTATCATTAAAACTGGCTGAATACATTGTTTGCATGCAGCATACTCTCATTTTTGTTTTATTAATAACATTAATAGGTAAGATTATATTCTTCAAGCATGTTAGTAAACATACCTGTAAAATATTAGGAAATACTTCTGCTTTGAGTATTTGTTTCACTTTGCCAATTAGATCCATTTTAATAAATATAATTAAATTTAAATACTATGTTTCTTTTATTTGACTATATACCTTGAGGCAAATCCCCACATTTGACTTGGTAAATGAGAAGATATAGTCCTCAGATGCCCTTTATTATACAACTTTATCCCTGTACTATTTTTTAAATTGTGCAAAAAAAAAGGCGTTATAAGTCAAAGCTATATTGATGTCATTGAATGCATTCCATATATTGTTTTTCAATGCTCCCATCAAATGATGGGAAAAAGAATTTGAGAAATTATAGTTTCACATGACTGAGCTCATGTTGCAGACTACATAGATTTCATACAACAATACCAGTAAATTTCAGAATATCGTGCAACTTCTCCAATATTAGGAACAGGATTCATTTGAAGGCTTCTTGCACATTTGGATATGAAATACAATGTTATTAATTTATCATGGGCTTTGGGAATGAATAACTTTACATTTACAACTACAGATTGTAAAAACAAACCTGCCAGATACGTTGTTAAAATACAGGATTCTCCACTGCTCAGAGGACACGCATGCGTAATGCCATATTGCTTACCTGCTTCAGGTAGAACTGATAATGAAATGGGAGATTATGCTTGACAAGAATACTGATCTTTGAATAAATGTTCCGCACATGGAAGTGTCATCCTCAGATCATCTGAGCTGAGCGGATCCAGATGAAATCTGATCCCCAAAGTGATTTTGATGAAAATGTATTCCCACCAAGTAACAATTCTTAGATCATCCCAATCAGCTCTCTGAGAAGAACCGTAACATTTTCACTTGAATATATAGACAGGTTTGGTTATTTCTTTAAAACTTTTAAAAGGCGATCAAGTTAGTAACACTAATCAGTGCATAACCTTCTAAGTTGGCTGCTATCAAATGATACCATAGGTAACTGGATGCATCATTTCTACATGTTTGTGAAAATTAGATTTCATTACTCCAGGTAAAGGTCCAGATTGCTTAGTTAAGTTTAAAGGATCATTTCAACAGAAGAATTGAAAAATTTTCTCCAGTTTAAAACAGTATGAATAACAATTTATATTATTTTATTAGTAATTTCTATAATGCTTATTCTTTTTTGATAAAGAATGACGGCATCAAAATGTTTTCTGGGTAGGGTATACTCAATTATCAAAATATACTTAAATAATAAGCCAAACATATCATTTTAGAAGATATTATGATGAGTCTTTACAATCAATGTAACACCCACAAATCTTTACCCTTTATTTATTTTTTAAAATTGTGTTTATTGATGCATTTTAGGTATACAGTACAGTTACATTCATCATTGGGATCTTGCACCTTTACATGACAGGCCTTGGTTCTCATTTTCCCCTTACCCCTGCTCTCCCTTCACCCCCTCCTCCCCCCCTTTACAAACACTTTATTTCCATTTTTTCATTTTGCCATATTTTTTTCCTTTTCCCTTATTATCTTTCCCCTGCCCTTCCCATTTTCCCTACACCTTTACTGCTTTTTTTTCCTATTTCACATGGTCAATTATATCATCAGGATCTTATGTAGTATTATAGTAAAACAGAGGAGTATTTATCAAAAATTTTTGAGGCAGAGTCTAGCTTATTTCCCATGCGGGACTCAAACTTATTATCCTCCTGCCTCAGCCTTCTGAAACACATAAGTTTACTTATAATAATGAAAAGTACATTTTGATACTAAATTTTAGATAAGTAGATTTTCAAAACTGTAATCTATCCCTACCTTATAAGATAATGTTTCTTCTTGATGAAAAAAGTACATGCATGTTAATAGGAATAGCTATAGTGACTTTGGTATTCTGTTCTGTATGAACTGACCTTACAAAACTGAAGTTCTTTTTTTGTTACTTCCTCTATTAATTTTAACTTTATCATTGTATCACTGATGAATTGTGCTGTTTTCAATAGGTAGTAATGGAAAAGTACCATTTAGTAGTTTCTGGCAGAAATGTAGAAGCTTTTCAGATACATGAAAAGGAGTACATGTTCCATATAATTTAGTTTACATATGTATATTAAATGTGTAACATTGATATTAATGCAGTTCAAATAAAGATAGGATGTTTCTTTTACAAGACGTTTACAGAAGTTCATGATTTTTGGATTACAAAATCTGCTTCACCATCACTGGAATGTGATTCTTGGTCTCAGTCTATCAATAATTAAAGAATGAGTATGTTTTATAAATTAGAAGTCATAAAAGAATAAAGAATAGATTAAAAATTGAGGGGTTAAATTCACAGAAAACAAAATTTCACTTTAATTAAAAAGGTATAAAATATATGTCATTGTACTTAACTGCAGTCAAAATAAGAAAAATGTATATAATTTAACTCAGAAAAGCCAGATTTCATTTGGGATTTAAAATTCATGATCAGTATAAGCTGTGGCAAATTGTTGAATTTCTCTAAATTTTGAGTTTCTGATTTGTAAATAAAGCATAAAAAGTTTGCTTCTCTATGTTGTACTGAAGACTGAGGTAATGAACATAAAATGCCTTTAATTATGCATATTTATAGTAATGGGTTGCATCTTATTAATAGCACTTTGTTAACTGATTTTATGAACTTTTAATGAGATGAGATGTCCGATAAGCCTTAAACCTTCAGAGTTTTTCTTGCTCTGTTACCTGCCTGCCTTTCTCAGAGATCAATCAGCCTCATTTAACATTTAAAAGGCATTTTTAAAGATTTTAGTTTTGAATTAGTAAATTTTTGCTTTAGAATTGTGTTTTTTCTCTTATAATGTTCATCCACTTTCACAGATCTGAATAATTTTACTCATTATAAACCAGAAGTCACTTTTCGTTTAAGCTATTTATAGCTTAGAGAATTCAAACTACATACATTTAAACATCTACACAGTTTCAAATATTGGCCTTCCAGCACCGGGTAACAAATAGTAAAATCACCAAATCAGATAAAATCCTCTTTATAGTTTGCCAAAATATCTGGAGTTTTAAAGAATAGGACACGGAATAATTTTACTTCCAAATCAGTTCCCTATTATGCCTCCTGAAAGCTAAAGAGCAGAGTCAAATATTAAGGTGAGGCAGGGATATGATTAAAATGATTAGGCTGGCAAGAATCTGTAAAACAAGTATTTTGTAAATGAAAAACTAATAAATAAAAGATAGAGATGGAGAATACTATAGAGCAGTCTTAAGAATGAAAATAGAGGGGAAGGCCTAGCAGTTGTCTCTTCAGGATAAGGAACCTGTCCACACCAATATGAATGTCTTTTGATAGTTTTGTGAAAGTACAGTGCAATCAGACTGTTATTTTTATTTTTGTACACAATTTTGCTACAAAATTTTTCAACAGAATTTCTTACACAATTCACTAAACTTCAGTATTTTAAAGTTAAACATATGCATTCTGTAAAATTTTCATAAGTGCCTATATGTCCCAAATATTTTGTGTAATGCACAATATGTAACTGTATTAAAATTCTTATCTAAATAATGCTTCTTTCATTTAAATGTTTGTCTCCACATCCATCTTCTGTTTCACAGATATGTTTCTTTGCAATATTCTAGGAGGATATCATTTGGAATTGTGCCTGGAAGTCATCAATGCGTTCAACAAATATTCAATTTCATATCTTATTAGCAGAAGACATTGTTATATTTCCTGCACTATGTTTAACTGTGGCCTATGAGTTGCTAGCTATTTATTAATTGATATTTTCAAGATAGTCCTTGATCTGTCTAGTTTTTGGGGTAAATTGACATGGAACAGAGCTCCCAGTAAATAATAGGATATAATCATGCATAAGAAATACATCTCTTTTCTGCAAAGCTGCACTTGGTGGCTAGTTTTTGCTGCAGCACAACTCATGACAAAATTGTGAACTTTTGAGTATCACACAAAATCCTGAGTGTATGCAGTCATCGTTAGCCCAGGGGAAACAATCAATATTAAAGTTCTCCATGATAAAATATATTTTGCTTTTTGCCTACATACTATTTCTTTAGACAAGAAGAGGGCTCCATGTGTGAAAATGTTTGAGTTAAGCCCAGATTTTCTTTTGTGCTCAGTAGCATATGTGAATTGAAATATTTATGAAGATAATATGGATGTATTGCTTGGTGATGGACTTAAGGTAAAATAGTTCCTGAAACTGTGTGTATTTCTTTGGCTTTATACAAAATATAGTATTTTCAGATAACTGCCTTGAGTTTTAACATTTCCACGAATTTTCAAAGTCCACAGAAACATAAAAGATTTCCTGAAACGTTAGATCACTAATGTTTCTTAAAAGAATGTCTTCTTTCTTTTAGTGACCAGAGGAGAACTTTTCAATATCTCTCAAATCTGTGATTATAATAGAGAATTACAAATTCTTTGTACGGCCAAGAAAAGTGGAGTTAGTGATTTCTGTCTCTTCCTTTTTCTTCTGCATCCTTTTGTCTTTGCTATCTTTATACATCTCCATCACAATTCCATCCATTCTCTACCATCAGATTCTTCAATTTGCTTACATCTTCATTATGTGCCGTAAAGTATTTTAAGCATGTCTGAAAGAGAATGCAATACAGCATAACAATATTAAATTATTTAAGGTTTGATGGTCTTTACATTCCTTGCTTAAGAGATCTATGAAATGAGTTAGCTTAGATTTTTTTTTCCCTCATTTGCCCCGGTAACGTGTTCTTTACACAGCATTATTCAAAATATTCGATGACTGTTTGATATATTGTCAGAGGACAGGTAGAAAACATGTTAGTTGTACTCTCTGGTTATTTTTTTAAAGTCCATGCAAGTCTCATTATAAAAGAAACTGTTTAAATTTCCAATACAGTTACAAAACAAAAAATGTGCTCCTCAAATACTTTAATGAAATTAAAAGAGCAGCAATACTCCCAAAGCCATTCCTGGAAATATTCTAAAACCTGAAAATGACCCAACTGAAAAAGACAACTACAGGTTCAACTCTCAAATGAACATAGATATAAAAATCCAAAATAAGATACTGGCAAACAGAATGCAGCAAATCATGAAAAAAATCACACATAATGACCAAATAGGATTCATTCCAGAGATACAGGGATGATTCAACAAATGCAAATAAATAAATATATTATAGCACATACACAAAAACAAGGCCAAAATCAAATGATAATCTCAATAAATGCAGAAAAAGCATTTGACAAAATCCAAAATCCATTCATGATTTAAAAAAACCTGAGAAAATAGGAATAGCAGGTCTTTAAAACTGATAAAAGCCATCTACGACAAACTACTGACTGACATCATACTAAATGGAGAGGTGGTGAAAGCTTTCTGTTTTAAATCAGGATTAATTTAAGGATCGCCACTATCACCATTTATGTTCAGTACAGTTCTAAAAACATTAGATAGAGCAATTTCATAAGAGAAAGAAATAAAATGTATGTCAATGAGAAAGGAAGAATTTAATTTGCAGACAACACGATCATCTACATAGAAGAACCAAAAGACTCCTCGAACTAATACATAAATAAAGTAGCATAGTTGGATACAAAGTCAACAGTTAAAAATCAATAATGTTCCTATACACCAATAATAAACTCACTGAGTGGGAAGCTAGGAAAATAATTCCTTTCACAACTGCATCATAAAATGAAATACATCATAATTATCCTAAGAATAGAAGTGAAATACCGCTACAATAAAAAGTAGAGTAGTCTAAAAAAAGAGATTGAAAAGGATAACAGAATCCAAAGATATCCCCTGCTCCTGAATAGGCAGAAGCAACATGGCGATACTTCTAATAGTGTAATATAAATTTAGTGCAATCCCTATCAAAATACAACAGCATTCCTTATAGAACTGGAGAAAACAAGCCTAAACCTTCTATGGAGCCCCCAAAAAGATCTAGAATAGCTAACGAAATTCTGGGCAGCATGGGTAAGTAGGCAATACAAACCTGGACTTCAGCTGGGCATGGTGGCGCACGTCTGTAATCCCAGCACTCGAGAGGCTGAGAAAGGAGGATCGCTGTGAGTTCGAGACCAGCCTGGACTACCTAGTGAATTCCAGGTCAGTCTCAACTACATAGTGAGACCCTGTTTTAAAACAGACAAACAAACAAACAAACACCCAAACAAACCAACCTGGACTTCAAGTTATAATACAAAGCTACAATGATAAAGACACCATGCTACTGCCCTCCCCCCAATGGCCTGTGAATCTATGGCAATGAAAATAATATGCAGAAACAACTCCAGGCAAACTCAGTTGTGTTATCTTTGACAAAACTGTCAAATTTTTCACTGGCAGAAAGATAGTCTCTTTTACAAACTGTGCTGGAAATCCTAGCTACCCATATACCAAAGATTGAATCTGGACCCATATTCCTCACCATGTGCTAAACTAAATTCAAAATGGATCCAAAATCTAAATATTAAATAAGAAACATTTAATCTACCAAGATACAAATTACGTAAACAAGTTGAAGGAATAGGAATAAGCAAAGGTTTTGTGAACAGATCCCCTGTTGTACAAGAAATAACACCAAATCTACAAATTAGATCACGTGAATTTTAAAAGTTTCTGAGCAACAAACCAGCAAAGAAACCACAGAGTGAAGAGATAACCCAGAGAATAAGAAAAAAAATGTTTTGCCAGCTACTACTCAAACGAATAATAACTAGAATACATAAGTAACTAAAAGCATTGGATCCCCAAATTTACAGACCCAATTAAAAAAGTAGATATCTAGCAGGGTGTGGTGGTGCACGCCTATAATCCCAGCACTCGGGAGGCTGAGGCAGGAGGATCTCTGTGAGTTCGAAACCAACCTGGGCTACATTGTGAGTTCCAGGTCAGTCTCAACAACATAGTGAGACCCTGTCTCAAAAAAACAACAAAAGAGTAGACTTCTACTATGAATAGATATTTTTCAGATTAGGAAATACAAATGACTAATAAAAACACACAAAAAAATGTTCAACATTGCAAATTAAAGCAACACTGAGATTACATCTAATTCCAGAAAGAATGACTGTCATCAAGAAATCAACCAATTACAAATGCTGGCCAGAGTATTAGTAAAAAGGTGCCCGTTGTCATTTTATGGGAGTGTATATTGATACAACCACTGTGGAAATCAGTATGGAGATTCATAAAAAAGCTAAAGATAGAAATTCCATTTGACCCAGCTCTTCCCCTTCTTTACGTCTTCCTGTAAGATTTAAAGACTTCCCACTACACTGATGTATGCATACCCATGTTTACAGTAGCACAGTTTATAATAGCTAACTACTGGAGGCTGCCAACCATTCTATCAACAGAAGAACAGATAAGGAAAAATGTGGTATTTACACAAAACGGAGTACTACTCTGCCTGTAGAGTAGATAAAGATGATCCAGTTGTAGAAAAATGGAAGCATTTTTGAGAACATAATATTAACTGAAATAAATTAGATATTCAAACTCAGATGTCACATTTTTTGTATATGAAAAACCCCCAGGCTGAATGAAGAGCAAAATGAATGCTAGCCAATAGGAAGTAGGGAGGAAGTTATTTCTCCAATGGGAAAAGGATCAACAGATAGAGGAGAGCGGGGAGCGAAGGGAAAGGTGTACAAACGGGAACTAAGGCATGTTATGTACATGTCCAAAGGGCACACAAGGAAGGCAAACATTATGTTCTACAAATGTGTGCTGAGAGATAATATAAAAGAGGACCATGGGAATCCATAGTAACAGTTCAGAAAGTTTCCATTGATTGAGTTTATTAGTAGTCGGGTTCATTTATTTTTTTACAGAAATACAACATTCTTATTCTGCTACTCCTTTAAAATTAGAAAATCTTTTGAAGTTAAATTTCGAAAGTTCAGACTGCTCCAGAACCTAATGAGCACTAAGGACTACCTTTCTCTCCAATTATTTCCCCCATAACTTCATCAATAAACATTCAAAACAGTTCTCATAAATTCTACACATTAAAAGATGAAGTATGTTTGCTCTGTATTTAGCAAAGCCTTTAAGGCAGATGTACCATGTTAACCATAAAGGCCAGTAGCCTTTCTTATTGTGTAAAGTCTTACAGGCAAAGAGAATATTATAAAGAAGGACATGGGCCAGAACGCTTTTAATAGCATATACTATGTTTCCATTTGGGCAGAGTCATAGAAGGTGAAATTTGGAAGGAAAGCTGTGGTATGGGAAATACACTGTTCTACACACTTTTCATAATCTTCCCAGCTCACCAACTGGTCGTTAGAAATATGATTTGATTTTAGGAAGGATTATCTTCCTAGTCTATGCTCTGAAGAAGTATGCCGTAAATAAATAGACGAGCAATAGCTAACATTTTTATGAAGATAGAATGAAGTGAGGATTAGGAATGAAGCAGTGATTTTGTAGAGTGACACTCATTAGAGTTTTCTTGGAGAAAATAAAGTTAGAATTGACCTTGGCATGTTATTTTCAAGGTGAGCAAAGAGGAAACACAAGACAAGGCAAGAAGAGCACATATGTCCATACTACACTTCATTCTTTGACTCAATGCAACTTTCAATTTTCTTAGTTATCCTCTCACTCTGTCTCTGTATCTCTCTCGAAGAGTAGGCAGAAATGGAAAGGTGGAGATTTCCAGTTACAAGGATACTCTTTTTGTTTCCAATTTAAGACAAGTAGTTTTTTCTTAGGGATGCTCTGCAGTTAATAAACAACAAGAAATATACAACGCATTACTATATCATAGTTGCACACGGTGAATGTAAGAGACATTATTTATCTTTAGAACTTTCACTGTGATGTTTTTGTAGCAGGTTATGGACCTGCATGACAATTACATTAAAGAAGAACTTTATCACCATATCTACTTATTACACCCAATTATAAAAACTGGGCTGTTTTACGGAGGTGTTCATTAACCTTTTCAGAGCTTATAATAGGAAATTTAATCACATGGAGGTAGTAGGCTGCATTGTCAAAATGAATCCAGTTGTCATGAACAATAAATTTTAATACGCAAATTCTCTGTAAATTGGGCAGGTTCATGGATTTGAATGAGGAAGCTCTATTTTAATCAGCTTAAAAGTATGAAATTTGAATTCATTTGCACTGTAAAAATAATGACTATGTCTGAAATAAATGGTAAAAGAACATTTTTACTTTTCTTTTAATTAAAGTCCCTGCATTTATTAATTTTATATGCTTTAAGGCTTTTAAATTCTGGTTGAAATTGTACATTCAGAAGTAAACATTATTAATTTGCTTTCCAATTCCAACATTTTCTTCAAATGGAAAGGAAACTAAGTGCCCATTATTTAATAAACAAGCTTACTCCAACTTTCATACAGCTTCTATACATTATAATGTTATCCACCTTTGGTAACTTACCATTACCATTACCATTAATTGAAATTAATGCTACTTCTTAATTGTGAACATTACCATGTATATAAATTTATTTATGGCAAATGATTTTAATATCATATTTAACTTCAGTCTTCAAACTGATTACCATTTGCATAACATTTGAGACTGGCAATAAATACTACCACTTTGAAATTCATTTTACCTTGTTTTATAATTCTATTTTCTTCGTGTCCTCGTATCTCTTTGAACATCCTATATTAGTTCCTATCATTTAAACTTTCACTTAAATTCTGATCTTCCTTGAAATTTATCCACGTTAATTTAAAAACTTTCAATCTTATATTCCCTTTTATTCTCTCTCTCTCTCTCTCTCTCTCTCTCTCTCTCGCTCTCTCTCTTTCTTTCATGGGTCTCTGGCTGGGCTGGCTGGGCTTGAACTCATTATGTAGCCCAGAGTGGCTTGTATCGAACCTCCTGCCTCAGCCTCCCAATTACTGGCATTATAGGCCTGCACCACCACAACCAACCTGGCAGTGCTTTTTAGAAAACATGATTTTTCCTTTGTCTTCATATTTTTTCTGTATGCTAGTCAGTATGTTAAATTTTCATTTATTCTCTCACCCTTTTTTTAGTACTGGGGATTGAACCCAAGTATTTCTCACTGAGATCATCTTTAGCGATTTTTTTATGTTTTTCAGAGACAGGCTGACACTAAGTCTTTAAACTGCTCAGACTAGCCAAAAAGTTGTGATTTTCCTTCCTTTAGCCCCCCAGTGTTGGAATTGCAGATGTTCAACACCATAACTGACTGTCCATTTATCAATTTTTAACCAATTTTTGAGTGCTTATATATTATATGTTATTATTTGCTTACTCATTGGTCAAAAATAAGCATAGTGTCTGTATTTTAGAAACTTAGAGGTTCGCTAATAACTCACAAAAATTACAGGGCTCGTCTGTACAAGGTGAAAGTTTGATAAGTACTTGTGTACTCTGAGATGGATATTCAGGCATACAGGGAATGGGATATGACCTATAAAGTGTTTAAATATATTAAAGGTATTACCTGGAACCAAGCCCTATGTACGTCATTAAAGCAATATTCGAGATAGAGACAATCAAAATTCACATGTAGTACTTGTCTTAATAATTTCTCCTGAAAACTAAGTTCAAGCAGGCCTTAGTGATGTTCCACTGTATTCAATATAGACGTAATTTCATGTAACAGTTTTAAATTGGTAGACATTTACAGATGTATATGGACATTTATTATTGGAGTAAAAATTATGCTTACTCTTAACTGCTTTAAACATGTATATTGGTGATTGCTAGAATATTTATTCGTGTACTTGGATCTTCACCTATATTCTTATTTTATCTACTAAAACGAATTTAACCATCAAATGTACAGAGAATTACTTCCCATGTAGAGATGTAGTTTTGGTTTAACAAAGTTAAACAAAATGTTGGCACAGTAAAGGCCCCATTAATGTCATCTCATTGTTAAATGCATTATTAAAAACTTGAGGCTACTAGTAACAAGTTTGAAAGGGCAATATGTGAATGGCAAAAACAACTATCTTCACATTTATATATTCTTATATCTTAACGGTAGTGCAAGAAATTTTAAAACTCAGTCATCCAATGATGCTACAAATTATATCAGAAATTCCTTATGTAAATGACATCAAATTTAGAGTAGATGTTGATGTGGGTAATGTATGAATTTAATGCAATCTCTAAATGTAGTCATGATGTTTGCAATTATATTCTACTTTTCTTTGGGAAACTAAGGAAGTGATACAGATTATGGAGTGAATATTTGTTAAAAGCCAAAACTCAAGGTTATCTTTGAGACATCAAAAATGTTAAGTACTAAAATAATATATATTGAGATTTTTATCCCTGGACATTAACGAATGGTTCTAGCATAAGTTTATCTTATAAAATTGAAAAAGAGAAAATCCTATTGAGAAGCATAGTGGTCAAGAAAACAAACTCATCTATTAGAACACCTAAATGCAAAGCTCAGTTCTACCATACATTGTGTTACCTTGATTAAGTTACACTGTCAGTGGCTGAATTTAATCTTCTTCACAATGAGGACAATGAAAGTACAAAATTTGAAAATAGTGAGATAATTGACAATGTGAAATAGGAAGGAAAGGGCTAAAGGTGTAGGGAAAGTGGGACCGGTAGGGGAAAGCTAATAAGGGAAAAGAAAAAATTTGAGAAAATGAAAAGATGGAAATGAAGTGTTTGTAAACAGGGAGGGGAGGAGGGGTGAAGGGAGGGCAGGGAAGAGGGGGGAAAAATGAGAACCAAGACCTGTCATGTAAAGGTACTAGATCCCAATAATGAATGTAATTGTACTGTATACCTAGAATGTATCAATAAACTCAATTAAAAAACGAAACAAAATTTGAAAACATTAGTACATGTAAGACACTCTGTCACATGTTTTTCCTACTGTTTTTTGAGAGAACAATACAGAGTAATACAAAACATTAAAGAAATAAACTCTGTAATTATGATTTAGGGGAAAATGTTTTGAAATCTACACATCTGATATAACAAAAGGTTTTAATTTATAAATCCCAATAGTTATAGATAAAATAGACTTGTATTTTATGAAGATATAATGCTGTAGACACACGAATAATTGTCACCTGCTACCAAATGTTATGCTATGGTCTGGGTGAATTTTTCCCTGCAAATTCACTCATTCAAAAATAATCCCTAGTGTGATAGTAAAAGAATGTGATTTGTTGGGAATGTATTCTGTTATGATAGCAGGGTCCTTATGAATGAGATTAGTTCTCTTATCAAAGAGACTCCAGAGAGGTAGCCATCCTCTTCTGTCATGTAACAAAACAGTAAGAATACACCACATGAGAGCACATGAACAAGCTCCCTTCAGACAGAGAATCTATCTGTGCTTTGGTATCAGGTTGCTCAACATCCAGAAATATGAAAAACAGATTTCCGTGTTTGTACACCACTGAGGTTATGGACTTTTGTTTATAGCAGCCAGAACAGATTTAAAAACTAATCAACATTGTATTTTTATTGATATAAATCAGCAAAAGAAAGAAAGATCGTTATGCATTTGAGAAAATCAGTATTTTTAATCAGAAAAAAACAAGATGAGCTTTTCAAACGTTCATTTTGATGGCAACAAAGATAGTGTAAGTCATAAAAGGAAATTCAGAAATATAAATGCATTAGGTACTGTGTATGTGTGTACACACACATGCAAGCACAAAATAAACATATTAGAGATAAATTTCCACGCATAAAACTTGCAAGTAGATAACAAAAACCAATTGTTAGAAAAGAATAAATGGAACAAGAAAGTTATTGGAACATGAATTTATAATTATCAAAACAAAAAGTAAACTGATTGAATAGAAATTGGACTTGTTGAGTGTTGGAATAATAATTAGATTACAATATCAGGTGATTACCAGAAACATTGAATAGATAAAAAAATAGATACAAAATATCAGAAAATCACTGACAGATGGATTACCAATTTAGAAGAGCCATTTTTTAGAAAATATATTACCAGAATATTACTGTTTTTCAGACAAAGAAATCAAAAGTGGGAAATCCACAAATAAAGTAAATAGTATGCACTTAAGATTTTCTTTTTCTTCAAGTTTAGAATCCACCAAATACAAAAAGTTGTCAGAAAGAAACTGTATCTTTAAGTGAACTCTGGTAAAGAGTTGAATTTAAAGGAAAAAAGCTTTTACAACTTCAAGGATTAAAAGATTAAAATTTTCTATAAAATATTGAGATTATACAGGTTCAAGGGCCAAAGATCATACTGAAGACAGTAATCTTGCAAACAATATCTGAAGACAACTTTAGTATGACTATTAAGTTCTAATGAGAGAAATATTACTTTTTTCTAATTCTGTGTATAGGTTTTTCATCATTCTAGTGCAAAGAAAAAGTAGTTTTGACTCTAAGTTGCTAAAACTAAGATCATCAGAGCTAACATTTATTGAGCACTTACTATGTGACAACCAATCATCTAAAATTTTCATATGTTTACTCCAACTACAAGTCAGGTAATAATGTTATTTCCAAATCCACATAGTTTTTATTGAGATGAAACTTTATTTTACAAATGAGCAAAATGAAAAAACTGAAGAAAAAATTAATGTTCATGGGGAAACACTCATTGAGATTTCATAGTTTTTGCTCTTACATCTATGGCATATAATTTTCTACAGAGCCTTTCTAAAGATAAATTCTAATATAATGAAAATTTACCTACAGTAAAATGTTAAACCTGAATATGAAGATGAGGATAAAATACATAAAAGGAGAAAAATGACCAAAACCTTCAATAAGATTTTTCTGATCAAAGCAATTATTTTTTTGTAACTCCTGACTTTATTGTCCATAGATACTCACTATATCAGGATACTAAAATATAGCCTTTATATAACTTTATTTTAATGTCACCTAATTCTTAGTTCAGAGTACATGACCTTGTTAAAAAGATATTTCTTTTTAATCCTGGAGATAGAGTGAAGTCTAAACTAATCAGTCTCTAGTATTTATTGGCAGAGTACTTATAAATCAAAACAGACAGACAGAGAAACACACACACTTACTTATCACTCTACATTGGAAGAATTCAAATGACCTTCAAATTCACCCAATGTTTGTGAGTAAAATTGTGTATAAAATTTATGTGTAATTTTTACAGGACTGATTTATATGTGGAAATATTCCCTTCAAGATAATTTTCATATCGTTGTCCCTCAAAACTACACACACACACACACACACACACACACAAACACACACACACACACACGCACACACACACATATATTTGCAAAGATGGAATTCAACTGATCTTAAGGTTTAGTTTCTTAATGAAATGGTATTTAGGAATTTATCAAGGTAGGGTCAAGTGGGAGGTGATTGTGTCATATCAGTACTTGTGAATTCTTCTGGGTCTCACAGAGTAGTTTGTCTTCCATGATAAGTTGATTAGTTCTCATGATACTGATTTGCTAAAACAAAGTAAGCTTTGTGTTGTTTATTTTTTCTTTCCAGCACACCTATCATGCAATGCTACCTAACATGACACTTTCACCAAAAGCCAACACTTACACCATGCTCATAGACTTTCAGAACTTTTCTTTATAAAGAATCCAGGCCAGAGTATTTTTTTTAGTAACTGATGTTGATTTGGGAGCTGAATTTCAAAGTGCAAGAGATGTGGAAATATCAGAATGATGAACTTTATTCCTTCCCCAAATTAATTGATTATATTAATAAGTCTTAATAATAATAAAGTCATTAGGATCTTATGTACTATTATAGTTTATTCACACCAGAGAAACTATTCAGTATTTACACATGTGTGACTTATTTATTTCACTTAGGAGTATATCCTCAATATGTATCCATATTCCTATGAATGAATCTAATTTCTCATTCTTTATGGCTGTAGTACATAAGATCTTAATGATATAATGGACAATGTGAAATAGGAAGAAAAGGGCTAAAGGTTTAGGAAAAGTGGGAAGGGTAGGGGAAAGCTAATAAGGGAAAAGAAAAAAATATGAGAAAATGAAAAAATGGAAATGAAGTGTTTGTAAAGGGGGAGGGGAGGAGGGGGTGAAGGGAGGGCAGGGACAAGGGGAAAAAATGAGAACCAAGACCTGTCGTGTAAAGGTACAAGATCCCAATAATGTATGTAACTACTGTATACCTAAAATGTACCAATAAACTCAATGAGGAACAAAAAAGTTAATAAAGTCAGTTACCATTCTGAAATACATATAGGAATGGAAAGGAGACTTTTTGTTAGTATTGTTTTGTATGTTAAAATACATATTTTCTGACTTATATCCTTCTCATTATATAACTTATAGAACATTACACAAGTCAAGGATTAATATAGAAAAATAAAAAGAAGCAAGGATTTGAGGATAATAAGAAAAGTGGAGTTGTCATAATCATCTTGATGCTGTGGCACAAATATGGAGTGATTTAAGTCCAGAAAATGGTAAACTTAGATAAACAGTGAGAATTTGAATGCTACAATGTATTTGAAGAAAAAGTATGGTTAAAACTGTAGAAGTAGAGAAGGGATTCTCACAGGACCTTTATTGCAATTGTACATCTAAGTGTAACTGAAATAATTTATACTTAGAAGTTATTTACAAAATTTTTTCAGTGAATGAATGGGTCAACATGACTGACTTTAATTTTATCAGATTGTTGGTTGGAGTTGAGGTAAAATAGTCTGAATTTGCTGAGATTTTGTATTTTAAATAATATTTCACACTCTTATGCAAATGAGGGAATATTTTGATGTATAAGAGTCACCTCAATATTCACACAGTATCTCTACGGCTGCAGTAATTACTTTATGCACTATCAATATCACACCTGAGTCTAGATGTGTCACACAGCAGCGCCAGTTTACAGCAGTAATAACCAAGAAATTTAGTGAGTTTTAAAGATGCTGTAACTTCTTTCTCAGATTTGTTAATACTGAATTAGTTCATTATATTACTTGAGCAGACATTTTTTTTTTTTTTGGAAGGGATATACAATTCGGTAATGCTCACTTTATTCCGATTCTGTAAAGTGCTTTTTCTATTGCTAAGCAAGCCCTGGAAGAAGATATCACCAAAAATTGGTGTAAGTTTTCATTGAACCTGGCAAGGTTAAATACATAAGGTAAAATATATTTCCTTGTATTAGAAAATCAAAAGAAAGAAAGAAAGAAAGAAAGAAAGAAAGAAAGAAAGAAAGAAAGAAAGAAAGAAAGAAAAAGAAAGAAAGAAAGAAAGAAAGAAAGAAAGAAAGAAAGAAAGAAAGAAAGAAAGAAAGAAAGAAAAAGAAAAGAAAACCATTGAAGCACAGTGACTCAAATTCAAGCTTCACATCTAGGTTCCGGAATCCAAATGAAAACATAGTCTCACCATGATTCTGCAATATTGTACAAAACTGAATAGAGAATTCTACTTGTCAGACAGAACTTTTGTACTCAACATAAAAACTATTCTTCATTTGGTTGAAGTAAATCCTAATATACCTTATTGAAAATTTCTAAATGGGAGCTTTTTTATTTTTATTTTTTTTAACCAGGGATCGAACTCTGGACCTTGTGCTCCCAAGGCAGGCAGCAGAACCACTGAGCTAATTTCCCAACCCTGGTAGTATTTTTTATGAGCCTTTCTATATTTGGAAGTTCATTTGTATTTCCTTCACAAACTGACACCATAATGGTGTCATAATTATTAGCAATTTTGGTAACTCCCTTGTGTATTTTCATTTTCTTACCTTCTATTGCATTTTATTTACACCAAAATGCTGCTTTATCTTGCCCAGTGTTCTTCTGGTTGCCTATACATGTCAACCCAGTATCAATTAAGCCCTTGAGTTGTAGTATCTCAATGACACGTTATTTTATTCTCACTATCATTAGAATATTTTTCCTAGATTTTCCAAGAACTAGGAATATTTGAAACAATCTTCTCTTTTTGGAAGTTCAAGAATGGTTCCATTGAAATCTTCTTTTTGCTTTTCCTTTTATTAGCACATGTCTGTAGTATGGAATGATCCCATTCATCATAGGGGATGTATATATTTACGTAACACATCTTAATTTCTTTTGTCCCCTTCACCTCCCCTCCCCCCAATGCTTTTCTCCCTGCCAATTTATAAAAGTTCTGTTTCCATTTTAATTACATTTTCTTCAAATCTCTTTTCTCTTGCTTTCCTCCCCTTCCTCTATCTCTTATTCCCTATCCCATTTAAACAAATTCTTCCTATTTCCTACTATTTATCTGCCATTTTCTCCTTAATTATGCTTTGGATTCCTCACACAAGTAAAATAATGTGATATATGAACTTGTTGTCTGATTTATTTTACTTGAGATTATGATCCCAAGGTACATCAGTATGTACAATATCTCAAATTTATCCTTCTTTGTGGTAGAGCACTACTCTACTGTAGATAAATACTACATTTTATTTACCTGTTCATCTATTAATGTTCATATGTGTTCAAGATTTAGTTATTCTAAACTGTACTGTGACAAAAATTGTTAGGCACATATTAATGTATGATAACTGGGAAAGATACCTAGGTGGGAAATAACTGAGTCAAACGTAGCCTCTAGTTTTAGTTTTTTGATGAATCTCCAGACTGATTTCCACAGTGGTTGTACAGATTTACTCTCACTAACAATGGAGAAAGGTTTATTATTTCCCACATCCTGTGAGCACCTTTTGTTATTCACTGACTTCTTGATGAAAGACATTCTTTCTAGAGTGAGAAGCAATATCATTATTGTTTTAATTTGCATTTCTTGAGTGGTTAATGATATTGAACATTTCTCCATGTATTTATTGCCTCTTTGTATTTCATCTGAGAAGTGTATATTCATTTCAGATGTCAATTTTTTATTAGATTTTTTTTGTTTTGTTTTTGTTTTTGTGTTTTTGTTTTTTTTGGTACTGGGGATTGAACTCGGGTCTTTGCGCTTGCAAAGCAGGCCACCAAACTGCTGAGCTAAATCCCCGGCGCTTTTATTAGATATTTAAATGTTGGGGTCTTTTATTTTAGTTTTTTTATATATTCTAGTCTGCGGAGTAACTGGCAATTTTCCCCAATTTTGTAGGTTGTCTCTGTGCTCTTTTGGTGATTTTCTTTGCTGTGCAGCTTTCTAATTTAATGGGATACCATTTGTTGATTCTTTGTAACATTTCCTATGCAAGTGAAGTTCTGTTTATATAGTCTGCCTATACTTATCAAGCCGCTGGGATCCTACACCCTAAAACAAAGTGTGCAGATGCTGGACATGTAGATTTGGTATTTAATGTTTGACCTGATTTGTTCTAGTGTTGCTTTATTTCAATCCCTCTCTGCTATTTTCCTGTTCCTTCTTTTTGCAATTGCAATATTTATCCTTTGTCATTGTATCTTAGAAACATATAACTTTATTTTTATAGGAGTTCACTGTTAAGGGTTTGTTTTGAGGGCATTTAGCTCAGTGGTTCCGCGGCCTGCCTCACAAGCAAAAGGACCCGAGTTCAATCCCTGGTACAAAAAAAAGTTAGTTTTGAGTCTTAGAGAAGACACTGGACATGGACTATGGAGCAATTCTGGTACAATTAAGATATTGAACATTCTTGGAGATGGACTTAATGGCCATGAGCTTCTGAGGAGCAGGATGCATACAAAAGATTTGGCTGTGTCCTCCACAGGTCCATGTTGTAGTGGCTTGGTTTTTAACTTGTGCCACTATTGGAAGGTGACTGAAACTTTAAGAAGTATGACAAAATGGGAGGAAATTAGGTGATTGATGGAGCGCCTCAATGGGATACTGAAATGCTGGATACTGCTCTTTTGAACAGTTATGCACCAACAGCTCTAAAACTGTGAGCTGACATTAACATTTTCTTCTTTTAATTTGATTGTCTCGGGTACTTTGTCATGGTAACAGAAAAATCACAAACACTCCACGAAAGAACTTAAGGTTGTTTTGTTCCATTTTAATTCAGTAATATATTTTTCTATCTTCAACCATGTTTCATAACGAATGATAAAAATTATATGTTTCAGTCCACAAGTATAGCAATGTATTTACAGATTTTACATGTTTCCAAGGTAAAATACACTATGACCTATCCCCCTTTGTTACTGTCTTTCAATGAACATACATAAATGAAATTGTAAATCGAAGAAAGACAGCCTCTTTAATAAATGACGTTGGAAAATGTGGATACCTACACACAGAAGATTGAACCTATACCCATAACTCTCACCACGTATTAAACTAAAATCAAAATAAAATGCATCTAAGTAGTAAACAGAAATCTTTAGTCTGTTGGAAGTTGCAATAGGTACATCTCTTTAGTACATTGACATAGCCAGGGTCTTTGTGGCATAAGATGTAATACGAAGAATTAACAAATGGGATCACATCAAATTAAAAGGCTTTTACGACAGCAAGGGAAACATTCAACAGAGTGAAAAGAAAATCTAATGAATGAGAAAAAAAAAACTGTCAGCTATTGTGCAGAGGAATAAGACCGAGAATAGGCAAAGAATGAAAACATAGACTCCCCAAAATGAAAGATTCAGTCAAAAAATGATCTACCAAATCAATAGATGCTTCCCAGGAGAAGTACAAATGGCCTATAAATACGTGAAGAAAGGTTCAGCATCTCTGGCCATCAGAGAAATGAAAATTAAAACAACAATCAGATACCATCTTACCCCAGAAAAAATGGCTGTCGTCAAAATATCAAACAATGACAAATGTTTATGAGGATTCGGGGAAAAGGGATCTCTCCTATATATTGTTGGTGGGAATGTAAACCTGTACAACTACTGTGGAAATTGGTGTGGAGGTTCCTCAAAATATAAAATTTGAATTCCATTTGACCCAGCTATTCTACTTGTATGTATGTTCACAAAACAGCTAAATATATTAACAGTGATAACTTCCAACTCACGTTCATAGCAGCAAAATTTGTAATAGCTAAATCTTGGAAAAGGCCTACATGCCCATCAACATATGAACTGATAAAGAAAAGGTGGGATTTATACATCATGAGTACTACTCTGCCAGAAAGAAAGATAAACTTGAGGCACTTTTCCATAAATGGATGCAACTTGAGACCATAAGCCTAAGTGAAATATGTCAGCAATACAATGTAAAATATTGCATGGTTTTTATCATACGAATAACTCTCATATATATAAATACATAGGAAGTAGGGAGATCTTTTTCGAATGAATGGTGGAAAAGAGAGTTGGGGGAGGAACGAAGGAATTTATAAAACAGCAACTGAGGCTAAAATGATGAAAGTAGAGCTTTGGCAAATGGAAAGGGCCGAAATTTGGAAGGAGCAGGGAATGAGTGGATGCATGAGATATAAAAAATTAGACAATGGGAAGGAGGGAGATAGGTCTTTTGCAAATGAGAAGAGAATCAAGGGATGGAAGGAGCAGGAAGGAAGGAGGAAGGGGAGGAATAGAGATAAGAAAAAGAAATCACACAATAACAAATGTTGGCGGGGTTGCGGGGAGAAAGGAACCCTCCTCCATTGTTGGTGGGAGTGCAGACTAGTGCAACCACTATGGAAATCAATATGGAGATACCTCAAAGAGCTTGGACTGGAGGTTCCATTTGACCCAGCCATCCCTCTGTTGGGTATCTTTCCAAGAGAACTGAAAGAATCATATCACAGAGAAGTATGTGCACCCATGTTTATAGCGGCACAGTTTGTAAT
>NW_022900951.1:102537244-102598389 GCF_012274545.1 Fukomys damarensis
ATCCCACCAATGAATGTAACTGTACTGTATCCCTAAATGTACCAATAAACTCAATAAAAAAAAAAAAAAGAAAAAGAATTAAGGTGGGAAAGTGTACAAACTCTCTCAGAGCATAAGCATTATGTACAGCAAATATGAAGAATAGTAATAATTTTTTAAAACCCCAAAAGAATGGAAAGCATAAACGACTGATCCATGCACACATATAAATGAGCTCATAGATATCTGCTGAGAAGAATGAGGCACAACAATGACATATATGCCATGCATGGTCTATTTATTTAAAATTTTAGAATAAGCAAAATTAACCTAATCCTACAGTAGGAATTGCCAAGGAAAAACTTTAGATCTCTTTTTTGGGGTAACAATGATATGACGAAGATAAATTTTGTATTATAATGTTATGTGTATTTTTCAAAATTAATCTGCAGTAAAGGTGTGTAAATACTGTATATGGGAAAAAAGAAAAAAATAGATGGAGTAAGAATAATCCGCTTGCCTCAAAAAGCAGTACATTCACAGTAGAAATATAGTTGTTTGAAGTTTCAATTAATATAGATCCTGAGATTTTGAGCAACGAGCTAGTGTATGGAATTGGTGATCCTTTCCCCACAGATGATCTTTCTTTCACGAGGTACACTTTTATTTATTTCTTAGTCTCAATGGCTCACACACGGGCCTTAACTTCCCTTTGTTTGTTTTTTTAATTATTTGCTCTGTGTATGCGCGTTTTCTGAAAATTTATAAGATTTTTATTGAAAGTTGGAAGAGACGTTTTTGGGACTAAAGATAATACATATTTGAAACACAGCACGTATTACAAATGGATGTCCTATGAATGTACTAAAAAATGAGGTATCTATGGAAGTATGAGTAGTGACAAATGCAGAGAGTGCCATACTAAATGAAATAGGTCAGACTCAGAATGACAAATGTTTCATGAGCTCCATCATAGGTGAAACTTTAAAAAGTCAAACTCTAAGAAGAAAGTAGATTGGAGGTTTCCAGGAAATTGGAATTTTGTCAGGCAAGAGATTTTGCTCATTGGATAAAAACTTCCAATTAGAAGATGAAGAAGTTTGGGAACTCTAATGTGTATCACAGCAATAATTAACAATGCATTGTTTACTTGAAATTTTCAGACTGTATCGGGAGTGTATCTATCACTCCACCTCTGCACATAATGATAATTTTTTGTGATGGATGTTTTAATTAGTTTGATTATAGTAAACATTTAATCATTTTGTAATATATATGTATATTAAATCAACATGTTGTACATCCTGAATATATATATATAATTATATATATAATTATATATATAATTTTATATATATATAATTTTATCTCTTGTGATTTTAAAAACTCATAAAAATTAAGTGCAGAATTTAGAAGAAGCATTTGGTAGGACTGATGTAAATTCATCCTTGCTACTATGGAAAGCATGTTAATGTTTTATCAATTGTGTAGTATTTTCCCCATTCTAGACTGATAGAACGTCACGGACACAAGAGCTACTTTGAGCAGTAAGCATAAAATAGTGCTTCCTTTTAAGTAGTCTTAGAGAAAGCACTTAGCTTAGAGAAAACATTGCAATTATTTTAATGGAATGAATATCATGTTTTTGTAATATAAACTATGAAACAAATACATGGAGTTAATTTGTTTAACTCATGAAGGACAGTGTAAGGTTTAATGTGTATACCTATAATGAAACTATCAATTTGTAAATTTATATTTTACCTGAAAAACATGAAAATATTTCTGGGAATATTACAAATATATCCCAAAATACATAGGATTCATTTGCTCCCACATTGCAGAGATTCTTTGTCCACATTTTCTACCTTTTCTACAGAATGCTCAGAAAGGAATATCACTTCATTCTCTTCCATATGCCTCATCCTCACTACATCATCTGCTAAATCAAACTTGGCATCATTATCAAAAAGAAGCAGACTCCTTCAGTGCCTTCCTTGTGCTTTGTGTTAGTTAGCCAAAAGCACTTTTGCTTTTCCCAAATCATCAAGTCCATCTGCCAGTAGCCTCTCCAACTCAATATGCCATCTGCCAGGCACTGACCTATCACTCCCCATGGTCTGGATGCCACATTGTGTGTGTCTGGCATCCCCAAATATTCCCTACCGCATTACATTCTTCCAGAATATAGAGAAATGACTCAACCTGACATTTTAAATCAAGCTAGAGCTGGAGCAAGACGAATGCAAAGCATTTCAACTAGTCAGGGAAGTAAGAATTTTTCCCCAAATAGCAGTGAAGAGTAAGTCAGTAAGGATTTTTGCCTAAGGAATACTGAGTAAATGGAAGGAATATATATATTTAACTTCACTTGCTTTTTGGAGTAAACACGAGAGTAGTTTTGAAACAGGAAATGCTTAGAGGCCTAAGTTAAAATTCTGCCTACTATATACAGTGTGAAAATTATTAAGTACATGACAGACCAGAAAAAAGAAGCATAGGCTTTGAAGTACCGGAGAAATCACCAAACCTTGACTCTCTATGAGTAGTTTGTATACAGTGGGTAGCAATTCCAACCTTTCTGAGTCTCATTTTATTCCTCTGCGAAATGAGGATAAAGCCTATCTCACTTTGTTACAGAAATTCCCTGAAGCTCTGTACCTTGACATATTATGATAATTTAAAATAAACCTAAAGTCATTCAGCTTTTTCTTGATTGATTTAGAGAGATTCACAGATAATATTGTTACATACTTAAGTAACTAACTTCTGGAATGTAACTTGAACTCTGGGGAAAAGGTTGCTTAGAATAAAAATGAGCTTCCATTTATTTTTGTATTGAGTTCTTTCCTTTCAATAAAGAGTAGATAGAAATCAATGACATCCCATTAACACCATAAAACTTTTATATTGACAGAAGTCTGAATTGTAGACAATCATATCTTTAGTTCAATTTAAAATTTGCATTTCTACTTTTCTGGTGGGTGGCACAGAAAAACCACAAAATTAAATGAGAGATCATTGACAGCTCTTTAAAATACAGCAGAAACCTTCAAATTAGAAGAGACACCGAAAGACACATGCATTTTAAAATGAGAAAAAAATACCTGAAAATTATTTTGAAGTGTTAGTTTGTTAAAATGGCATTCATTTTTAGATATCATGAAAAGAAATTCAATGATGCTGTGAACAAACTGTCATTCTGTTCTATCAACATTCACTGAATAAAAAGTTTAAAGATGAATAAATCACCTAGTAGCACAAAGACTACTGAAGCAAAATAAGTGTAAAAAAATATTATTTTGATGTTAAAACAGGAGACAATTTTTCAGGTGTGTAGAAGGATTATTGTAATGTTTTGTATAAAAATCATTAGACAAATAATAACATTGAATAAATTACATGTAAAACAGTAGAATAGTAAAATGAATATATATCTATAGCTACATCTAATGTTTACATGTGGGCATATGGATGTATGTAGATATTTGTGGGCAGAATGATATACCACTTTAAGAATTGTAAATTTTTTACTTTTATTTGAGCAAATAAATTGGTCAGTTTTTTGTGTAAGATGTCACGAGAGATGTATTCAACTTAAAATGCCCAGCCAAAAATATCTGTCACTGCCCTATGTCTCATTTTCCAGAAGTGGAACTCTCAAAAGCATTCCACTAAGGATGATTCTCAGAAAAAGAGGAGAAATTAATTTATAACTGCCACAAATAGAACAAGAAAAAATGTGAAAATTTAGTCTATATTCTAGACAGGTTTAGCCAATCAGCGATGATATATGCACATTACTAAACTCTTGTACTTTACCTTATTACATAATACCTGGATGTTTTGCCATATCCTTTGAAAATATTCAGCACTATTCTGGACTAGCTATTATGTTTAGCTTTCTTAAAATTTCTTAGTTAATATGTTTCACTATTGGAATGAAAATGTATTAAAGATGAGAGTTTTGGAGGAAAGACAGGATAGTGATTAAATCTTCAGTAGGACTTTCTTGTTTTAAATTACTTTGTACTGATTACGAAAATACACACACACACATATATATGAAATATCATCATGCATATATTTGTGTGTGTGTGTGTATATTCTACAACATTTTAATTAACCTGATGTTTTAAAAGTTCTTTATATATGCTGGACAGTAGACATTTGTCTAAGGATCAGCTGGTGAAAAAAATTTTCAATATTGTGGGTTGTCTCTTCACACTCTTGGTGGTTTCTCTTGATATGTAGAAGCTTTTTAATAAGAAGAGATCCCACTTGTTGCTGGTGATAGTTCACATGCAACTGAGGTTTTGTTCACAACATCTCTTCTTACACCAATGTCTTAAGATTTCTACCAACCTCTCTTCCAGCCTCTTTAGTGTTTCTATTTTAGTATTTAGACCTTTAATCCATTTTGATTTTAATTTAGTACATGGTGAGATATAGGACTAACTTTAATCTTTGCCAAGGTGAAACGAAGTTTTTCCATCATCGTTTATTAAAGAGGCTAGCTATATTAACCTCCAGTGAGGATGTTTGGCTCCTTTGTTGAAAAAGAGGTGGCTGAGTGTGTCTGGAATCAGATCTCCCAAATTTAAAGACCCAATCCAAAAATGGGCATCTGAAATGAACAGACATTTCTCAGACAAAGAATTAGAATTAGCAAATAAACATAATGAAAAAAAAAAGTTCAACATCACTGGTCATTTGAGAGATGCAAATGAAAACAATGCTGAGATTCTACCTCACCCCAGAAATAATGATTGCTATCATGAAATCAACCAATAACAAATGCTGTTGGGGTTGTGGGGAAAAAAGAACTCTACTCTTCTGCTGGTGGGAGTGTAGACTGGTGCAACCACTGTGGAAATCAGTATGGAGATACCTGAAAGAAATAGGATTAGAAGTCCCATCTGAGCCAGCTATTCCCTGCTGGGTATCTTCCCCAAACAATTAAAAGAATCATAGCACAGCGATATATGTGCACCCATGTTTATAGCAACAGAGTTTGAAATAGATAAAAATTGGAAACAGCCCATTTGCCCATCAGCTGGATACTGCATAAAAAACTATGTGTTTTTAAAAAATGTAAATGAAGTAGTACTGAGCCATAAAGAATGAGAAATTGGAGACCTGTATAGCTAATGAATGCATATTAAGGTGATACTCTTAAGTGAAATGAATAGGACACACATGTGTAAATACCAAATAGTTTCTCTGGTGTGAGAAAATGAAAGTGTAAATAAGGACTAAAAGTATAATAGATAATGTGAAATTGAAAGAAAAGGAGAAAAAGGAAAGTGGGAGGAATAGTGGAAAGGAAAGAAGGGAATGGAACTAATATGAGAAAGTGAAAAAATGGAAATAGAATCTTTGTAAAAAGGGAGGGGTGGAGGTGTTGAAGGGAGGGCAGGGGGATGGGGAAAAATGAGAACCAGGATAGAATACATAAAGGTATAAATTTCCAATGATTAATGTCATTATATTGTATACCTAAAATGTATCAATAAAATTAATTTTTAAAAATAAATTAACCTAAACTGGGTGTGGTGGTTCACACCTGTAATCCCAGCACTTGGGAGGCTGAGGCAGGAAGATCGCTGTGAGTTCAAGACCAGCCTGGCCTACATAGTGAGTTCCAGGTCAGTCTCAACTACATAGTGAGACCCTGTCTCAGAAAAAACAATGAATTAATTAACCTGAGTGTCCTGTTTCAAAGTTTGAGATACTTTATAAACAGTTTATATTTTTTCATCCAATAAAAAGCATTTGAGCACTTGCTAAAAAATGTCTGGAATTACACTTGGTTCTGAGAATGCAAGAGTGAAAAATGCTCATGAGTCTTATCTTTATGGAACTTGTAAATTTACTATACCACAGTGAAATTCACAGTAAAAACAAAGCTGAAGTTTGCTGTTATTTTACATTTGAGTTTTCTGAATTATTTGCCCCCAAATACATGGCCAGTTGGTTTTCCATTGAATTATATGCTCAACAATGTTTTCTTATCACATATCTGCCTATTTTATCCAGTATGTCTTTTCATGAACAGATCCAATATAAATGTACAGATGCAATTTGATAAATACAACCCTAAGGGTGTATATATGTCAAGTCATTCACGAAGTTGAGAAAGTACCTTCTTAAATATATGTGAGTAGGTTGCTATCATGGTATCAGTCACTCAATATAAACACAAATGTCACTTTCATTTTTATGTTTTATTTCTCAGGTTCTTGAGGATGGAGGGCACCTTGAAATTTTCTGATTCTGTAATAAGCGTGCACATTTTGTGAAGAAAGGAATTTTAATACATCCTTTATTATATCTTATATCCTCCACCTTAACTATATATAGATTATTTAAATTATATTTATTACTGAGACCTGTCATGTAAAGATACAAGTTCCCAATGATGAATGTAACTGTATTGTGTACCTAAAATGTACCAGTAAACTCACTGAGAAAAAAAAGATTATATTCATTATATTATATTTATTGCTAGAATTTCATATTTAAGTATTAAGGGACATGCTGAAAATCTTAGAGATTGTTATATGCCAGTGTAATGCTATTAAGAATCTTAGTTTCTAATATTTTATAGATAATTAAGATTGCGATTATATTTATTAAAATATGAATGTATCAGTTAGATTTCATTAAAAGAACAGATTATATATACAATTCATATTATATATAATTTATATTATTGTGATATATAAAGGACTTATAAGGTAGGCTTTAAATGGATGCTTGCAAAGGCATGTGTGGAAGGACAAAAAAAAGGCCATCTTCACACTGGAGATCTGAAGGACCAATCAAAAGTTTAAGGCTTGGAGCTCACTGCAAAGTCCTGTGTAAGTCTGTAATAGCAAGTCACAGGGTTTGTGCCTTGGAAGGCTTAAGACTGCACTGAAAACCCGGAGATAGTTCTCCAAAGGCAATGGCAAAGATTACAGTTCCTCCAAAGAAGCAGAAATACGACGTCTTTCTTTTTTTCCATTTTATTTCATCCAGCCAACAAGCCTATTAGCTGGGGTTACACAAACTTAATCCATGTGTATAAATGCACAAGCATATTAACAAAATAGGCAAGAAAAATTACAGTTAAAAATCTTCATTTGTATAACTACTCATGTGGTCATAACTAGTACTTATAGCTACCTTCTTCTACAAGCCACTTTATATTTCTTTGGCCTTCAACCAGTACCTCAGAATGTCTTGGCTCTTTTCCTGGTAGAGTAACTCATATGTTCATTTCTGAAAGTTTTGGGCCATTTGTCATCATGCTTGGACTGGTTGTTGTAGTTTCCTTATTGACCTTAATAACAAGGCCTGATAATACTAGAAGGAGCCCTAAGGGATCTCCTGCACTCCACATATATTGTTTCTTTCCTCCTTTGTGGAGTTATAGTCCAATATCTCCCTTGATAGTCTGGATCAATCACCGCTTCCAATACTATAACTCATGTTTTAGCTTGTTGACACAGAAGCACAAGGAGACTAAAATGACCAGGGAGAAGTCTTAGTAGTCAGTTCAGTGGAATCATTGTTGTGCTTCTGGCTATAAGTCTTCACTGCTGTGGAACTAAGACATCTAATCTAGCAGAGAATATGGTTGTGAGAACAGAAAGCAGATTCTGATATTGGATCACCATGGGTAATGGTATAATTCCCACTTCTACCCCTTGATTCCTGTACCTATGAATCTTGGCTGCTGGAGGCATGGTATCATATATAATGGATGGTGATTCAAAGCATAAACACCCCTTTGAAAAACTTTCCCCCAGGCCTACAAGGTATTTCCACCTAGCTGGTGCTAAAACTGTATCTTCAGAAAGAAAATTCTCATTTCTAAGAATCTAGATAATACTAGGCGGTGAAGACTATAGGAAGACCAGTAAATTCCATGACAATAAAACTTGCTTCTTTGGCCGTGAAGTGTGTTCCTTGTTCAGAAGCAATGCTGTGCAGAATATCATGTTGGTGGATAAGGCATTCGGTATGTCCACATATGGTAGTTTTGGCAGAAGTATTATGATCAGGGTAGGCAAATTCATACACAGAATAAGTATCTATGCTTGCATAGACAAATTGCTGCACTTTTCATGATGAAAGTGGTCCAATAAAATCAAGCTGACACCAGGTTGCAGGCTGATCACACCAGGGAACGGTGCCATATTGTGAACTCAGTGGTGGCCTTTGTTGTTGATGGATTTGATATTCAGCAGTGGCTGTAGCCAGATTAACCTTGGGGAGTTGAAATTTACATTTCTGAGCCCATGGATACCCTCCATTCCTGCTACTATGGCCACTTTGTTCATGAGCTCATTGGGCAATGGCAGGGGTGGCTAAAGGGAAATGTTGACTGCTATCTACAGAATGGATCATAATATCCACTTGATTATTAAACTCATCTTATGCTGAGGTCACTTTTGTTGAGCATTTTCAATGGATACAAATCTTTGTATCCTGTGGCCATATGGAGAGAGGTCTATCCATGTATCTTTTTCCCAGATATCTTTGTCATCAATTTTGCTTCATGTTCTTTACAAGTCCCCTACCATCGAGCCAGACCATTGGCTACAGCCCATGAATCAGTACATAGTAGCACATCTGGCCATTTTTTCTTCCACGCAAAGTGTATGATGAGTTGGAATGTCAGAAGTGCTGCCCACTGTGAATATTTCTCTTCACTGCTGTGCTTCAGGGATGTCCTGGAAAAAGGCTGTAGTGCTGTCACCGTCCACATTAAGGTGGTGCATGTATAATGTCCAGAACTATCTCTAAGCCAGGCCTTAGCCTTTTGTTCCTCTGTCAGCTGATAATATGAGGCCATAGGCTCCACAGGGAGACTGAAGCATGTATAGCAGGACTAGGAACTATGGGCTTTAGTGCAACTTCTTCGTGTAACTTACTTGTGCCCTCTGGACCCACTCAGGCTCAGTCACATACAGACTACATTTATTTAATGATGGATTTTCTGTGCATATACTACTTTATGACTTTGTGGGTCATATAATATTCAGCTCATGCTGGAAAGGCCAAGTGGAATGGAAATCTGCTATCCCATGGTCAAGCATTCTATTTTCACTGAGGACAAGTAGGAGGCCAGGAGTTACTTTTCAAAGGGAGAGTGCTTGTCTGCAGATGATGGCAGAGCCATCCTAAATACTAAAGGCCTCCACTGTAGTTCATCTATAGTGGCCTGTGAGAGACTCCAAAAAATATCTCTATCTTCCACTGACACAACAAGTACCACTGCATCTTCTTGATCATATGGTCCCAACGGCAGAGCAGCCTGCACAGCAGCCAGGACCTATTTGAAGGCCTTCTTTTGTTGTGGGCTGCCCTCAAAAATAGCAGCTTTTTGAATCATTCAGCAAATGAGCTGGAGTAAATCACCTAAGAGAGCAATATGCTGCCTCTGAAATCCAAATAAGCCTACTAGGCATTCTGCTTTTTTCTGGCTGTTGGCAACAATGCATCTTTCACCTAAGAAGGAATATCTGCATGTCCCACACCTCTGGACTCCTAAAACTTTCACTGGGGTGAAGGGACTTTGAAATTTAGTTTGATTTATTTCCCTTCTTCTGACACACACATGCTTTACTATCAAGTCCAGAGTGGTTGGTACCTCCTGTTCACTTGGTCTAAGCAGCATATTATTAGGAACATAAGTGAACAGTGTGATACCTTTAGGAAGGAAAGGCCATCAAGGTCCCTGTGAAGCAAATTGTGACAGGGCTGGAGAGTTAATATAACCTTGAGGTAGACAGTGAAGTTGCATTGCTGGTCTTGCCCAATAAAAGCAAATTGTTTCTTATGGGCCTTGTTGATAGGTATGGAGAAGATGGCATTTGCCAAATTAATAACTGCATAGCACATACGCGGAGACATGTTCTTCTGCTCAAGCAAGGAAACCACATCTGTTACAGAAGTGGCAATTGGAGTCATCACTTGGTTGAGTTTACGGTAACCCCCCATCATTCTCTAAGACCCAGTTTTCTTATGCACAAGCCAAATAAGATTATTACATGAGGATGTGCTGGAAACCACTATCCCTGCAACTTTGAAATACTTGATATTGGTATTAATCTCTGAAGTCCCTCCAGGGAGGCAACACTGTTTTTGTTTTACTATTTTTCAGATATAAGCAACTCTAATGGCTTTCATTTGGTCTTTCCAACCATAATAACTCTCACACTACAGTTCAGGGAACCAATGTAAGGATTATGCCAAGAGCTAAGTATATCTGTCTCAATTATGAATTCTGCAACTGAGGAAATAACTACATGATGGATTCAGGGACCTTCTTGTGAATTGCACCTTTGCTAAAATTCTGTTGATCACCTGAACTCCACAGGCCCGTACTCTTCCTGGAGAGCCACAAACATATTTTTGATCCCATGGAATCTGTGATAGTTCAAAATCAATGCTCAGCAGACCCCTAAATGACTGATCATTTCCCTTTCCCCACTGGGCAGTTTCTCATGTAAAAATCCCTTTAATCCCTTTGAGGAAGGATGGGAGAAAGATTGGCAGTATAAATTTTTGGTACTACACCAGGAGCCGTCCTCAAATGAATTTCACCATTCTTTCATTCAAGGGATTTTATTCTGTAAAGTTTCTCAAATCTGGAAACTGGTTGATGGCTCATACTTCTCTGTTACCATGATTTGAGGCAGGTTTCTGTTCATTTGCACTTAAAAGTTTATGATTACATATAAATAATAAAAATGTAGTAGTCTTTCTCTCTAGTTCTTTTGGGAACCCCGAGGATAATCAGCCAATACTATCACATGTCAGCCCATGCCTGTCAATGCTCTTTTTTTGCTGTTCATTATGGTAAGTTCACTTTGTCTTTGATGATTATGTACTACCACTTGACACCTGCAACTCTGAGATTAAATTATACCTATTGCCCTTAAGTTTCACAACTGAGTGACTAAGTTTCCTACTGTAAGGTCTGGCATACAGAGCAGAGCAATTACAGAGCACTTCAGGGAGGCTGGTGCTTCCCTTACAAATAATTTTCTTAAGATATTCATTAAGGGTGCATCCTCTGGATCATCCCAGTGTGTAGTATTAGGTTTATTATGGCACACCTACACCAGCATTCTTATTTACCTGAGCCTTTGAATCCCCTCATCAGCAGTAAATCAAATCAGGCATCTCATACTCATTCACAGTGGGCCAACTTTGATCTGTACTTCTGCCAATCAGCCACAGGACTTATTAATTCATTTTAACTCTGTGAACTAAAAAATTACATTCATAATCACTACTTAATGGACTGTATTGAACAACAGTCTGCTCCAGGTGTATGCTTTTCCCACAGTTATCTCACACCCTTAAAATCCATTCTTATATTTGTTAATCACATCTCTGCTTATTAAAGTTTTTTAAAAATTCAAAAAATTCTTTGCGAATATAACAGACCTCATAGGTCACACTGTATACCTCACCTTTAGGAGTCATCTGGGATTGGAGCCTGGGTGTAGGCCTAGAGGCAAAAAGTGGATGGCGAGGATGGATCCTGAGGAGGCTCAGCATTATTGTGTTTGCTAACTGCATCAGGAATCACAAAGTTAGTTTTCTCAGGAATAGGAGGAAAGGCCGACACCACAAGGGATGCCTCTACCACTACGCATGCGGAAATTCTTCCTCTTGCAAAATAACCTCTAGGATTTAGGAGTTCGATGTCTCCAGCTTCATCAGGATACTACCAAACATCTTCCATCCACATTTATGGATCTCATTCTTTTCTAATCAATGTCCTCACTTTTACTTCAGATATCATTTGAGGCTGAGTATTAATCTGATGCTGTATCAAAGCAATTACAATGATGAGGCCTTGTGTTTGGTTTTCTTTAATCTCAGCCCCACAGCTAAAGGAAAGAAGATCCTCTTTCATGACCCAGTTAGAAATTTTTACTCTTTATATGTGCCTGGAGCTGGGAATTTCAATTTTTGAGTTTCTTATTTTCCTTTATTAATCTATCTTTACACTTAGAAGGCATTCAATTTTTAGCATGCTTGGATTTTCCTTTGCTAATTTGTCCAGATATGCTAAGAGCAATCAGCCAGCATCATTGCATTTCTCACTCCGAAAGAAATATTAGAAGGTATTGTACATACAGTCACTAAATTCTATACATCTCACAACTGGTCAGTTGGGGTAATCGAATGAATCTACATTGTGTATTACATTAAATAGTTCCCAACATGGACTACAATACTCCTCACATTATCAGAAGGAGTAACCGTGACAACTTTAAGAATGCCAACTTTTAGAACCAGAAATTCAGGCTTACAATTCTGTTTCTCAAAAGCCACTCTTAATACCAAAATCTGTAACAGTTAATGTCAAAGGAACAGAATACATATGAGATATAAAGGAGTTATAAAATAAGCTTACAGTGGCTGCCTACAGAGTCAAGTGTAAAAGAATATAAAAGAGTCCCCTGCACATGGAAATCTGAAAGATCCAGTCAAAAGTAAAATGCATAGATCTCACTAGAGTGTTTCATGCAAGTTCATATCAGAAAGCTGAAGGGTCTATGCTGGAATGCTGGATGAAGAGCCTGCACTTTAAGGCTGAAGAGTCTATGCTAGAAACCAGAAAAGGAACATCCAAAGGCAATGGCAACGACTACAGCTCCTCCAGAAAGACCTAAGCAAGATTTGCTTCTTCTTTTCGTTTTTAGGCTATTCAGGCTACAAGCCTATTTATTGGAGCCACCCACACACAGGGCCCATAGGTCTTCTGGGCCTCAGTAAAGCAGTCACCCTGAACTGTGCCAGAAACAATCAGCTAGGCATTTCTTATGCAAGTGGACACCATAGTTAACTATCACAATAAATAACTACATAAAATAATATATATTTATTTAAAAGCTTATCTCCAGCTAACTAGATTGTTTTACTCACTGAATAATTTTCTACTTTTTATTTATAAATTATATAGTATGTCATCTCGATTTGGGAGATCATTTTGAAGTCTTATTGAAAATTTAAGCATCTTTAATTTGAATGCCAATATATTTGTAAAATGTATAAAATATTTACTTTTAAAATTTTATTTGACAATTACCCTAAAAGATAAAAATGTAGATTTAAAATAAGAATATTCCTTTTTCTTTCTTGTCTAGACAAGAAGTAATATGAACAACAATCATAACATATTGATTTAAAAGCCAATTTAAACGTTATGTAGGCTATAATAATATATACAGAGACATATATTTAATCAAAGTGCTGATGTCTTGATAAAATTTTAACAGTGGTTATCCTTATAAAACAGAATTACATGTGCTTATGGCTTTTTCTTCATGTATTTCTATATTCTAATATTATTCTGTGTTAATGTATTGTCATAAAATGTGACTTATAAAGAGGTGGTAAAATGTTACATATACTTCAGAATGATACCTTTTAAAAGTAATTATAATTAATAGCCTTGTGGCATAATTGGAAGATTCTTAACTATCTTGGCAATCCACTTACGTTGAACTACTAATTGCCACAAAGAGAGGAGATATTTGTATATTCATAAATAAGTCCAGATTGCCATATCCCTAGTCGTTCTAGTCATGTAATTGGACTATGTATTACAGAGAACCTCTATAAACATTTCATTAAATATACCTGCCCAAATACAAGAGGCTATCAAATAAAACAAAATCTTCCCTGTAAACTAGAGGTTATGCAACTGATAGTAGTTATTAATTACTTTAACATTTCAGTGCTTATTTAAATAAATCACCTTAAATTTATGTGAACAAAGACACATATTGAAAACCCTTTTTATACAGTGTAGTCCTATAGAGCTTGTTTTACATTTTACTTGCCTCTATACTTGCATACTTGTCTGATTCTCGTTCTTGTTTAAAAAATGCTTTATAAAGGGAAAAGACGAGAAAGACACCTGAATTTAAGTAAGTCAGAGATTATTACAGTGTCTGTACTAAGGTATTTAATAGTTTATTTTAAAATTCTGTAGTACATCTTTAGCCTCAGGTTGTAAATACATGTAATAGAATTAAGAAAACAAAAAGAACATGGTTGGGAATGCATCCACAAAAAAGGATTTCATGATGCTATAGGATTCAAAATTTAGAAGAGACCAAGTTATTAAACTAAATTATCATCCTCTGATTGAGAAATTCTTATATAAATATTTTGCAATCTGCCAAGCTAATAATTAATTTGAAGAGAGCTGCAAATGTGTTTCCTTAGGCATTAGGAATCTCAAGCCAAAAGAAATACATAATTTAAATGTATTTTAATATGAAAAATGATAATTAACAAAATTTACAACCACACATATTACAGTCAAGCAAGTTACATATGTAATTTATTCACATAAAAACATTGCCTGCATCTTGCAGATGTCATCATTTACTAGATATCTTCCTCTTTACTGCTTAGTATTTTGTCATTTCCTATTAAAACACAAATCTTTTATAGTAAAATTTATACTTTTCAAGGAAATTCTACCTTTGTATACACTCATATAGCCACTAACTAGAGCAATATTACACGTTCATCATATTCAGAGATGTTCTTTCCAAGTCAACATTTTTCCCAGTCAACACTCCTAATAAAGTCATTGACTTTCTTCTTTCTGAAGATCATGTAATTGGATTTATAAAATATGTACTCTTCTGGGTATGACCCTTCATGCTCACCATACACATTTTTAGATTAATTCACTATAGTTCAAATATCAGTTAGTTGTTTGTACACTGTATTGCTCAGTAGTATTCAAGTTTGTGAAATATATCACTATTATATCTTGAGGAATATTTGCATTGCTTTAGTTCTGTTAGTTTTTATTTTAATTTTCATTGCAAAATAATTATATTTTATAGGACAAAATGTAGCATTTTATGTTTACAATATATATTGATTGAATCTGGTTAATTAAAAAGTACATCAACTTATGTACTTATTATTTTTTATTAAATTTATTAGTACATTTTAGGTCTACAATATGATGACATTCATCTATGGGAATTTGTACCTTTATATGATATATCTTGGCTGTTATTTTTTTCCCCATCACTCTGCCCTCCCTTCAACCCCGTCACCCCTTGCTATTTACAATGATTTAGTGTCCATTTTTTTCCTTTTCTCACATTTTTTCCTTTCCCTTCTTTCTTTTCCTCTACCCCTCCCACTTCCCCTTCCCCTTCCCAGTTGGACATCACTTTCCTATTTCACATTTTGATGCTCATTTACACTTTTACACCAAAGAAACTTCTCTTTTTACACATGTGTGTCCTGTTTATTTCACTTATGGCCTACTTTCAGGGATCATTTCTATAGTTGGTTACCTATTGTTTTTAGTGAAAATATTTAGAAGTAGACCACATACTTTTAGAAATTTTGAAATAGACAATCTAATATCATTCATTGTAGTCACCTTTACATACAATAACTCGTGAATGGTGATTTTTGCAAAGTAGCGGAAATGTTTATCCTTTTATCCACAGCTACATTTCCCATGTATCCTCTTCCTGCTCTTCCTCTTAATAATCATTCTGTTCTTTATTTGTATTATCTTGACACTTCCATCCCAGGTATAAATGAGATCGTGTGGCACTTGTTTTTCTTTCTTTGATTTATCCCACTTAGCATAATATCCCCTAAGTTCATCCATGTTGTCCCAAATGATGTGATTTTGCTATCTTTACAGCTCCGTAGTATTCCATCATGTATTTATGCAACATTTTCTTTACCAATTCATCAGATATGATGAACATTTAGATTCCTTTCACACCTTGACTACTGTGAATAATACTACTATGAAGATGGGAGTTCAGCTATCTATTTGGAATTCTAAATTTGATTATTGTGGATTTGTATCTATAGTTAGTCTTCTTAGAAAACTACATACTCTTTTGTATAATGGCAGTATTCATATTCACACCAATAATGTACCAAGGTTCCTTTTTCTTCACACCTTAATGGGCCGTTTTTCCTGTTTATTTTTAATAATAGCTATTCTCACAGGTAGAAGATAATATCTCCTTTTAATTTAAACTTTTATCTCCGATTATCAGGATGATGAACATTTTTTTCACATATCTATGGGCTACTTGTATGTCTTGTTTACAAATGCCTATTTAGGGCTTTACACATTATTTGATTAGCATTGTTTTGGAATTTAGTAAACTCCTTAATTGGTGGAGAGGATCTGGAAATTCCATATGTAGTTTCCAAATATTTCTTCTCAAAAAGAGTTCTTTCTTTCCTTCTTTCTTTTTCTTTCTTTCTGTCTGCCTGTCTCATTTTTTTTTCTTTCTTTTGCTGTGCATTAGTTTGAATGAGGGCCGTTTATGACAGTTTCCAGTTGATCAGCAATTGGGCTGTTCTCAAGTTTTAGCTATTACAAACAAGTAAGAAAATCTTTGCCAAGAAAGCCAACAGTGGAGAAGGGTTCCTTTCTCCCCGCAACCCTGCCAGCATTTGTTATTGGTTAATTACTAGACAGTCATTGTTTGTGAGGTGAGGTAGAGTCTCAGCATTGTTTTCATCTGCATCTCATGAATGACCAGTGATGTTGCACATTTTTTCATATATTTATTCACTGATTTTACTTGTTTGTCTGAGAAATATCTGTTCATTTCCAACAAACATTTTTGAATTGAGTCATTATATTTGGGGGTCTCATTGTTTTGAATTCTTTGTATATTCTAGACAGTAGAGTTTTGTATGAATTATAGCTGGTAAATTTTTTTCCCACACTGTAGGTTGTCTCTTCACTCTGTTGGTGGTTTCTCTTGCAGTGCAGAAGCTCTTTAATGAGATGAGGTCCTATTTGTTGATTATTTGTGCTAGTTCCCATGCGACTGAGGATTTGTTTATAAAGTATTTTCCTACATTAATGTCTTTGAGAGTTCTACCTAACTTATCTTCAAGCAAGTTTAGTTTTTTTATTTTAATATTTAGATTGTCAGTCCACTCCAATTTTAGTTTAGTGTATGGTGAAATATGGGGTTTGAGTTTTAATCTTTGGCAGGTTGAAATCCAGTTTTTCAAACACCATTTATTGAAGAGGCTATCTTTTCTCCAGTGAAGGTGGTTGGCTCTTTTGTCAAAGATGGGGTAGCTGTTTATGTCTGGAATTGTTTCTGCATCTTCTAATCTATTCCAGTGATCCTTGGTTCTGGTTCTTTGCCAGTACAATGTTGCTTTTATCACAGTTGTTTTGTAGTATAGGTTCAAGTTGGGGATTGCAATACCCCTGTCATGTCTCTGTTGCCTAGAATAGATTTTGCTACTCTAGATTTATTCTTGTTCCAAATGAATTTTTGTGTTGTTTCCTCTAGTTTTGTGAAATATGTTGTTGGAATTTCAATTGAGATTGCATTGAATCTGTAGAGCAATTTTGGAAGTGTGGACATTTTCACTATGTTTGTTCTTCCTACCCAGGAGCAAGGAATGTCTCTGTATTTTCTTATATTCTCTTTGATCTTTTTCAGAGTGTTGTAGTTTTCAGTGTAGAGATCTTTTACATCGTTTTTTAGATTTATTCCTAGACATTTCATTTTATGGATGCTATTGTGAAAGGAATTATTTCACTAATTTCTCTCAGTGAGTTTGTTATCTGTGTTCCATAAGTCTACTGATTTTTGACTGTTAACCTTGTATACAGCTACACTACTGAATCTGTCAATTAAGTCTAGAAGTCTTTGGCAATGTTTTTGTGTCTCCTATGTAGAGTATCATATGGTCAGCAAATAAAGACAGTTGAACTTCTTCTGCTGCTAACTTTATTCTTTTATTTCTTTCTCTTTTCTACTTTTTGTGGCTAATTTTCCCAAAACTATATTGAACAGGAATGGTGATAGTGGACACTCTTGTCTTGTTCAGATGTTAGAGGGAAGGTTTTCGGTTTTTGACCATTTAGTATGATATTGGCTGTAGATTTTTCATAGATTGTCTTTATTAAATTGAGACAAAAACCATCTATTCCAATTTTCTGCAGCTTTTTTATCATGAATGAGTGTTGAATTTTGTTGAATGCTTTTTCTGCATCTATTGAGAGGATCATGTGGTTTTTGTCCTTTTTTCTATTAATATTGTGTATTACATTTATTGACTTATGTATATTGAACCATCTTTGCATTCTTGGGATAAATCCAACTTGGTCAGGATATACAATCTTCTTTATGATCTGCTGTATTCTGTTTGCCAGTATCTTATTGAGGATATTTGCACCTATGTTCATTAGGCAGATTGGCCTGTAGTTCTCTTTTTTGGTTAGGTTTTTGACTGGTTTTGAAATCAAAGTAAAACTTGGTTCTGGAAATGAATTTGAAAGTATTGCTTCCCTTTCAAATTCCCTGAAGATTTTAAAGAGTAGTGAAATGGTTCTTCTCTAAATGTCTTATAGAATTTAGCAGTGAAGCCACCAGGACCTGGGCTTTTCTTTGTTGGTAATGTTTTGATTACATTTTCAATTTCACTGAATGTAATTGGGTGTTTAGACTTTGAATATCTTCTTTGTTCAACTTTGGATATTCATATGTATCTAGGAATCTGTCTATTTCTTCTTTATTTTCCATTTTATTAGAATAAAGATTTTTGAAGTAGGTATTGATGATCGTATGGATTTCTAGTAGATCTGTTGTGACTTCAACTTTTTCATTCATAATTACCTGAATTTGAACCTTTTCTTTCCTTTTTTTTGATAAGTTTAGCAAAAGGTTCATCTATTTTACTAATTCTTTCAAAAAAACATCTCTTCGATTACTTAATTTTTTTATTGTTCTCTTAGTCTCCATTGCATTGATTTCTGTCCTGATCTTTATAATTTCCTCCACTGTATGAATTTTGGGTTTGTCCTGCTGTTCTTTTTCTAACAGTTTAAATTTCAGCATCAAGTAGTATAATTAATCTCACTCTGTTTTCCTAGTGTAGGCATTCACTTCTATGAATTTACCTTGTAGAACTGCTTTCATCATGTCCAATTGATTCCTATATATTGTATTGGCATTGTTATTTATTTGTAGAAACTAATTTCTTCTGTGACCCATTGATTATTCAGGGGAGTGTTATCCAATTTCCATGTGTTTGTAAAGTTATTTTGGTTTCTTATGCTATTGATCTCCAGTTTAATTGCACTGTGGTCTGCAAATATACATGGGATAAGTTCAATTCCTTTGCATTTATTTAAACATGTTGTATGAGCTAGCATGTGGTCTATTTTGGAGAATGACCCATGTCCAGCTGAAGAGAATGTATATTCTGATTTTGTAGGGTGGAACACTCTATAGATGTCTATTAAGTCCATTTGTTCAAGCGTGGTTCAGTTTTGGTTTTTCATTGTTGACATTTTTTTTGTCAAGATGATCTATGTATTTGTGCCAGTGGGATATTGGGGTCCCCCGCTACCACTGAATTAGTGCTTATTTGGTTTTTCATGTCCCTTAATATTTGTTTTGTATAGTTGGGGGCATTAGAATTTGCTGCATTAATATTTATGATTATCATCTCTCCCTATTGGTTTGTTCCCCTTACAAGGATGTAGTGACCTTCTTTGTCTCTCTGTTTTTTTTTTTTTGGTGGGGGTACCAGGGATAGAACTCGGGTCTTTGTGCTTGTAAGGCAGGCCACCAAACCACTGAGCTAAATCCCTGGCCCTGTCTCTTTTTATTATTTATTTGAACTTTATTTTGTCTGCAAATAAGATAGCTACCCCTACTTTTTTTCCATGTTCCTGTCATATGGAGAATGGTTTTCCATTCTTTTACTTTTAGTCTATGTGTTTCTTTTTGAACTGGGTGAATTTCTTGTATACAGCATATTGTTGGGTTTGCTTCTTATTCCATTCTGCCAGTGGAATTTTTAATTTTGATTAGTGATTTGAGGCCATTAACATTGATGGAATAAGTGATATGTATTGACTAATCATTGTCGTGTGATTTTCCTGTTTGGGGCTCTTTTTAAAATTTCCCCTTCTCCCTTTAATTTCTTGCCTTGCCTAATTGATTTGCTCTGTTGGGTCCCATGGTATTGTGACCTTCATTGTCTTTTTGTAAGATATTTTTAAAGAATTATTTGGAGTGCTAGTTTGGTATTCATGAAATTTCTCAGGTGTTCTTTATCATGGAAGTATCTTATTTTCCCATGAATTTTGAAAGATAACTTTGCAGGATACATCAGTCTGAATTGGAGCTTGTTTTATTTTAGTACCTCACTGCAGGCTCTCCTTGACTTGAGGGTTTGGGTTCAAAAGTCTTCTGTGATTCTATGGACTTTTATTTGCATGTGATTTGTTTCTTTAACTACTTATAAAGTTTTGTTCTTCCTTTGAGTTTCTGGGATCTTTATTATTATATGTCTAGGTGTAGAGTTTTTTTTTTTTAATCATAGCTAATTGGAGTCCTATATGCCTCACTTATCTGTATGTCAAATTATTTTGCTCTTTTGGGAAGTTTTCTATCATTAATTCTGTGAAAAGTTTTTTTAATGTCATTTGAACTTCTGGCTTTTCATGGACTCCCATCATTCATATTATTTCTCTTTGTGTCATATAAGAGCTATTGATTTCTCATGGTCCCATACTATTTTTAAGAGATCTCTCTATTCATAATTTCATCATTCTTTTCACCATTCTGTCTTCTAAATCTGATATGCTGTGTTCATACTGGCTCAGCCTTCTGCATCTATTTTCAATAGAGTTTTTTATCTCATGGATATCTGTTTGACTGTGTTTCATGGATTCTATTTCTTTCCTATGCTGGGCATTCATGACTTCTATCATGGTCCTGAACTCATTTAATTTTTATTTCTTTCTTTTCTAGAGTCTCTAATCACTCTGCTCACCATCTCTGTAGTTATCTAGCAAATTATTTCTGTTTTGAAGTTTTGTAGAGCCTAATTAATATGTTTTGTTACTTCCTGTAGAGGGTTTCCAGGTAGTTGATTATCAGACTTCGCCACCTCATTTTACCCAGAATTTGCCTTTCATGAGATAAAAATATGTATTTATACCTTGCTTAAATGTTGTAGTATTTCTATTTTTGTTTTTGGTACTGTCCTTGATTGAATTCCTGGGTTAATACTTCAATCTTCGAGATACAGCTGGTCTTTGGGTTTTGAGCTTCTAATGACTGTGATACACTGTCATTTTCATGATACCAGGAATGAAAACTGATTAGATCAATCACAACACCTTACTTATCCAATGTGATATAATCAAGAGCAACAAAATACCATCAAGTACAGCTTAGAAAATGACAACTTGTCATAGTTATTAATCTATTACCTTTAACACATAAAGTTTATCAAAATTAATGAGCACCCCAAAATATGTTTATAGTGAGTAAACTCTTCCATATAGCAACTGTACCCTTCAGGTTGGGGCCTTATAAGGAGTTGGGGAGAGTGGGATAGATAGGTAGAAGGATTGGGGAAGGTTAGAAGTGAGGCCTTAGCACACTGGAAGGTCATGCAATCTCTAGGAAAATGTTTGAGACAAGAGGAAAAGAAAGAATGAAAGAACAAAGACATGAATAGAACAACATAACAGCAATAGGGAAGGTAGAAGCTGTGCTTACTTTCCAATGAAACTAATAACAATTGAGAGAAGGAAAAAGAGAAGGAAAGAAAATTGAAATCTGAATTATGGCAGGAACAGAAACAGAAAGTGAGATGAACAATAATTTGGGATAGTGAGAGAAAGAAAGAAAAGAGAGGGAAAAAAGTAAAAGTGACAAAAAGAAAAAAAATTGAAGAGTAGAAAAAATAGAAATTAAAAATAAGCGGAAAAGAAAATAATGCTTTTTAAAATAAGAAAATAAAAATGAAGGGCCTCCTGCAGGGTATCTGTCTGCTGTCATAAAAGGCAATGTGAGCAGCAGTGTGCAGATCTAAGTGAATTAGTCTCAGCAGGCCAGCAGCAGACTCTTTTGATTCAGGCTTATTTCTGTCTGGAAGGACCAAGTTGATATCCCTGACCTGCAGGGTTGAACTCTGCAAGGTTCTAGTGCAGGTTGCAGCTGCCCTTCTCCTGAGGGTAGTTCAGTTTCTGATGGGAGGTGGTGATCCCTCCAACTTACCGACTACGGTGTTCTGATGTGCCTTTGTTGCAGAGATTCTCTTCCATTTACCAGTGGGCTTCAATTATTATCAAACAGCCTGAGAGAGGCCCTCTTTCTTTGTTCACTTCTGCTCTATTTTCTGGAGCTCAGAACAATGGCCTTTAAGATCCCCTGTGCCTCTGTGGTGTGGATCCAGGTACCAGGTACTAGCAGAACCAGAAGGCCAGAAGTAGAGAGGTATGGGCGGGTGCTGGGGTGGGGGTGCTTGCATGGCTCCACTCTCCACAGGTCAGTGCTGTTGGAGTCTCACGGCATTGGAGGTGGCATAGCAGCCTAGATCCATGTGGCTCTTCTCATCCTCACCATGCTGCTCGGAGGCCCAGGACGATGGGCCCCCTCTAGAATTTCTTACAAGGCTATTCTTACAGTGATTTTGTTTATATTGAAATGTTTATATCTCTATCTTTGAATAACTTTTCCATGTATAGTATTTTGAAATGTCAGAAATGTTTTCTTTAGCATGTACAGTGTGTCATCCTATTCCATATTCCATCCTTGGTTACAATATTCTTGTTGGGAAGTCTGCTGGTAGCCCTAAGGAAGGTTTTGCCTCTGTGAAGAAGTTTCTGTAGTCTTCCTAGTTTCAAAATTTTCTGTTTGTCTTTGACTTTTGTAATTTCAGTGCAGTGTGTTTTAATATAGTGTAAATAGATTTTGGGGTCTTTTGAGTTTCCTAAATATGCATGTCCATACCCCTTTCAAACTTTTGGAAGTGTTTATTTGTGTAAATAACACTTGTTAATTGCACATTGTAAGGGAGGTGTGACATTTTCATTTATGCAAAAATTGTACAAGATCAAAGACAAACATTTTTTTCCCACCTTCTCCAGCCATCTACGTCAACCTTCAGTAATCACCATTTCACTTCACTTTTGGGTCAAACTTTTTTTTGTTTGTTTGTTTCCATGTATGAGAAGATGCATTTAGTTCTTGTGTTTTTTTCCCATCTGGCTCAATTTACTTAACATAATATGCTCCAGTTCCATCTTTATTGCTGCAAATGATAGGATTTCTTTGTTCTTTGTGCCTAAGGATACTTTATTGTACATATATGACATTTTTATACATTAATTTATGGGTGAGCACAAATAATGATTCATATCTTAGCTCCTGTGATTAGTGCCAGAATAATAATGGGCACACAGGTACCTTTTTCGTAGGCTGATTTAATTTCCTTTGGATGCATACCTAGGAATTAAATAGCTGGATAATATAGTAGAGCAACTTTTAGTTTCTTGGGGAATCTCATATCATCTATTTGTAATGGCTCTATGAATTTACTTTCCATCTGAAAATATATGAGTTCTACTTTCTTTATATCCTCACTGGTGCTTGTTATTATTCTAACCATATATAGTAGCCATTCTAAGTGAGTGAAATAATATCTCAATGTAATTTTGATTTGCATTTACCTGGTAGCTGACGATATTAAGTATTTTTTCAAATATTTGATAAGGATTTATATTTCTTCTTTTGCCAAGATTCCAAAAAGTTTTAGAAGTATATCTTTTATAAGGTTTCCGTCACTTTGGCTGTCCTTTTCCTTCAAATACTCTCATAAGTCATTTAGTTGCATGCCTTTTTATATTCCTTTATTTGGATTTTTTTCTTTGCTTGAGTAATTTCAAATGATCTCTCTTCACGTTTGCTAATCCTTTCATATGCATTCTTGAGTCTGTCATTAAAACTATGATACTTTATTTTCAGTTTTTATATTCATCAAGGCCAGGGTTTTTGTTTACATTTTTTGGTTTCTATTTACTTTTTAAAATTTCATTTCATTCATTTATTTTCTCATTTAATATATTATCTCTATATATTTTATCTCATTTTGTTCATCTTTTTTATAGTTACACTTGTTTTTCAGGCAATTCATATATCTCCATTTCTTTGGGATTATGTATTGGAACTTTGAGTTTACTTTGGTAATTTCATGTTTTCCTGATTCTGTTAAACATGTATCCTTACATTTAAAGTACTAAAATATTTCAGTCTTAAACTTGTTTCATCGCGTTAAAGTCTTTTTTTAGATGTTCAGATTGAAGGAGTTGCCTCTGGGATAGCATTGAAACTGTTTCTAAGTCATGTGGCTCACTTTGGGTCCATGGTATAGGCAACTTCTGGTAGTTCTCAGTGTTCCAATGAATATAGGTGCTAATTGATCCCTGCATATATTAGATTGTCTTCAGGCCTATAGTCTTTGTAGTTGAAGCTGGAATAGCCTTGTTTCATGGACTTTATGAAGTGGGCCATTTAGTAGGTATGTTTAAAATTGACTTCCTCTTGGAAAAGCTATATTTAGACCACTGTATAGGTTTCTAGGATTTTCAAGCAGCCCTGTTTATGTTTGAGATGGGAAGAAACTCAGACAATGAATTCTTTCAAGTTTACAACCTATAGAAACTCCTATGATCAAGGTTCACAACCTCTTGTGATCAAGAGTAGGTATGTCTCCCACTTGGTTCCTAAATGAGGTATCTTGCACTCAGTTTGCAGTTGAGAAGAGCTAGGACCAACTTGTACAGCTGTATCAAGAAACAGTGTGATCCATCCCAGAGCACAGACCTGCAGATTCAGGAATGATTATACTTTACTCCAGATCCCTGCTCTCACTCCCCAAATGAGGAGGGGCCAGGACCTAGTTGAGGGCCCCTGATGATAGATACACTGGCACAGACATTGGCAAGCATGTTATAGGGATTCATTTGGGCTTATCTGGCAGGACTCTGCTTGTTTAGTACTTCTCATCAACCACATCTAGGAAAAGCTGATGTAGAGCTTCAAGATTAACTCAGATTGTGCTGTGAAATCAGTGTTAGTAACTCCAATCTGATGAAAACAATAAATGAGACACCAGGAGTTCTCCATGTAAATAAGTGTTCAGAATTACCAGCTGCTAGGACCTGAAGATGAGATTCAGGGTTTTTTGAAACTGAAGTGCAACTGAGGTCAATAAATCCAAGTTCATCTCCCAGGAGTTTTATGCACAGTTTAGGAAGCAAAACAATGGCAAAGATGGAGTGGAGATGATAGGTTATTTTTAGATTCTTTTGTATGATGGAGGGCAATGTAACTGTGAACAAAGGTGAACACATTTCCCAACAGCTCTTTGTGGTGCTAGGATCGTTCCCAAGCTAGTCTACATGGATTGATGATAAGTTTTATGGTTCCTTTATGATCTGCTGTGAATTGAACCTGCCTAGACCACAATGGTGTCATAGAAAGGCAAGCTACTCAGAAATTGCTTATGCTAGTAGGATAACTCCTTGTCTACAGCCAAGATAGCCTGGAGCTAAGCCCAGAACTCTTAAGCATCTTGCATAGAAGGGAGACCAACCATCCTGTTCTGGTTGCTTAGAAGGGCATATTTTCTAGGAGTTGTTTTTGTTGGTAGGATTACACAAAGGCCATGAGTTGTTGAATCTAAACAGGGCTCTGTTAGGACCTGCTGTGGGATGGAGGCTTTCCTCATGTCCTAAAAGATATTTGTGCTTTGGAGATATCTCCTACACCTGTAGCAAAAAGGGATGAATATGACATTGAGACCATTGAACATGTGCTGTGGGACCTGTTATAGGGGGTCAGGTGGGGAACTATGCCAGCAGTTTCTTGTATAGACAGAATAACTCTTCATATGCAGTAAACAGGGGCTGGAGCCAAGAAAGTCACCCTTAAGTACTTCATGTGGGAGAGGCTGAAAAGCCCCTTCTGGTGGCACAGACTGATGAGTCTATCAGTGGATCCCTACCAGAACCCACTAAGGAGAGATTATTATTATAAGTGGGATTAGGGTGGGATTAAGTATTAAGGTGGGATTATAGACAAAGGGGGCTAGAGGGGAGTTCCAGGCCATAATTAATAAAATAACTAAGAGTATACTTGTACAAATATTGGTGATGGGAGTACAAAAGGTCTCCAATGTTTTGGAAAATGTTTCATAGTTCCTTTAAAAACCACACGAAGTCAACCATTGACTTAACCATTGTACTACTAACTATATATTCAACTTAATTAAAAACACATGTTCATAAATACTAGCATGAAAATGTTCCTACTGACTTTATTAACAATACTCAAAAAGGGATAGCAAAAAAACTGATAGCAATTGCAAATGATTATTAATAAGGATGCCTAGACAAACTATGGTACTTCAAGACAATAGACTGTTACTCAGAAAGAAAAGATAAATAATGAACCCTGAATTATAAGATAAATAACTTGAGACAAAGCAATAAGGCAAAAAAGAAAATACATGGTAAGTTTCCATTTATTTAAAATTCTAAAAAAATGCAAACAAATCTTTACAGACAGCAAGCAGTTCAGTGATTTGATGGACTGTAAGATGGGAAGAAAGGAGGGTCAATGAGATCCAATGTGGGAGCATTGCGTAGGTTAATGGATTGTTCCCAATCTTGACAACATAGAGAATTTCATGGTTGAATACATAAATCAAATGGCATCAAAGTTTAAAATTTAAATATACCATTTGCATCTCAATAAGACTGGGAAAGAAATTTTCATCATGCATCACTAGACAGCATATTGAATATGTGACTCCTTGTGGCTACTGCACCACATTACAGTTTTCCAAATCTTGGGATTTTCTCCATTAAGATTGTGTGCCAGTTAAATTTAACTGACCAGTCGATTGAATCTAGAATTATCTAAAGTGGTGAGTGGATCATGGGGTAGTATGTGTATCGGTGGATAAATCCACTGATATTCATAGCCAAAGGTGCTATAAGGAGGTAATGCCTTGGTGGAGGAGGTAAGGCTATTGGAAGCATGCCTTTGAGGGACGAATTTGGAGAGGTTTGGAAAAGCAGCTTTGAGAAGCAAAAGAGTGTTGAAAGTAGGGTCTGTTGGGTGATTCTAGTCGGACATCAGATAACCCGAATACTGTTAGAAATACTGATGCTAAAAGCCAGACTTGGGAGCTCTTAGATGGGAATGAGTAATTTACTTAAAATAGGACTAGGAGCCATTCATGTCACTTTCTGGCAAGGAAATGATGCAGATTTTGGCTATATCTTAAATGTTGTATGCAACTAAATTTAAATGTGACAAACTAACTTGTGGAGGAAATTTCAAGACGGCCCAATATTTAGGCTCTTCTATGAGTCCTGGTGGCTCCATTTAGACAGATATAGAAGGAGAAGTAGAATAAAAGGCACAGCAGAAAAATGTGAAAAACATAATTTGGTCCCCAAATGAACCACTTGAAAGCTGGGGCCAAAGGAGATATTGATTACTAAAGAGACTGTAACCATTAAAAAATAAACCAAGAAAAAAAAATAAACCAAAAATTTTGAAAAAGTAGAAAGATGCCTTGCAGGCCAATGAAGAATCCACAGCAGGCTAAAAAAATGCAAATTGAGAAGAGACATCCTGGGAAACTTGCTCAAGAAGGTCCACCTTGAGAATTGGTTCTCTAGGATTGATTTCATCATGCGTAACCATTGAGGTTCTCAGAGGCCACTGCAGCCCTGGTCCAAGGAGGACCGGTTACTGTTTGAACTGCCAACCTTGATGTTGTTAACAGGATGCTCATTTTTAAAGCACACAGAATAAATGATTTGTGGGTTCATTAAACTTGCATTAATATTTCAAATGAATATCTCAGAGGACAGGCACTGTGCTCCCCAAGAATAGGGTCTGTGACAATGTGGGAGTGAAACTCAGGGTATAGAGAGGATCCCTTGAAATAGAGCCTAGGAATGTGGAATGTCGTTTGGAGAAAGCTGCTGGAAGACAGTGAAGACTGCCTAAAAGAAGCCATATGGCCTGCAACATTCAAGGCCATACGTGTGGGGCCACCCAAGACCTCTAGAACTCATATCTTACCATTATGTGTCCTGGATGCCAGATTCAATGATTAACTTACTGTATTTAATTCTTTCTATGATCCAATTACTTTTTATCTGTCTTAGCTACTCTCTCATTGGCAAGACAAAGTGTTCAACACCCATATGTTAAAGAAGGAGATATTACTTTTGTTTCACAATTTATGTAGGTTTTAGTTCATAGTCAGCTGGTTCCAAGGCAGGGAAGCATGGCAGAGGAGAAACAGTTCATGTTTCAGTGGGCAGAAAGCAGTGAGCCATGATGGGAAAAGGAAAGATGAACTTTCAGGCAATGCCAAGTGAAACACCTCTTTTGCACCAGGCTTCATCTCCTAGGGTCAAACACAGCAGTGTAACCTTCTACCCATCAGTGGACTAATCCACTATCACATTCTCATAATTCATGTATCACACACCCATGACCCAGTCACCTGCGAAAACCCCACCAATGAGTGCATGAGGATGCAGGGCAACATCTAGATTTAAGCCATAATATCCTCCCCTGCCCCTGCCCCTTTAGAATATGATGTTTAACCTATGCCACTGTATATTGGCATAATGCAACTTGAGTCACAGAGGAAATTTATGTTTTTGACTTTTGAGCAATGCTGGAAATGTTGAGATTTTGTGGGGGGGTTATTGCAATTTGATTTGCATACAGGATAGTTACATCATGTTAAGAAGAAATATGAATGTGAAATTTTGTTTAGTTGGAGATTACTTATGGTTTAAAGAGACGTGATTAGGTGTCAAGTTGAGAAGAGGTAGATTTGTGCCATTTAATCTTAATTGTCAGCCTGACTGGATTAAGAGACCCCCAGAGAAAACATTGGATCATTGAGATGAACTACTAATGTTTAGAGCTGAATGTGGTTTTAGGAGATGGGGACTAAATAGGTCACTAGGGCATACTTTTGGAATGCATATCTCTTATGGTATTTTTCTCTGCTCTGCTTCCTGGCAACCATGAAGTGGGTAGTTTGTCAAAAGCACACACTTCTGATGTGATGTTTCTGTCTCAGAGGCAGGAAATCATGGACTGAAACCTCTGAAACTATATCCAAAGTAAACTCTTTTTATATTTAAGTTGTATATATCAAGCATTTCATCTCAACAATTGGAAAACGGCTCGATACAGCATGTTTTGGTGAAGAGATAAGCAAAGTGATAGATAGGCGATGTCTGAGAAAGTAATAAGTGACGTGAATATAAAAAAATATTCTTAGATATGGCAAGAGATCCTAAGAAGATAGCAATATTGCCTCACTGAGAATGCAAAAACATACTATTAACAAGAATTTAGAAGATATTTTCATATGGAGAAAATCTCTAGAAAATCACATGCTTCTTTGGCTCTGTTGCTGAATAAAAATAAGTGACACATATGTTTGTTAATATCCCACAAGACTAGGCAAAAAACTCCAGCGAGCAGCAAAATGATAAATTCCTAGATTTATTTTTTAATGAATTTTATTGGTACAATTTACATATACACAAAATCACATTAAACATAGGGAATTTATACCTGTGTATGGTATATCTTTTTTTCTAGTGCCTCTCACTTGCTCCGTAGGTGGGTGCAACTGAACTACATCTCTGGCCCAGGACATGATATATCTTGATTCCTCTTTTTCTACCAACCCCATCCCCCTCTTCAACCCCACCTCCCTCCTTATTGTACACAAACTTTGTTTTCATTTTTGTCTTTTCTCATTCATCTTTTCCCTTCCTTATTTCCCCCTCTCCCCTTCTCAGCTTTCCTTTCCTTTGAAACAATTTCTTCCCATTTCACATTATCTATTATATATTTTGGGTTTTATTTACCTTTTCAGATTTTTACCAGATAAACAATATAAAATTTAATGTGTGTATTCAATTTCTACCATTTAAGAGTATAATCTCAAAGTGCATCAGAAACCTGGCTAGTCACATGCCAAGGTTGGAACCTACACAGGTATCTCTCACCATGCACTAAACAGAAATCTAAATAGGTCAAATATTTAAAATTAAAAAAAATTATCTAATTGAAGAAAAAAACAGATAAAATTTTTGGATTTTTGTTTGTTTGTTTGTTTTGAGACAGCATACTATATAGTCCATGCTAGTCTCAAACTGACTATGTAGCACAGGCTGATCTTGAACTCACAGGATCCTTCTATATGTGGATAGTTTTTCTGACCAGAACCCCAGTCACACAAGAAATAGTGCCAAGAGTCAATACAGGAGATCATACAAAAATAAAAAGTTCTTCACGTCAAAGAAAACAAACAAAAGAGGGAAGAGAAAACCTACAGAATGGAAAATAAATTGTGAGGTCCTCCTCAAAGGACATATCTAGAATTTTTAAAAATATTTAGACACCTGGATAGTTTTTCTGACCAGAACCCCAGTCACACAAGAAATAGTGCCAAGAGTCAATACAGGAGATCATACAAAAATAAAAAGTTCTTCACGTCAAAGAAAACAAACAAAAGAGGGAAGAGAAAACCTACAGAATGGAAAATAAATTGTGAGGTCCTCCTCAAAGGACATATCTAGAATTTTTAAAAATATTTAGACACCCAAATTTAAAGACCCAATAAAAATGGGTATATGAACTGAATATACATTTCTCAGATGAAAAAGTACAAATGGCCAATAAATACATGAAAAATGTTCAACATTGCTGGCTATTTAAGAAATGCAAAACAAAACAACATTGAGATTCTGTCTCACGCCAGAAAATGTGGGTGTCACCAAGAAATCAAACAGCAAATGTTGAATAGGCTTCAGGGAAAAAGGAACTCTTTTGAATTGTGGTGAGAGGGTAAATTGGTACAAACACTATGAAAATTACTATGAAGACTCCTCAAAAAGCCAAAATTAGAAATTCCATTAGACCCAGGTATTGCCTTCCTGAGTATCTTTGTGAAAGTTACAGATATCTTATTACAATGACACATGCCAATCTATAGCAGCACAACTCATACTAGCTAAATCATGTAAACAGCCTATATGTCCATCAACAGATGAATGGATAAAGAAAATGTGATATTTATAAACAATGTAGCACTACTGTGCCATAGAAAATGATAAGCTGGAATCATTTGTAGGGAAATGGGCGCACCATGAGACCATAATGTTAAGTGAAGTAAATCAAACAAGCAAGCTTAAATATCACATGACTTCTGCTTTTTTGACTTTTTAAAGTACATACTTGAAGTATATAAAGTACAAAATAAAAGAGACAATAGGAAAAATAAGACAAAAATATTTGTCATAATACAGCATGGCCAATGAATCTAAAAGTGTGCTTTAGTCAGGCGTGGTGGTGCACTCCTGTAATTCCAGCACTGGGGAGGCTGAGGCAGGAGGATCGCTGTGAGTCCAAGACCAGCCTGGACTACATAGTGAGTTCCAGGTCAGTCTCAACTACATAGTGAGACCCTGTCTCAATAAAAAATGTGTACTTTGATTTAGTATAATTATCATATATAGTTTATATATTTTTGCCCGTTAGTGTTTCTGTTAAATGTGTTTATGATAATAACTTGATAAAAGCCTATAAATAAATATGATGCTAACAAAATATTTTAAAAGGTGCTGGAGGAAAAGTGGAAAATAATAATTGAGATGTGTTAGGTACATGTACCAATTCTTCATAATAACATGTACTAATAATTTTTTCAAATTTCCTGAATAAAAAGATAAAAAAGATTTAAAGAAATGTGTGCACATAATGAGAAATAAAAGAAAAATGTAATAAAAACAAATAATATATGTACAACTGAAAAATACTGCCTGAAACATGTTCGCTGTAGAAGTTTAATAGCAAATTATTCAAAGCAACAAAATCAAGAATGCACAAAAATTAGAGCAATAGCAATGAAAATTGTAAGAAAGGAAACACACAGATTGTAAAACTCTAAAATCACGAGCAGAGCAAGAGAGACATATAGAATCCTATCAAGCTGTGTATCACATGTGAAAATGGAGTTAAAGCAAAAAAAAGAAGGGTGGATACAAAGTTTTCGAAAATCTTGGACATTTTTGAAAGATTTCATTTAAACAAGTTTGCATAACCAAGAAACTCAACAAATCACAAAATATGCAAAAATAAAAGAACAAATCTTATTAGAAACAAATTGCTAAAAATCCTTGGCAAAGAGAAAACATTAAACATGCCAACAAAAATGGCATTTAATTAAAGAATATCAAAACAAGAATGAAGAAATATTTCTTGTTAGAAATAATGCAACAGTAGACAATGAAATAATATCTAAATTATTGAATGAATAAATTGTCAACAGCTATACTTATATGCAGAAAGATATCCTCAAAAATAAGAGCAAGGAGGACTTCTGGGAAGTTGGTAGAGTGGTGAGAAGCAGTGAAAGAGCCTCTCCAAGATTGTGGTGCCCTTCCCACTGGTGGTGGGAAGAGGAGAAGAAGGAGAGAAGTGGGTCTCTGAAGAGAGATGACATCCATGGGGAGAGTGAAGAGAGACACTTCAATGAAGAGGAGCGAGATAAGCAAGGCTTCCTCCCAGAGCTTAGACTCAAGGCTTGGCGATAGCAGGTTGCACCTGCAGACGTACAGTGACTACTGGTAACCCCAGAGGCCTCCACAGAGAAATGCAACAGTGGAACAGAACAATGGACACAGCAGACTGCAGAGGCTGGTGAGTTACTCAGGTTCACATGTCACCCAGCAGAGGGTGATGTGGTTGGTAGCCATGTTGGAGTGGGTCCAACTGAGCCCATTACTCAGAAAATCTACGGGTTGACTCCATCTAGTGGCTCCCAGTGTCTCAGTGGAGTGCTGAGTTCAAGATAGTGGGTGGTTAAGGATCAAAGATCAAGTAGTCAGGGAGCCGAGTTCAAGCAGGCAAAAGACACATGGATTATTGAAGGCTCACTAAACCCTGTTCTAGCCTCATAGCCAGAAACCAGCCTGAACTGCAGTGGAATTAAAGGTTCAGGCTGGCTGGGATTATTTACTGCCCCACCATAAAGATACAGGTGAATTGCTGTGATGAATCAATTTGACTCTGGACTCTGTCTACTCACAGTGTCTACCAGTGACAGCAGAGACATGCCTTAAAATTGATTTCTTTCTCTTTCCTTTTATTTTCTATTTTCTTTCTCTTTTCCTCTCTTCTGGTTCTTGTTCTTGATTTGTTTTGTTTTCTAATGATTGCTTGAATGTGGTTTTTATGGTATTTTTGCTGATGTTCTTTTCTGTTCTTGTCTTTGATTCTTTTTCTTTCCCTCCTGTCTTCTTTAGCAATTTGCCAAAGTTTCTTCATCCTCCAGCCATGCTTCTAATCTCTTCCTCTTCTTCCATCTCTATATCTTTTACCCTAAACCCTCTTAAATCTTGGCCCCTATGCTTAAAATTGCCATATTAGGACTTATTTATTGAATACAATTTTCTGGTTCATTTTAGATTTTGTTATATGACCACAAATCTAGTTCATACAGTTAAAGGTGGCAAATTAACTGTTGCCACAGTTTGTTATTTTTTTAGGCTGTATTTGATGCTATCACTATTGCTAATTGGACTACTTTAGGCAAGATGGCATACTTGTGCTAATAAGTTATCCATCCTTGTATACTAAGACTGAGAGTGCCTAAGGGTCTTAATATTTATATTAACTAATGTCAAAGAGCAAGTGGCTGAGCAAAGTAGCACTTCTCATCCCCAATAAATTGAAGAGGTAGGATACTGCAACAGACTGAAAGCCCAAAATCCATTTATACCTGGAAGACACCTCTGAGAAGTAGGCATTTTCCAGTGATTGGGAGCACTGGCATTAAAGCTACTCAAACTGTAAAGCACTTTGCAAGCATCAACCCAGAAATTCAACTTGAAGAAAAGAAAGAAGAAAATGAGAAGTCATCTAAACAAGATGAAACCCTCCCAGACTTCCAGCTCACCAAAGGCAAACTCAAGGGGTAATGACAGAGAAAAAAACAAACACCACATACCTCGACTCTCTGAAGTGGTAACAGCGAAGTAACAAAGCAAATGAATGAGGCTCTAGAAAAAAATCAAAGCAGAAATTATTTCTCAGACAACTACAAAATGGTGACTACAATGAAAGACATGCTTAGTGACTCTACAGAAGATACAGACAAAGAAAAATAGAGGAAATCAGGAAAATAATGGAAACCATGAATACCCAAAATAAGAAAGAAATGGAAACCATAAATCCCCAGCATATGAAAGAAATGGAACCTATACAACAGATTCAAATAGATATCCAGGTTAAAAATTCCATTTAAAGCATATGCAGCAAAAGAAGCCAATATGAGGACAAAATATCAGATATAGAAGATAAGATTTTGGTTAGAGATAATGAAAAGAAATATTTCTTTAAAATAGCAAGAAGCCATGAGAAATCAATTCAGTAGCTGTTAGATGATGCCAAGAAGAATAACATAAGATTGACCAGAGTCAATAAAAAACAGGAGATAGCACAAATGATGTAAAAAACTTGCTATTAGAAGTAATGGCAGAAATCTTCCCAAAGAAGGAAAAATAATTCAACATACAGAAAAGTCCACTTAGCCATGATAAAAAATCCAGAAAATCACCAATACCTACTTTGAGAATCTGTATTCTAATAAGATGGAAAATACAGAAAAAAACAGTTTCCTAGATACATATGAATTACTAAAACTGAAACAAGTTATAAAATCTTAAATAACCCAATATCAATAAATGAAATTGAAGATGTAATTAAAAACCTACCAACAAATAAAAGCCCAGGCCCTGACAGATTCACTGCTGAATTATACAAGAAATTTAAAGGAAACCTAACGCCACTACTTGTCAAACCCTTTAATGAAAGAAGGGAAGCAACATGCCCAAATTCATTCCTTGAAGCAAGCATTACTCTGATACTGAAACCAGAGAATAATCCAACCAAAAAAGAGAACAACAGGCAATGTCTCTAATGAAAATAGATGCAACTATCCTTAATAAGATACTGGCAAATAGAACAGAGCAAATAATCAAGAAGATTATATACCATAAGCAAGTAGGTTTCATTCCATGGATACAGGGCTGGATCATCATATGCAAAACAATAAATGTAATATACTATATTAATAGAGCTAAGGACAAAAATGATATGTGCCTCTCAATAGATGCTGAAGAAGCATTTGATATTGCCTGACACCAATTCATGAAAAAACTCTACAAAGAATTGGTATACATGGTCTTTATCTCAGTCTGATAGAAGCCATCTATAACCATCCAACAACCAACATCATACTGAATGGACAAAAACTGAATGCTTACACTTCAAAAGCAGGAAAAAGACAAGGATGTCCACTGTCACCATTCTTATTATTAAATATATTTCTGAAAACGTTAGCCAGCATAATTAGAAAAGAGAAAGAATCAAAAGGAAGAATGAAAGGAAAGGAAAAAGTTAAATTATTATTATTTTTGGATGACATGGCACACTACAAAGAAGATCCTGAAGCTCCACCAAAAGACTGCTAGATTTAATAAACTAATTCAGTAGCATAGCTGGATACAAAGTCAATACGCAAAAATCAGTAGCCTTCCTATACATGAATAGCAAACTCATTGAGAAAAAAAAATTGGGGAAAACGCCTTTCACAATAGCATACCCCAAAAATGAAATACCTAGGAATCAAGCTAATGAAGGAAGTAAAAGACCTCTACACTTAAAACTATAGTTCTCTGAAAAAGGAGATCAAAGAGGATATCAGAAATGGAAAAATATCCTTCATCCTTGGGTAGAAAGAACTAATGTAGTGAAATGGCCATACTACAAAAATTGTTATACAAATTTATGGCAATTCCAATGAAAAATCCAGCAGCATATCTCACAGAATTAGGAAAAAAAAATCTAAAATTCATTTGGAACCAGAAGAGACCTAGTATAGGAAAGGCAATTTTGAGCACTAAAGGCAAGGCAGAGGACATCATGATCCCTGACTTGAAATTAAACTATAAAGCTACTATGATAAAAATAGCATGGTGCATTTAAAAAAAGACCTGTGGACCAATGGAACTGATGAGAAAATGCAGAAATTACTGCAGACGTAGTCAGCGATCTTATCTTTGACAAATAAACCAAACACCTTTACTGGAAGACAAATGGTCTCCAATAAATGGAATTGGAAAAACTGACTTTACACATGCTGAAGATTGAAACTAGACCCATATCTTTCACCATGCACTAACTTAAAATCAAAATGGTTCAAATGTATAAATATTAAAATAGAAACACCAAATCTGCTGGAAGATAGAAGACGTACGATTCTTGAAGAAAATGGTGTAGGCAAAGACTTGATTAAGAAAACCCTGATTGCACAGAAACTATCATAAAGAACCAACATCTTGGATCTCATCTTATAAAAAATCTTTCTCACGGCAAGAGAAGCCATGGACAGAGTTAAAAGACAAACCACAGTGTAGGAAAAATTGTACCAACTACTCATCAGATGAAGGACTACTATCTAGAATATGTATAGAACTCAAAAATTAGTCCCCCCCACATCTAAAGACCCAATCCAAAAGTGGGCATCAGGAAATGAATAGACATTTTTCCGATGAAGTGGAACATGAAGAATATATGAAAATGTTCAACATCACTGCTCATTCAAGAAATGAAAATTAAAACAACTCTGAGATTCCATCTCACTCAGAAAGAATTGCTAGTATCAAGAAGTCAACCAATAACAATTGGTAGAGGGGTTGTGGGGGGAAAGGAACTCTTTTCCACTGTTGGCGGGAGTGTAGACTGGTGTGACCACTGTGGAAACCAGTGTGGAGATATCTCAAATATGAAAAGTAGAGGTTCCATTTGATCCAGTTAGTCCCCTTTTTGGTATCTTCCCACAAGAATCAAAAGCATCGTACCACAGTGATATATGCACAACCATGTTTATGGTGGCATAGTTTAGAGTAGCTAAATCTTAGAAACAGCCCAATGCCAAAAATGGAAAGAGACATTTTTTTTATACAATGAAGTACTATTTTGCTATAAAGCAGGATGAGCTTCACACATTTATAGTTAAATAAATTCCATGAAATAAATCAGACACATATATAAATACCACATTGTTTCCCTGGTGTGAGAAACCAAAAGAGGAAATAAGGAGTGAAATGTAAAATAGATATTGCAAAATGGGAAGAAAATGTTCAAATGGGAAGGGAAACAAGGGAGGAGGGGGAGGAAGAAAGGAATGAATGGACAAAAAAGTGAAAACAGGATGACAAAATGGAAAGAGCTTTTGTACATAGAAAGAGGAAGGGACTTGAGGCAAGGAAGGAATGGGACAAAAAAGTCAGATGTATCGTGTACAAGTGCAAATTTGCTATCATGAGCATCACTGTGTATGCCTAAAATGTACTGATAAATTTTTGCTATAAAAACTCAATTTTTGTATATAGACATAAATATGGGAATTTTTCGCCACCAAATCTACACTGTAAAAAATGTTTAAAAACGTTCCAAAGCAAAAAAAAAAAAAAAAAGCCTACCTGAAGGATATTTACATTTAGGCTTGTCTGATAAAATGGCAACAAAAGAGTTTCTCTTTGCATCGATGCAGTTTGGTACTATCTTCCTTCCCACATAGACTTTGGCTGTGCAACTTCATTTGGCCAATGAGACCGTTAAAAAAAAAAAAAAAAAAAAATGAGCCTACCTGTAGGTGAAGAATGATGGGTATGTTAAATATTTTAGAAAAAATAAATAATGTATACATGTTCATATATTCGAACAGTACACATAATTTTAAAATCAAAATACCACTATGCTTCAGGGCTAGGAAATACGCAAAATAAAATTTGAAGATACACACAAAATATGTTATACATTATATATGTTATATATGATATTAGGCAGAATTAGAAAGGTAAGTACTAAATGCTTTTTCTTTACATGAGAAGCCTGAAAATTGATTAATTAATTTTAAAGAGACATGTGAGGAAACCAGTAGGTACATGCCTGGCATGGGCAACAGGTACAGTGGAAGAAAGGGAAAGGAGAGGGGATGCTTATGATTGGAATTAACATGTGCTAAACGCATACGTCCCCTTCCCAAAACAAACATCATCATTACGTAGTATTAACTGTTTTGTTATGATTTAGATTTAAAACATTGGGATTCCAATTTTTGATCATTGATGTGATTTCTTTGCCCTTAAGATTCTGCTCAGAAAATCCTTGCCTATGTCTGTGACTTGAAGGATATTACCTATCACAGATTTCAGGAAAAACAGCAAGTCAGAAGGGTGTGGCAGAGCAGCTGTTCAACATGTGGCAACCAGGAAGGAGGGAGGGAGGGAGGGAAGGAGGGAGAGAGAGAAAGAGAGACAGAGAGAGAGAGAGAGAGAAGCACCTTATGACAAGAAGACACTTTTCTGAGTCACAACCTCAGTGACGAGTGACTCAGCACTTTAACCAGGCCCCACATCTAACAACTCATTCAGCTACTGAATTAATCTATACATGAATCCATTGCTAAATATAGTGCCCTGATGATCTAATAACTTTACGAACACATGATACTTTTGGGGCACAATTTAAATCTGAATCATAACAAAGCAGTTAATACTACATAATGATGATGTTTGTTTGTAATACCTAAAACTTGGAAACAGTCCATTTGCCCATCAGTTGGAAACTGGATGAAAAAGATGTGTTTTTTTCTTTTTTGGTTTGTTTTTGGTACCGGGAATCAAACTCGGGTCCTTGAGCTTGCAAGGCAGGCCACCGAACCACTGAGCTAAATCCCCGGCCCTAAGATGTGTTTTTTTCTATAAAATGGAATATTACTGAGCCATAAAAGAACTAGAAAATAGATTCATTCATAGGAAAATGGATACATATTGAAGATATGCTCCTAAGTGAAATAAATAAGTCACACATGTGTAAATACCGAATAGTTTCTCTGGTGTGAATAATCTGCAATAATACAGAAGATCCTAATAAGATTACTGACATTTCGAAAAGGGAAGAAAGGAGCTAAAGGTGTAGGGAAGGTGGGATGAGTAGGGGAAGGGTAATAAGGGAAAAGAAAAAAACGTGAGATAATGAAAAGATGGAAATAAAGTGTTTGTAGATGGGGAAGGGAGGAGGAGGTGAAGCGAGGGCAGGGACAAGGGGAAAAATGAGAACCAAGACCTGTCATGTACAGGTACAAGATCCCAACAATGAATGTAACTGTATTGTATCCCTAAAATGTACCAATACACTCAATTAAAGTTGAAAAAAAAAGTTAAAAAAAAGATCCTAATAAGATTACTGACATTGTGAAATGGGAAGAAAGGAGCTAAAGGTGTAGGGAAGGTGGGACGGGTAGGGGAAGGGTAAAAAGGGAAAAGAAAAAAATGTGAGAAAATGAAAAGATGGAAACAAAGTGTTTGTAGATGGGGAGGGGAGGAGTGGGTGAAGGGAGGGCAGGGGTAAGGGGAAAAAATGAGAATCAAGACTTGTCATGTAGAGGTACAAGATCCCAACAATGAATGTAACTGTACTGTATCCCTAAAATGTACCAATAAACTCAATTAAAGCTGAAAAAATTTGGGATTACATTAAAGTAAAATCTTTTTATGGCAAAGGATAAAATCAAGAGTGAAGAGACAACCCACAAAATAAAAAAAAATTTTTTTTTCACCAGCTACATTTTAGAGGTCTAATATCTAGAATACATAAAGAATTAAAAGTGTTAGACTCCCAAAGTAAGATTCAGCCAATAAATAGGAACAGAAATGAATACACCCTTTGCAGAAGAAGAAAAACAAATGCCCTATAAATATATAAAAAACTTTTATTTTCACTGACCATTATAAAAATGCAAGCTAAAATATCAGCGAGATTTCATCTTCCTCCAGTGAGTAGGGTAAACATCAAGCAAATAAATAACGAATTCTGGTGAGGCTTCAGGGTTAAAAACCCTCCTACATTGATGGTGGGAATGTAAACTGGTACAACTATTATGGAAATCAGTGTAGAGATTCCTCCGAAAACTAAAACGAGAATTTCCATTCCAACCAGGTACTCCTTTTCTTTGTGTCTTCCTAAAAGAAATAAGCACAGCACATTATGGCAGTACATGCATACCAATATTTAAAGCAGCACAATTCAACATAACCAAACTATCCTGTATGTCCATGAACAGATGAATGGATAAAAATTGTGGTATACATACACAGTGGAATATTGCACTGCTATGAAGAAGGATGAATTTGAATCACTTGCAGGAAAAGGAATACACATTGTAAACATAAAACTAGGTGAAGTAAATTATACAATCTTAAATACCATATCATTTCTCCTATGTAAGTAACCCAAATATAAATAAAAATGAGAGCAAATGAAAGAAAAGTTGATATTTACATACAACGGAGTACTTCTAAGAAAGAAGATACATTAGCTTCATTTGTAGGAAATTGATATACCTTGAGATCAGAAGTTTAAGTGAAATAAATCAAGTACATACGCCTAAGCATTGCTTGTTTTTCTTTTGTGAGAAACCAAAAATAGAAATAAATTAACAAGCAAAGTAAAAAAATACATAGTATGAAAAGGGTTGATGCAACTTTTACAACAGTGCCACAGACCAAGAGGTGAAGGGAGGGGAGAGGAAAGGGAGGGATGTGGGAGATTAAAAAACAGAATTAAGATGTGCTGTTCACATGGAGCAACTTCCCACAATCACTGTAATAATTATTTACTGAAAACATCTACCAAAAATAAAACATTAGCAAATCAAATGCAGCACTGAATACAAATGATAATTTATTATGTTCAAGTGGAAAAAATCCCAGGAATACATTCTTGGTTTAGTATTTTTAAATCCATCAATAAAATTCACCGTATAAATAGAGGAAAAAATTCCACGTGAACATTTTAATAAGCAAAGAAAGAACATTTGACAAACTTCAATGCTCACCTAACGTAAAATCATTATCAAGTCTAGGAATGTTAAGAAAACTCTTGAGCCTAAGCAAATACATCTATAAATACCTCACAGTTACCCCTGCATTATTGCAGTTCTGAATGCTTTTCCTTCAAGTTGGAAATTAAAAATGCCAGCTATTTTTGACCAGATTTAAACCTTATATAACATATAAGGTATCAAACTATCACATGGAACCACATTAATACGTATGTTTTATACTTTTCTACATCACATATAGATAAATTCAGTTAATTTTATAAGGCCAGAAAAATGCCAGCTTTCATCACTTCTATTCATCGTAGTCCTGTAACTTCTTTTTTAAAATTTTGACTTTATGAAACAATGAATTAAATTTTTTTAAAAAATCATAAGAGGATAACAATAGTCAACATACTGTTTATCATTACCTTCAAAATAGTTACTCGGTACAACACATAAGCCAAAAGTATTCTTATCAAAGAGAAACAAATTTAATCTCATGTATATGAGAAACACTATGTAAAAGTATGATTACATAGTGTTTATAAAATCTAAACTCAGTTTTTATAAAATGAAAATAATATAAACAAAACCTGGATCTTCTATACAGCGAAGTAAGGTAAGGAAAATAAATAAAAAACATGTAAATTGGAAAGGATTATATAGTTATTTCATAACAACATGATCATGTGTCACAATCCATTTTTTCCTATTATTGCAGATTACTTGAGAATGGGTAATTTATATTATATAGAAATGCATTTATCACATTACTGGAACCTGAAAAGGCCAGTATCACGTTGATGGCCGGTAATGAGGGCCTTCTTGCTACGCTACAACATGGAGAACAGCACATCTTATACAGGAAAAGAGAAAACGGAAAAGAGAGGGAGAGAGAAATGTAGCAAACAAGCAGTAATCTATCCATGAAAGCAGAATCCCCATTACATAAATATCTCTAAAATATGGTACGTTTCAATACATTCACGGCAGCAATTAAAGTGAAACCTTAAATTTGGAGTTTGCAAACATTCAAACCATAACATCACACATATAGAATATCACAAATAATCTCTGAACGAACTGGTTGCATTTATAGATGAGTTCAGTAAAGCCCCTGTACAAATATCAAATATATAGATATAAACAAGAAGCCACTGCGATTTTCAAAATATTACCACAATATACTCTACCATGAAACACTAAAATAATTCAACACGTACAGCCAACATTTACACATTGATATTTTAAAATGTTGAGACAATGTGACGAAAGTCTAGATAAGTGGAGATGTATATCACATTCATGTTTTTAAATACGATGCAATTATGTCTGTAACTACCCCCACTCAGCAATATTCTGATTGTTTGGATAAACTGACTCTAAAATTGTTTTGGAGATATTAAGGGCTTACCATAGACAAAATAATTTTAGAAAGGGTAAAAAATTAAATGATTGAACTACCGAATACCAAGAATTACTACAAATCTGAAATAATTAAGACAATTCTACATGAATATAATATTAGACATATAGATTCATGGAAGAGAACAGAGAGTCTAGAAAAAGAAACAAATATTTGAATGAAAAATTTCCACAAAAGATATCACGAGAATTTGAAAGAAAAGCTGATTTGGCATGATCTTGACATTCATAGTAATTTGCTCATTGGTGTTATGCCTTCGTAATACTTCTTAGTAAAGTAATTAGTGTTATTCATCTTAGTAAAGTAATTACAGATCGATCTTAAATAGGCAGATAATTACCAGGATAGCCATATGAGCCTATGATAAATAACTGGCTTCCTTAAAGTTAAAAATGTCAGACGATTTAGTCTGGTTAATATGATAAAAGATTGGGTGGTACATACGGAAAGTGTGAATACTCCTTGATCAACTATTGGTGGCACTGAAGTTGAAGGACAGAATTAGAGGGGTGTGCGCGGACTCTGAATAATGGTAACAGACCTCAGAGGACAGCCAGTGACAAAATGTGAACCTCAATCCTAACAATAAAAGTAATTACATTCTGCCCATAACCTGAATGAACAAGGACATAGATGTGATCTTAGAGCCTTTGGAAAGAAACATGACCAAGAATGTGAGAGTCCTTTAACTTCAATTCAATGAAATCCAGGCCATATTTCTAAACTACAGAATAAGAAAATAATAAATTTCCATTACTTGAAGGTGTGATGTATGTAGGAATTCATTACAACAGGAATTTTTAAAAATGTAATATAGAACAATAATACTTTTACCAAATCCTGCTAGAATAACTACATATCTGTGTGTAAAGAAATACTAACTTCAGCTACCCACAGGCACAGAGAAAATATAACAAAAAGTTGTTTAAAAAAAGCCTAAAGATTCAATATAAAAGTATAATACCTTTGGAAAATTTTATATCATAAGATAACATAGTATTATCATCAAATACTATATTTTATCAAAATGTTGAGTAGCAAAAGGGTTCTTGTATAAGACACAAAAGAAAGAAATTATAAAATGAAAAAGTTAATGAATTGAACAAAATTTGAAAGTTTAAAATGCTTAAAATTTGAAAATTTATTAAAACTTTAAAAAATCAAATTAGAGTCATTCATAGGAAAATGGATGCATATTGAGGATATAATCCTAAGTGAAATAAATAAGTTAAACATGTATAAATACCAAATAGTTTTTCTCATGTGAAAAATTATAATGGTACCTAAGATTCTAACGATATAATTGACAATGTAAAATAGAAAGAAAAGGCCTAAAGATATAGGGAAAGTGGGAATGGTAGGGGAAAGGTAATAAGGGAAAAGAAAAAATGATAAAATGAAAAAATGGAAATAAAGAATTTGTAAATAGGGAAGGGAGGAGGGGGTGAAGGTAGGGCAGGGACAAGGGGAAAAAATGAGAACCAAGATCTGTCATGTAAAGGTACAAGATTCCAATGATGAATGTAACTATACTGTATACCTAAAATGTACCAATAAACTCAATGAGAAAAAAATAAAAATAAAAGTTATAAGAAAAGAAAAATATCCAGATGTAACAGCCAAAAAATTTAATGCTATCTCACAAGTGAAGATATATGAACGGTTAGTTGTCACACATACAGATGCTCAACAATTAAATGGAAAGTAAAAGTTAAAGCTCTAATGAAATATTACTATATACTGATCAGAATAAATAAAATTAGCAAGACTGCTCATACTGAAAGTCATGTGCTCATACTGAAAGTCATGAGTATGTGAGGATATACATGGTATTCTCATATACTGCTTTTCAGAAAAAGTAACAGTAGACACAATCTATAAATCATTCTGGCAATTTCTTATAATTTACCATATGCTTGCTATATGACCCAGCAATTAAACTCCTAGGAATGTACCCGATACATACATAGATGTATACATATATATCCATATAATTTATGCTCAAATATTGACAGAAGCTTTCCTCATAATAACCAAATATTTGGAAGCAACACAAGGTCCCTCAACAAGTGAGTAAATACTGAAATTTTGGCATATTTGTTTAGAGAGGTAATATTTAAAAATGAAAGAAGTTTGTTTTACTGATTTTATTACAATTTCCATTTTAAATATTAAGTTTATTTCACTTGCATGACCAATGACGACCATTTTTTCATATGTTTATTTGCTGTTTCTACTTCTTTGTCTGAAAAGTGTTTGTTGATTTCCGACACCTATTTTTGGATTGGGTCTTTGAATTTGTGAGGTCTGATTTTTTAAGTTTTTTGCATATTCTAGATAGTAGACCTTTGTCTGAGAAACAGCTGGTGAGAAAATTTTTCCCACACTATGGGTTATCTTTTCACTCTAATGGCAGTTTCAGTGCTGTGCAGAAGCTTTTTAATACAGTGAGATCCCAGTTGTTGGTTCTTTTTGCTAGTTCACATGCATCTGAGGTTTTGTTCATGAAAGCTTTTCCTGTACCAATGTCATCAAGAATTCTACCTAGACTCTTCCAGCCAATTTAATGTTTCTGTCTTAATATTTAGATCTTTGATCCATTTCAATTTTAACTTAGTAAATGGTGAGAGATATAGATCTAGTTTTAATCTTTGGCAAGTTGAAACCCCATTTTTCCAGCACCATTTATTAAAGAGGCTATCTTTCCTCCCATTTAACCTAGTTATTCATTCCCCTGCTGGGTATCTTCCCAAAAGAAATAAAAAAATCATACCACAGCAATACATGTGCACCCATGTTTATAGCAGCGCAGTCTGTAATAGCTGAAACTTGGAAACCGCCCAGTTGCCCATCAGCTGGTGACTGGATTAAGATCTGTTGATTTTTAAAAGTAAAATGGAATACTACTCAGCCATAAATAATAATAAATTAGAGACATTTATAGTTAAATGGATGCACATTGAAGCCGTATTCTTAAATGAAATAAAGAGGACATATGTGTAAATACCGAATACTTTCTCTGGTGTTAGAAACTGAAAGTGTAAAAAGGGATCAAAATATATAATAGATAATATGAAATAGATAGATAAAGCCCAAAGGGGAAGAGGGATAGGAGAAAGGAAAGGAATATATGTGAGAAAAGGAAAGAATGGAAACAAAGTCTTTGTAAATAGGGAAAAATGGAGGGGTTGAATGGAGGGCAGGAGGATGGGGAAAAATAGTAATTAAGATTTAGCATGTAAAGGCACAAATTTCCAATGATGAATGCCATCATATTGTATACCTATAATGTACCAATAAAATTAATAAATTTTTAAAAATATTAAGTTGAGCAACAGAAATCAGTCACAAAAGTACATATGGCATTATTCAGTTTATATTAATTTCTGGAGGAGTTAAAATGATCTTTAGTTATATATATTTGTTAGATATTGACTCTGTATGGCAGGAGGAGTTAAAATTAAGTGCACAATAGATTGATCAGATATGTACGATGATGAGAAAATTTCTTATCTTGACTGCAGCAATGCCACATTTGTATATATTTGTCAAAACTGCAAATTGTACTTTTAAAATGCATGCATTTTATATATATGACTTACTAAATTTTAGTTAATATGATTTGTATGAGAATACAATAATAAAAGCAAAGAAACCTTAGATGATAGTCTAAAATTTGGAATTTTGGTCTGAACTTGTGACCTTGCGCTTGTGAGGCAGGCAGTGGAACCACTAAGCTAAATCCGTGGCCCTAGAGAATTTTAAATGTAGAATTTTTGCTTTTAAGTCTCTGCCCAATTTGTCCTAAACTGACACTTTAACACTTATCTCCTGTCAGTTGTTTGCATAAATCAAAATAGTTTCCAAGTTTCTTATAAACCATGGATATTTCTCATTTTACTTATTTTCGTATCATCTGTCTTTTTTTTTCTCATTGAGTTTATTGGTACGTTTACAGTACACTTACATTCATCATTGGCATCTTGTCCTTTACATGACAGGTCTTGGTTTTCTTTTTTCCCCATACCTTTGCCCTCCCTTCACCCCTTCTCCCTTCTTTTTTCATATATCTTTTCTAAACCCCACTTTTTCAGTTCTCGCTCGCACAAACTGCACAATTCATTTAAGTATTATATTTTCTGTGACATCTTTTCTAAATTCTCCCCTTTAATACACAGCTTTGACTGCTTAAAGCTGTCTATTGTATACTAAATTTGCATAAATAACTCCTAGAACTGAAATACTGTGCATGCCTGGTAGTCATCACACTGCTTTGTCCACTTTGTTGCTTATAGGGCTTCTTATGTAGGTAATGAATGACTAATCACCAAATAAATATACAAATGAGAAAGCATTAAAGAAGCCAAAAAATTAAGGAAAAGAGTATTCATTGCTTTAATAAAACTTCACTGTTAGACAGAATTTGCCTATTCTATTTTTATTGCAATGTATAAAATGTTAAAGTCTCAATCAAGCACCCAAGAAATATATCAAGCATGAATTAATGACTGTTATAATCCTAAAGAACAGCTTTCTATTTCCCATGGGAAATATAGTGTTATTTTGAAAACCGTCTTCCTTGGAAAACAAATTTGCCTTTTAAATCAACAAAATCCTTGATTTATTTCATGGTACAATGGAGAGCATTGCATGGTGGTATCATGTTTTTATTTTTTTGTTATTTTCTATTTTTGAGATTCAAATACTATTACTATACCTCCCCTTTTCTATCTCACCCCATCTCATTTACAAATCTATTATGTTTGGAAATATTTTGACATTGTCAGTAAGAGTTTTTATGAAGCTAAATGTTGTATCTATTTTATCATCACCTTTGATAAAGCACTTTCTCTCTTTCATTAAAAATTATATGAAGAACTTCAGGATTAATGAAAATGGCTTTCCATATTTTCTTTTCTTCTGAGACCTATTTGTGAAGCACAAATACATGCATAAACTGATGTACCATACCCTGGAGGAAATAAGCTAGAATTTATCTCATTTTTAGTAGTTTGCAAAATGAAATGGTCTCTACCAAATTTACACAGCAAATTTAAGTCATATTTAACCACATAAAGTCATCATAGATGATGAGAAATGGGAAAGTGCAAAGTTTCACTTATCATCTAGATCAAAACCTTAAAGTAGTTTGGAATCATGTGTCTGTTTTATGTGGTTAAATCTAAAATTATGCCACCATAACTGAGTTCAGTTCATTAAATGGTAGTTATTCTGAGAAACAACATTATTCCTGCTGTATTTCCATATGACTATTTATTTAACTTATGTTGTCACAAAATGACAGAGAAAGCAGCAGCATTATAGAATCAAGATGTCATTTAATCTATATTTATTATATTAATTTTAAAAAGCCACAGCCTGTATTCTTTTTGAAAAATTTCAAACATATGTTTGTAAAGTTTATAGTCACACTGCTTTTGAATGTTCAGTTAAATAAACCTCTTTATGCCCTAAACATTGTGCAAGAATAAGCATGCCTTTTCATATGATTAAGGATTAATTCAGCAATCTGAAATAGCTGATACAACTCTCACTATGATTAACAAACATTTAGAAAGAACCTTCACCAAAGGCAGAGACCATCTAACAAATTATTGCAATTATTAGCATGACCAGCCAAAGGGAGACTGTATTTGGATTAAAATGAGTTTTTGATTTTCCACTCACCTTCTATTCAGTGTCCTTGTTCAAGTCAAGCTCTGAATTAAAATCTTTCCTTAGCTGTCTGTAAGTAGGGTTTGCTCAGAAAAGAATATACCTCTGGTCTTGGCACGATCATTAATAGTTCCACCTTTCATTCTCAAAAATGTTCCAGTTCAGACAATATAGTAAGTACCCTGTACAAAAAGATAGAATCACTGTCATGATTCACTATTTTTTTTATAATCTGGCCTCAGGCTATTCTTCCCATTTTGTTTTTCTTGTACCCTACCCTCCAGAAACATGAGATTAAGTCCTCTAGAAATCCTATGCTTTTCTATACCTTTATATATTTTCATGTATAGCTCTTCCTTCCTGAATTGCCATTGCTCTGCTTTTCCAAATACTGATTCTTAATAATTCTTGGAGGAACAGTGTCTATTTCTCTGAGATAATATTTTTAATTCTCCTGGGATAAGACTGACATAGCATTTTAATGTGTTTTGTGACAAATACTGTGGATTGTTAAGTCATATTTTAGCTCAACGAGAAAGTGGTTGAAGCTATTAGCAAAGGAATTTTGCCATAGGCATGGGAGTAGTGTGTGACAGGTGTGTATACTGCTTTGCAATTCCTGCTCTAAGCTGTGTTTCATGCCACCTGCTCTGTAGTTCTGCATATTTATTTATTTATATACTTTTTATATCACCGAGGTAAGCAAAATTCTGAGACTTTAGGATTCTCACTCTGGCATATATGTCCTTGTATAATCCTTTTCTCTTAAGTGTAGTTCAGACCTGTGAATATGATGACCTAGCACTCCTCTTACTAGGTTACTAATCAGTTGATTTTGAGTCAATCAAAAGGGAGATCACCCTGAGTGCAATGAACTAAAAAGGTGAAACTTTAAAAGTGCCTGGGAAGCGATATCAGCAATTTGGCTAACTAGATATGTCTGGCAGCATTTTCCACCATAGAGCAGCGCCAAAAAACAGAAGAAGACCCTTACTATTTCAATTCGGTGTTTGCAGCAGAGCATCAAAGTTCACTGGAGATGTTATAGAGAAGCCACGGAGCACAGAGATGCCTGATGGCCTTATGAAGAGGAGAAATAAGCATGCAACACCTGCCTCTGATATTTTCAAATGAGATCAAAACTGAAGCAAGAGGGGCTTTGCATGAAGGTAAGAAGCGAAAGGTCCCTGTAGGTCCACACTAATGCAATGGCTGTTTGAAGTATTTGCTTCTGGAGAAGACTTCAGACCACACAGTTCTTAAGGAAGCTTCTGGCGAATCCACACCGCTGTATTGCCCTAGAGAAAGAGGCCAGCCCATACTGTCATCCTTCCTCCCAGGCTTCTGTGGCACAGCATCATTTTGAAAATTCAACCACCCTGAGTCCTATGAAACACTGTGATGTCTATCACAAGGAGCTTGGCAGACCCTGACCTGTAGCTTAGCCCTGATCATCCACGTTCAGAAAAGTGAAGCAACTTAGCATGCTACCCTAAATGGCCTACTCTAACCCCTTGTGGCCCTGGCAAGACTTCCTTGAGCAGGGTGACACGTGCAGCACTGAAAAGGCAAGCGATGCAGCTCTGACCCTGATGGATTCCCTTTCCAAACTCAAGTGGCTTGGCCCCTCTCCTGTGAAGCCAACGGACATTCTGCTGCCATTGCTACGAGGGCTGCTGGGCACCCACCCAGACTCACTGACGAGCTCCTCAGTGTGTACCCTGCTTCTGCAGCCATGTGCACGCACCACTGGAGTGGCCCAACCAGCACATGGAGATCGAAGCTGTATTGCTTACCTCTTTCCAATTTTATTGGGTTGCCTTCTTTAGTATCATTTCTTTCGCTGTCTTTGGTTTATTTTTTCCTCTTCTTCTTTAGAAATTGTTTTCTTTTGGAAGGGGTGATATATTAGGGATTAAACCTAGTGCTTCATACTGAATTGCATCCCCAGCCATTTTGCATTTTTTTTTAATTTTGAGGCAGGATCACACTAAGTCCCTAAATTGCCCAGACTAGGCTCAAACTTGAAATCATCCTGTCTCAGCCTCCCAGGTGCTTGCAAGGATTACAGACTCATGTCGTTATGCCTAACTACTTTTTCACCTGTTTTATTTCTTTCTTTTTATTTTTCTATTTTGTTCCTTGAGTTTCTGCTTTTATCTACTTGTTTCAAGCATTTATACAAGTGCTCTTTAAAACATCAGTTCATGGCTTCTTTGAAATTCTTATCAGATAAATCTAATATTTTTGTCATCTTATTATTTCCATCTATTGATTTTAGTTTTGCATTTAATTTAAGCTCATCCTGGTTCTTCGTTTGATAAGCAAGTTTTCAGTAACAACAGGATATTTTAACATTTGGAAATGAGATTCCAGTTCTTATTTGAACATCCTATTTAATTGGATTTCTCTGACAACACTCTAGCTGAGAGAGATGAAGAAAAATCCCTATTAATGTCAAAAAGATGCAGAAATCCAGTTTTCCAACTTAGCCTCCACTGACAGTCTTTAAGAGAAGTGGGACCCTTCTCATTACTGCCTGTGGGATAGGAATCTTGGCTCCCCACATCATGTCGATTGGCACTGTGAAGGGACGGCCTTTTCAATTCTGTGATGATGAAGTTCCCTGCAGAAACCATCCCAGGAGTGAGAGAAATGGACACTTTATTACAGCTGGATTGGGGTAGAATTATTTCAGAGTCCTCGTGTGGTGATCATTACTACCAGGTGGCTAATACAGGTGGCTAAAAGCTTGCTGCTATCCATTGGAGATGACTTGGCCTTCCCCAGTAGGGTGTGTTAGGTGTCTCATTATACCCTTGGAAGATCTGAAGTCTAGGCTCTCCACTTGGCTTTTGCCGCTATGGGTGAAGATAGGGAAAAATAAAAATATATTATTGAGCCAGAGATTTAGCTCAGTGGTTCGGTGGCCTGCCTTGTTAAAAAAAAAGGAAAACAAAAAGAAAAAAATATATATATATATTCTATATGATTCATGATGTGATAGAAAAAATGGTGAATTTTTACATTTAAAAAAGTGTATTACCGTAAAAACCACATTGCTATTAGTTCCCTTCAAAATACTTCCCCTCATGTTGAATACACTTCTTCCTTCATTTTTGTCATTTTCTGAAGGAGTTCTGAAAATTCTCATTTCATGACTGTCTTTACAAGGTGTGATAAAAAGTACAATGAATGATGCTGTCATCCAGTGGAATGGTAGGTTCATAAAAACATGCCAGTATGTCCTCATTCACTTTAGGTAGCTGTGACAGTGAAACTAAAGACACTCACGAAAGAGAACTTACAGAACTGCTTCAGAAAGTGGCAGAAACGATAGCATACATGTGTTTGAAGTGAGGGAGTGTTTTAAAGAGATTAACGACAATCTTTTACTGTAATTCTTTTAAGTTTAAGCAATCACTGTAATTTTCCATCACTCCTCATAATAATGACCTAATGTTTGCAAATAATTATCAAAAACCTTCCTTTTAAAAAACATATGCTAATCATTTGTTACACAATTTCAGAAGAACTTAGGGTTCATTTTGTTAGTTTTCTAAAAATTATCTTTGGAGATTGCATTATCATTTATTTATCCTCCAAATCATTTTGGAATAAAACAGTTTTACCTGGGTCTTATTTAGAAATATGTTAATCTAAATTCATCTACGTATTTTATTCATTGTAGCCCCCTTCTTTAAAGTTTTTACCTTACAAGTGTGCTATTTTTAATAAAATTGCCATGCTTATAACCATTCTTATATCCATCTATATATGCCCTGGGCCCATATTGTATATTGACACTTGCTATATTCCAGGAACTCATAGGTGCTGATAATATAAAGACTGTATATGGAGCTCAATTCTGTCTTGCTTTCTCAATATGATCAATAGGAAGTTTAAAATATAGTATGATAATAGGTGTGATATTGACATAAAGATCATGTTTTGGAAAACATACACAAAAGCGAAATACAAAGCTAGTGGGAAAGGGAACATTCACGATCAAGTTATATTAGTATAAACACTACCTTGACTGCAACAGTTGCAAGTAAACTAAATATGATGAAAGTTTTGGGGCTATAGACACACACACACACACACACACACACACACACACACACACAGCCATGGTGGTGAAAGTCTGTAGAAGATACAGACTCCCAATCTCCATCATCGAGCTCATATTATCAGGAGATGACACGACATCTCTTCTCTTCCCTCATGTAACTAGAGATTTATTTTCTGGAGAAATTTATTTCATAGGTGAAATTGTAATCTTTAAATTTCTTCCTAGTATTATTTCGAAAGACGGACATTCTTCCATTATGTATTTTCAAAGAATAGTAGGAATTTCAGTAGTCATTACGTACAGTATTTAGATGGTTTCGACATAGTATTGAATTTACAGTGCATGTTTAGACTTTTTGGATTCTTTTTAGTTTGTTAACAGAAAACGACTTTGGAAATAATTCATGCTTTGGGAAATCATGCACGTGTCAGTTCTAGTGATTAGTAAAATTATAGTGAATAAGACATTTTTATGGGAAAGAAACGAAATGCACAATTAACCCATTACCTCTTCTGTGTTTTTCCCTCAGATTGTCCTTCCTTCAGCTTTTCGATATATTTATGATGTACAGATAAAAACTGATGTTTTTGTAAGGTATGCATTCTCTTAATATGTATGGAATGTCTATAAGATAAATAATAGGTTATTCAGATGAATGACAAATGGCATAGTGAATTTCATTAACTCAAAAAATTAATCCTTCTTCTCCAACGTAATTAGCTATATAACATGGGTAATCGCATTCAATTTTTGGTTCTACTTTCATCATCTATAAAAATTAAAATATGAAACAATAGTCAGTGCCATTGATGTCATGAAAAAAAAGGAAATTTTATACATCACTGTTGAGAATGAAATACAGTATCAATTTACTACCTTGGATTTTTGTAGAAGTACAGGTACAAGTAGCTCAGTATCCAAGATAAGATTTTTACAAGGCTCAAACTTCCAAAGGTAAAATCAAGATCTTGGCTTCATGTATTCTTATTAGAAAATTGTTGGCACGAATCCGCTTTCAAGCTTATTCCTGCTGTCAGAATTCAGTTTTTTAAGTTTGACAGACCTGATGCTCCTGTTTTTTAGCTGGCTGTTGTCTGGAGTGGTGGCAGTCAGCTGAGAAGACAGGCCAAACTCCCTATTTTAAAATGTCTGTAGTAGTTATTATATGTACATCACAAATTATTATATGTACTATGACATTCTTTATAGTATAATTTGGTACAAATTTCATCCACTGATCAAATATATCTTAATTCATTTGTGCTTCTAAAACAAAAAGGTACAGAGTGGCTTATAAATAATATAAATTTCTTTTCTCATAGTGGGGAGGCTAGCAATCCAGGGTCAAGTGTGCAGCAGTTCAGTTGTCTGGAGAAGGCTTACCTGCTTCCACGACAGGATCTTGTTAATGAATCTCCTGAGAGGGAAGAATGCTTTGTATTACATGGAGAAAGCTGGAAAGGCAATGAACCCAATGCTTCAAGAAGTGTCTTTATAAAAGCCATAATCCTACTTGAAAAGGAAGAGTCTTCATGACCTAATGAGCTATGTCTATCACATTGCCGGTACCTGAATTTTAAAGGGCATTCATTTGACTCATATTCAAATAATATATCAAGTGAGTAAATGTATAAAGTTGATGAAAACACCATTATCACGAGTACATCTCAAATATAAAATATGACATTAAAATAATAAATTACTGAATAAACTTACCACATGATTTATGTAAATGTAAGTACCCAGATTAATAATTCATTCTATATATTTTTGATAACTGATTGTGTCAATTTGAGTAAGAAAAACCCAGCTACATTGACTCAGCATACTTCTGGGTGTGAAAGACCCACCCTAGAAAATTCTGTCACAAGAATAGTATACATGTGAGTTCGAAACCAGCCTGGGCTGCATAGTGAATTCCAGGTCAGTATCAACTGCATAATGAGACCCTGTCTCAAAAAACAACAACAAAAAAGAATAGTATAAAAGGGAAATGAAGAGGGAAGGATTGCTACTATTGCTACTATTTCTTTGAAGGAGATCCAGTCTTCACCTTCTCTTTTGTCAGTGTCACCTGGCTTCCAACGCAGGAGCTTCAGCCTTCCAGTCCAGACCCTTCAGTCTCCTGACATAAACTCACACGGGACACTGCAGTGAGCTCCGGGCCTTCCCTTGGATCCTTCAGATCTCCAGCATGTTGACAATCCTTTTGCACTCTTCAACATCCAACTCTGTCAATGGCCATTGTAAGCTGATCTTGTAAATACTTATATATTTGTATATCTTGCATTAAATCTGTTTCTCTAGTAAGAACTGATGGATAGAATATTATACATGAAGACAAGGATGGATGAGTTCACTCTGGATTCATCTCTGTGTCTTACTATCTCCATACTTTGGGCAAGTTGATTACTTCTTTATAAAAAGATTATGTGTAAAATGTGGATCACTATAAAGATCAAACTAGCGAAATTTAGAAAATGTTAATAATTATGTCAGACACATAATAAATATCATATACATTTTTAAAAAATAAATATAAATATATAATAATATAAAACCTGAAGTACGCAGATACTCAAACTGTGATAGTGAATATTTGCTTCACGGGATTTGAGAATTTATTCTATTCAAAGGTGGTTTTGACTTTATCAACTTTATTTAAGTATGTGTGTGTGTATATATATATAAATATATATTTGATTAAGCAAATTTAAATGATATAAAGTGAATTTTTGATATATTACATGCAAATTTTTTAAGCTACATAATAAAAAGTCAGGAAACAAATTTAAAATTACCATGATAAAACTATGTTCATGCTTCAAACTTAGTGACTAGGTGGCACATAATGGTCTTTATAAAGCTATACAGTTTCATTATTCATCATTCCTATACTTGGCCATATATTCTATAGGCACATGCTAACAATAACCTAAGGAAAAAATCAGATTTATTCATCATTGTCTTTTTAAAAAATAAGTGGCCTTCAAAGAAGAAGTTTAAATGGCAGTACTAGTTCTGATGTGTACTTACTTCCTCCACATGATTTCTCATCAGTAATGTGTAATATAAAATTAAACATTGTGTATTGAGCTATTAAATTTATAAAGCCAGATTAATTACTTTTATCCAAGCAAAACCTGATAGATGAAATTAAGGTTTGATTGTTATTCATCTTTGAAATTTTGAGACAATTTTAATATTAATAGTGCCACATTAGGATTCGTTACTCAGTACTCAATGCAGCAAACTGGCAAAAAAATGCAGGAACAAAAACAGATGTTGTGGGTGGCTGCAGTGTCCTGCCATTATTTTGAGTTGTTTTTCATTTGGGTAGTGGGTGAGTTATCCACAGAGATTATAAAGTAAGGTAAAGAAGATTCTAGAATTTAGTAAGACATTACCTTGAACTCCTTACACTGAAGACTGTTTGTCTCTGTCTGAATGCATGTACTTACATATGAGCAAACACACAAAGATGGAGACCCCCCCAAAAGTAAGATTGATAATAAATTTCTTTGCAGGTGAAGATGAGACACTAGCTACTTCTTGGGTGTACAGATGTGATGCAAGTATCATTGTTCTATTGAGATCTTGAAAATCAAACATATGTCTCTATCTTATGTCCCTTCTCATCAAACATCATTGGTAATATTATGATGTTCTTGCTCCTTTTCTTATGGAAGATACTTTTTGTACTGGAGATTGAACTCAGTACCTTGTGCTTTCAAGACAGGCAGTGGCACCACTGAGCTAAATCCTCAGCCCTTTGGAAGATGACTTTTATTTTATTTTATTTTGTTAGTTTATTGGTATTTTTTAGGTATACAGTATGGTAACATTTGGAAAATGCCTTTTAAAAAGGGAATTATTTCATTTTTAGTTATTTATCTGAGTGCATTTGGTTTTCAAAAATAAAGCTATAATCTCAGATTGACAAAATCAAAACAGTTAGATGATTTAAACAAGGGAAGCTATTATTATTCAATTGGTGATTTTATCCACATTAGTCTAAACCACTGATTTAAAGGATCCTTTCTTGATGAATTGATTCATCTACTTACAGCTATAACAGCCGGTTATTATAGTGTGTGAATATTATGATTAATGACTGCATAAAACCTAGTGAAAAGTAAGACAAATGAGTAGTGTTAAGTATTATATTTTTGTTTAGCTTTATGTTCCCATTGCTAAGTATGCATGCATTTTAGAGTCCTGCCTTGTTTTAACCCTTTCCAAGTGAAAGTGTCCAGAATAAAGAAGCCTTTTGTTTAACAGTGGTAAAGAATGTGCGGCAAATGTGCTTCTTTGTAATAACAGTGCTCGGTTTCTAATATTAAACATGGACACAATTATAAACTGTTTCTTCTCTCTGTAGCAACAGATTCAATACACTTCTATAGAGTTCTGAGTGATTATTTTCGTTTTGTCCCTTTTGTATAATAAAGCTACAAATTTCATTTTGTCAGAGGTTAGATTAATATCAGGCAGTAGGACTGGCATTATTATCAATTCAAGAGCTCAGCGACGGAAAGAAATAAAGTGTAGCAATGACTGAGAGTATATGTATTCTATTTCATAGACAAAGTCACTCCTAATTTTAGATTTATATTTGGGAATATGGGATGAAATAAAATTAATGGATACTGTATTTTGGTGTCAACACTCAAACTAGATTTGTGGTCGCATAATAAACATAACTATTTCAGTAAAATAAATTTCAAAAAGTGGGCTGTGAATAGCTAGATATATGTATCAGAAAATATTAAAAAAAATAAAGATTCTTGAAATTAGTAGTTGTGAGGCCATTCTATATCTGGATAGGAGACATTGTTGTCACATGCTTCAGACAACGTGAGACTTATGTAATTCTCAAGGTATTTGTCCAAAACTGATTTGTGTGAGAATTTGAGAGGACAGAAACAGAAAATCATAGTCCTGCCAAATAGTCACAGGAAAAAGAACTCCATGACCAGTTTTTCAAAACATTGTATCTTTATCCCCTCATGGAAAGAAATCCAATTTATCACTATTGCCTTTGTTCTGAGCAAAGGCCTCCATGCACTTCCATATTGCATAAAAGTTATTTTTCAATTTTTAGCTTATTTCAGCTCTTTGACACTTTCAACGTCTTAGGTCACCCTTTTCTTTTTTCTCTTCTCTTTCCCAAACCCAATCAAATAGTTAAAACTCTACCTTCATTGGCTTTATCCTTCTGTTCACTAAAGAAGTACATATTACTGTATACCATAAATAAACAAAATAGAAGGAAACTCCATTATGACACAATTCCTCACAGAAACATACTAAAACACTATTGTATATATTCACATATAAACTGGATTCATTTCCTCTCTTCCTCTTCCTTTTCCTATTTTTGAATAAAAACAAGGTTCTAATATGCATCTGGTTTGCAATTTACTTTTTTATTTCGGTATCAGGGATAGAACTCAGGACCATGAGCTTGCCAGACAGGCATGGTACCACTGAGCTACATCCCCAGCCCTTGTTCAATTTACTTGTTTGACCTGTATATAATATTGAAGGTACTTTCTAAAGTCAGTGCACAAAGAACTACCTCCAGTGTTTTCACAATGATACAGTATTGCAAACTGTGGAAAGATTCCACAAGCCAGTTCCTTCCACGGACAGTCCCTCCGGTGGTGTTTTCCATGTTAAAAGCCCCTGCAGTTTTTAAGGTCTGCCAAAGCATAGCCTGAAGCCTTTGAGGGAAATTCTCCGTACAGTCTAGTCTCCATCTAAAGGGCATAATTCTTACATCTGTATCTTAGGGTGTGGTGACATATTTTTAGTTTATCTGTCACTGAAACCTTTTCTATTGTCTGCTTTTACAGGGTTGTCAAAATTTAATTGATAATAATAATAATACTAATGCTTTCAAATTGTTGTTGATGCTGTTGTTATTGTTGTTTTGAGACAGGGTCTTGATATGCAGTTCGGGCTGGCCTTGAACTGACTGTGCAGCCCAGGTTGGCCTCAAACTTGTGCCAATCCTCCTCCTCAGCCTCCCGAGTGCTGGCATTACAGATGTGTGGTATAGCACCCAGTTTCACGCTGTTCCTTATTTATAAAGCCAGTATGAAGTGATTTTATTAAAATGCTCTTTGTTTTCACTTCTGAAAGTTTCTATGGAGTTGCCCATTGTTTTGAAGCAAACAGTCCACTGAATGTTTACAATGATTAATTTTTTATATAGCCACCAAATCTACGCTCTAGATTACACAATAACCTACTAATGAATACTCTTCCTTCCCTGTCTGCTCCTCTGTACTCTAAACTGTATACTATCTACAAAGCCATCATATTTCCTTTTAAAAGATAAATTCTAACCAATGAAATTACAATTTTTGTCATTTAATTTCAAGGTTCTTGTAATGTCCTATAAATCTCCACATGCTGTACCCTGTGCTCTGTACCTCTTTGCCTCTCTTTCCTTTCCTTACTTCAGCCAAACACATCTTTATTTCTGTTACTCTAACTGCTAAATATGGCCCTACCTCAAGCTGTCATTTTTACCTGAAATCCTCTTCACTGGCACAGCTGTGTGGCTCATTCTGTTCTTTCCTTCAGACCTGAGATCAAATATCAATTTATATACTGGGATAGAAGATTAGGGCATGGCAAAAGCTGGCTGGGGAAGTAGGTGTGACCTGTTAGTCACAAGATCCTGGACACATGTGCAGAACAGCTCCCAAGGCCTTGACCATGGAATTCTGGTGAGAACTACAGCGGATTTTCCATAGGATGGCCTAGACCTGATGTCATCCTGAGGTGTGGGGTCCAGCACTGCCTCTCAGCTCTTACGTAGAAGTTATTGCGAGTTTTCTAGAGATTTACACAACATAAAAGGGCACATTGATGCCATGAAAAATTTTCTATCATGACTTTCTATGGTAGTCCATGCTGTGTTTGCCAGATGCAGCATATGCTTTTATTTTTGCGCTTACCCTCTTTTTCTACTTACTTGTTCGGTGCTCACTCTGCAGAGCCAGTTTCTCTACCCCTTTTCATTTTTGCTTTCTCGAATAAACTCTGCCACTGCTTTTTGCTCACTTCTTTCAATTCTTTGCTTGAGGTGAGAAGAATGTGGAATCCAGCACCAAAAGGAGAGGCAAACAATCCAGAACCCAGTAAGGTTTAGTTGGTGAGCCACTTTTTAGGAACAATCTACTCAATAACAGTACCAGATTTTCCCAGTGACTTTATTTAAAATGATATCTCCATGTTAATTACAGTGGAATCTCTTGTTCCATTTTACTCCTATTTATTTTAGATATGGTATTAGAATAAATCTAATATGCTATAAATTTAATATTTTTTCTGTTTCTTTGTCTTTTTCAGTGGACTGTCATATTGCAGAAAACAATTTATTTGATTAGCTTATGCATAAGGCAGCTAGCAAGAGAAAGGGCCTGAGATAGAGTTAAGTAATCAGCCATATTGATAGGGATTAAAGTAAGACTATATAGTGATCTAGGAATTTGGACCAAGATTGAACTTCCTCTGGCGCTATGTGACGCAGCCCCTCCCTACTAACACAAATTGCAGTTACTCTCTACTAAGCTCTTGAGTTTTGAGAAACTCAGAATATAAAATCACTAGTTTTTCTCTAAAATCCCAGTTTTCTTTAAATGCTACTACATGTTGGAGAACTGTTGGAAGCCCTGAGTTCCAGCTGGCCGTTTAAAACCCACAGAGATGACTGTGATAGGTGGCTACTAATCAGTTCCTGTGCTCTGTTAATCTATAACTACCTCTGGAGCAGCCACCCACTGGAGACCCCTCTTGCAAACCGAGTAGCTCTTATTATTATCATGTCCAATAAAAAAAACTTTCCTAACAACCTCTTTTGGTTTGCAACTTCATTTCTGATGTTTGTGGAAGCACGAGCTTGATACTTAGCATAAGGAGAGCATGACTTATTCTCCGCATGACTTCTAATGCCCAGAACTTTTATATGGCATACATTCATCTTTTTGCTGAAGGGATAGACATAAAAATACAAAAAGTATTGGTTTCTAATATGTTAATTTGAAAAATGAAACATGAGTTATTATTCCTAAAATTATTTTAAATTGATATTTTGGAGTTTTTTTGTTTTTAGTCACATCATCCACAAATAACTGCTTTCTCTTAAAATACTTGTATCTAATATTTTGCTATCTTTCCTAATTGCTACTATGTATCTGGAATCTTCTGACCCTTATGAACCATGGCTGCACTAGGGCCTCTGTGAGCCTGGATAGTTGAACTCCTGGATTCACTTTTCTAGGCAGCCCTGAGTGAACAGGGTGCCCTCGGGCTCTCTTCTGAAAGCAAACATTTTTCAAAACAATTTACCCTTTTACCACCTTGCTAATGGGTGGTAATTCCTGAGAAGCTCTCAAACCATTTTATTGTTTGGGTTCAAAGTACTTGCTATGTTTCTTTCTCAGTACTGGGGATTGAACACAGGAATTTAAGCTACATCCCCAAAACTTTTTTTTTTTTGAGACAGAGAAATTGTCCAAACTTCTGATCGTTTTGCCTTCACCATCTATCTAGAGTACTGCCGAGGCAGGAAATTAGGGTGTTGCTAGTTGCCTGGTGTGACCTTCCAATTACAAACTTACAGAACACAGGAGTAGTATAGTTCTCAAAGCCCTGCATGTGGAATGAATTAGAGAGTGATTATCTTTAATTCTTCTCACAAGAACCCTCGTAATTTTCTGTCAGGATAGTCAAGATTTGAGGTTAGCCTGAGAAGTGGGAGATACAAAAAAAATGGCTGCCAAAAGAAAAAGTCACAAAATGAGTGCTTCTTAAATCATGCATAGCTTTAAGTCTTAAACACTGTAGATAATAGGAGATCCTCTAAACTTCTCTTTGTGCGGTTTTAGCTCAGTGGCACTGCCTCCTTCCTTTACAAGCACAAGGTCCTGAGTTTGATCTTCAGCACAATAACAAAACAAAACAAAAATGGCTGCCATTTTTCTCAGGACCACTGTGCTCTCTCTTCCACAGAGGTCTCCTCTCACCCCATAAAGTATACTTCTTTTCCTTTCCTACTTTTAGTTGACCTGAACTTGCTTGGCAGAGCATGTT
>NW_022900951.1:102598712-102602197 GCF_012274545.1 Fukomys damarensis
TAATAAATATAAAAAGCAAGCTATTTTCTTTTATTGTCTTAACCAATAATTCCTTGTTCAGGACAGAAAGAACCTAGAAACCACCTCTAGAAGCAGAGTCTAGCACCCCAAATCCCAGAAATACTGTCACTTCAGATGTATATCACCATTCCATGCATTTGGCTTCCTTTTAATGATATCTTTTCAGCAACCATACCTTTCTTTAAATATAAAAAGCAAGCTATTTTCTTTTATTGTCTTAACCAATAATTCCTTGTTCAGGACAGAAAGAACCTAGAAACCACCTCTAGAAGCAGAGTCTAGCACCCCAAATCCCAGAAATACTGTCACTTCAGATGTATATCACCATTCCATGCATTTGGCTTCCTTTTAATGATATCTTTTCAGCAACCATACCTTTCTTGGTCCCATCTTTACATATGCTTTTCCTAATAGCACAATCAGCTGTGAATTAATCAATGAAATAATCCACTGATAAGTACAGTGCCCCTATGATGCAATCACTTTCCCAAAATATCATCTTTGGACATTTATGTTTGGGGGACATGTGAGATCTAAGCTATACCAGGGTGGATGCTCCGTTTCCCCAGTGTGTTATTGTATTCACCTTCCTAGTAGTAAGAAAATACATAAATGGGATATAAGGCTAATTCTTTACTGGATATGTTTTTTTTCTCCCTCCGGTGATTTATTAAGACCAACACGGGAGGGAAGGATGGAGCCCAGCCCCTAGACACCGAACTTCACCCCTGGCCCCGCCTGCCGTACTCCACAGACACCAGCCAGTTCGCTGTGCCACATTAGCGAATCCGGGACCCAGAGCCAGGCGGAGGTCAGGAGGGGTCCACGACGCCTTCCTCACACAGCATGCTAGATATGATTTTTAATGTCATATAGGTAACTCAAATTCAACATGTCAACATGTCCCAAGTAAGACTGGTCACCCTCAACCTGTATCTTCTGTGCATATTTATTTATTTACTGCTACTATTGATTTAGATTCAAGACAAAACCTGAGAGGCCGTTTAAATGCTTTAGTTTACCTCAACCTCCAGATGAAATACCAAATAGTGTTTGTTCATTTCCCCCCTCATTCTTTCTATTAACGTTCTCCCTCTCTACATCTACCTCCAGTATTCTAGCACAGACTAGCATCATCTCCTTCTTGGAAACCCTACCAGGTCCAGCTAATATCTAAGGAAATTAGTCTTACACAATGGGCCTCTGGATGTATAAGCCTAAATTGTAGATGCTCTTTTACTTTGGTTTGATAGTATTTTTAATTCCTCATTTTTTTTTGCATTTGTTTCAGAATGTACTTGCTACTCTGACTGAAAATTTAAATAACTGAGCCACAGAGGCTTAGAAAAAAAAGGACCAATATTAGGTGAATATCAGATTGGTCAAGAGGACAGAATTTGATGACCCACTGTTGGCAAGGTTATTGTAAAGAAGGTAAACATACCTTATTTATAGGAGGTAAAATTGGTAGGAATTCTCTGGAGGTTGATTTGGTAACAGCTATTTGATATAAAATGTACTTATTTTTCCAGAAATTCCATTTCTAGGAATTTATGCTGCAGATACAATTTCACATCTGTGTGAAAATGCATTTACCTAGATAATCACTGGAGAATATACAAAGAGAAAATAAGCACTAACAACAATGGACATTAGAGATAGAATGAATGAATATATTCCAATCATACAGTGGGATACTATGCATTGAAATGATTTAGCTAGTTCTAGCTAAGAAATAATGCTAGGGCTTTTGTCATTAAAGGGCCAGAGATATGCACAATTCATGCTGTCGTATGTATGCAAATCACACACACACACACACATATATATATATATATATTTATTTAGTTATGTATAAACTGTCTCTAAATAGTTACACACAAAAATATATGGCTGATATATGGCAAGAGATTAGGATGATAGTGTGTGAAACTTAGTTTTCACTATACATTTTTAATAACGTATGATTTATTTTTGTTATGCACATACACTACTTCAAGTTAATATAAACAAAAGCAAAAAACAAGGAATAAGACTTGATAGACATAGTTCAAAGTGTCAGAAATAACTATATATGTAAAATGATATACATCTATGCCTTCTCATTATATTGAAATTAGCAAACACATTGCACATGTACTTACAATTACTTATACATTTGTGCAAAAGCAAAAAAAATTAATTAGTTAAAAATAAAGACAACTAACCTTTATAACTTATACCAGGGTGTTCGTAGGTGAAATATTTATGGGATCTGAAGAGAAACCAGAGTATTGCCAAGATATTTTTAAATGACGTGTTCAAGATGTTGCTTAATTCAACCTATAAACATGTTTTCTTCTCAAAACCAAATGTACAAAGTAATGTGTGCAAGGTTGATGTTGCAGCTTTTCTCTCCTGGAAAATTGTGACTTTCATAAATACATTTCTAGGACATTTACAAAAATAAAGCATATATTTAACTATTCAAAAACTTTTTAGTCTTGCACTTAATTACTGAGAAGCTGAGCACATTTTTTGGTGCAACTAATCCCTTAATCATAATTAATCTGCATGAAAGAATTATCTATATATTCAGTTCAAAATCATCAACAACACTTAACTCTGAGCACAAGTGCTAGCCTTTCACTGTAAATGTTTACCTGGATAGCATTACCTGAATTTTAAAGAAATGTTTTCTCCAAAAAATGTTAAATACCAGTTTGAATTAGCTCTGAAAATCTGTAGCATACATGCTACCTAGGAAAACAGGCGCTTATACAGCTGCTTTAATCAAGAAATGCTGAGAGTCTTGGAATAATCATTCTCAAGTTCTATCCAATAATCAAAATTGTCAATTAAAGTCATGGACAGCATTGTAAAATTCTTTAACAAGAGAATGTATTTTTAAAAAAATTTATGTACCCATAAAGTACTGAGTTCTGAACATTCAAACAAAATGTACACCAAATTTTGGCAATCTAGAACTTGAACTACGTGAGGGCTATAAACAATGGGTTGTTCCTTACACCAACCTCAATAGAATTTCTTAGCACACATTTAAAAAAAAATCCCATCCAACTAAAATGTGTAAAAGATTTGAATATGCAGTGGCAATACTGGTAATACGAAAGTACTAAATTGTAGTGATATGAAAGGCCATATTAGTCTAAAGAAAGAGCATATATGAATATCTCAAAATTATTTAAGAAGCGAAAACACAGTGCTTTGGGGGAAGATTCAAAAAAGATCTTTAAAGTCCCCCCCACCCTTGTACTGGGGGAATTGAATCTAGGCCTTTCACACTGAGCTACATCCACAATTCTTTAATTTTAAAACAGGGTCTTTTTAAATTGTTACATTGCCCAGGACTGGAATTTGGGGTCTTCTTGCCTCGATTCCTAGAGTTATGGGATTATAGACCTTTACCACCATGCTTGAATTTAAAGTCAAAATTTTAACTCCAAAAGGACCACCTTTGTTCC
>NW_022900951.1:102602273-102607400 GCF_012274545.1 Fukomys damarensis
TCTCTCTGTCTCTCCTAATACAATAAATACAGGTAGGTTAAGTCAGTTCCACCTGGAAGATAAATGACATAGAGAGCTATGAGTATAAATGAAAAGTGGAGAAAGTTAAATTGAAAAGAAAGACAAATTTGTTCACTTTGAGAATGAAGCTGCGATCCTTAGCTCCAGAGGCCTGCGTAGTTCCCATGGAGGCCAGAAGGGAGAGGCCCTCCTGCCACGAAAAGCTTCATCTCAGGCCAGTTGTAGCAGTGGGTGTAGAGTGCATTGGGGAACTCCTCAATGCCACCGAAGTAGTTCACCCAGAGGTCATCATGGTTGAGCCAGCCTCTGCCACAGGTGAGTTTGAGCTTCCTCCCTACATAGCCCGGACAGGCATTCAAGCCGGGAGCGGACCTCTCCTCCAGGAACTTCTGTGCACGGATGTCATAGAAGATCAGGGAGCTATGGCCTGTGCCCACAGTCACAATGTACTGGTAGAAACTCAGCGAACGCACCCCTGTGCCACCGTCTCGGGAGCACAGGGGCCGGATGTTCTGCTGGTGCTGGCGTGGATCCAGGAAAGACACATGTGATTGGGAGCCTACAGCGTACAGGGATAAGTCATCACAGTAGGTCAGGCACACGTTCTCTCGACAGTAGGGCAGCCTTATAGACAACAGTCTGAACAGATTGCTCTGGGCTTTCCACAGGTGAAAATAACCGTCCAAGGACACTGCTCCCAGTTCCTGGTTCTTGCCACTGAATGCCAGGGCTCGCACTTTCCGATTACCAGGGTTGGTGCTGGCTCTGGGAATCAATTCAATGTCCCTCGGACGGATGTGGGCATACGCTGGAATTCTGCCATCATTGTGCCAGGCAGTGCTGCCACTTATCACGTTAGGATCCACTTGCCATAATGCCATGGTGCCGTCACGAGAGCCACTCACAGCTACAGTGTCATTCATCCATGCGATGGAAAAGATCCAGTCCTTGTGGCCATATCGGTCACCCAGGCACACCGGGTCTAGGGTGGGCAGCTTGTAGATTGCTAAGCTGTTAGGGTTTTCGCCCCCAGTGGCCAGCAGAGTCTTGGAGGGATTCAGCTGGATGGAGTGGATGCCTGAGGCCATCTCTGGGCGGGCTACCCCAGGAACCTTGTCCTGCATCAAGGGGATGTGCGTGATATGGCCCGTCTGCACGTCCACCACGAAGAGGGTGTTGCACTTGGTGCCGCACACCACCTGCCTGGCGTTCAGCCACTGCGAAGCGAACACCTTGTTGAGGGTGCCCAGGGACAGCTGGCGCTCGGTCAGCAGCTCAGGCAGTTTCTGCACCGCGTAGGCTCGCAGCTCGACCTCGAAGCTCCGGAGGTTGGGGCACCCCCCTGCGCACAGCTCGCGGCCCTTCAGGTAGTGCACCACGGAGCGACTCTCCGCCAGCCCCTTCTGCTTCTTGGACATCCCGAGCCCCTCTCCTTGCTCAGCTGTCGCTAAGCTCTGCGACGACGAGCACCCGGCCCCCGCCTCGACAACGGGCGCTTTCCGCTTCCTGCTACCTGTTAGCAGCGGGATCATGATGGGCCTCAGAACAGCGGCGGTGCTGCTGCAGCGTTGGCGACGAAAGCGCGTGGCACCCGCGTTGGCGCGGAGGCAGCGGAGATAGTGATGTCTCCCTGTCAGCTGGAAGAGCTAGGTCTGGAGAGCCAGGAGGGAGGAGGCGACGGTGGGCCGCCTAAAAGACGGAGTCTTGGCTGCACAGGCAACAGAGAAGAGGATGGCGGCAGGTCTGGGGGAGGAACGCGAGGCTGGAGGGAGCGGAGGACTGGCGGAGAGAGGCGGCAAGGCTGGCGCCTCAGACTTAAGCTGGGGCAGGAAGTGCGTTTGTCTTAGTGGAGGCAGGGAAGTCTGTGAGGGGTGAAGATGACGCGGGGTCATGAGTAGGAGTGGAGGAGGCGGTAGAAAAGGCAGGAGGGAGTGTGGGTGTGCCCTGGTGCTGGGCAGAGCCTGCTGTGGTGGGGGTGGGGTGGGGAGAAAGTTGGGTGGGGCAATGGGGACGGGGTGTGGACCCTTGAGCCTCTGGGGTGATTCCTGGAGAATTGTGCTCCAGGATTTCTAGCATCTGCAAGGAGCCATTTAGCAGCCTCACCGCAGCAGCCAAATAGCCTTAAATTCCCTACTTGAAAAAAACCTAAAACTTGAAATATAGTCAAGCAAGAGCCTAGAAGAAGCCTTGACCATGATCCTCTGTGTATAAAGGAAAAAGCAAATGTGCACTTGATACAGTACTGGGAGACCCTTGCGTGTCAGACTCCCCTTCCCTGAGAGCGATGTATATATAGACACAGATCTAGATAGGTATAGCTAGATAGCTATAGCTATAGATATGTGGCTGACAGGTGTCTTCCCAAGCACACACTCCTAGATCCCTCTCTCAGCGGTGGTAGGGTAGTGCAAGCTTTGGTCAAAAGCAGCCTGAAACCTTTCAGAAGGCTGCAGTGGATGTGATGTGGTGGTGTGGAGGTTAACGGTGACCAGAAGTTTGGTCTATGACCCTGAATTCCCTTGAACTTTAGAGCATGGATATGGTTGAAAGGAGGAGAATAGTTCCCACAAGGCAGGTGAGACCTTTCTTCTCCAGGAAGGAAAAGTATCGGCCACACTGTCAGTCCCAGGCTCATAGTCAACGGAGGACTTCTGGGGCCTTGGGGCAAGGGCCTGAGAAATATGCAGGTTTTCCAGTAACTGATTATGAAGAATAACTTTGCAGTGAAACAACATGGATACAATTGTGTGGGTAGAGATAACTGGGGCATGAGCTTGGAAGACTGGAAGGCAGATCTTAATATTTGCTTTGTAGTTTCAGGGCAGCCATTCTGCCCACAGGTCCATCAAGGGCAGGCACGATTATGCAATTATACATGATCTGGTAGGTGTTGGCTGGAAACAAACAAACAAACAAACAAACAAAAAGCTACTTACACCCTGTACTCCCCAGAAAAACATGTGTTTGTTGAATGGTGGAAGGCATATGGTGGTTCTTGTGGGGCCTGAGTTAAATTTTTAGAATCGTCATAGCAGATTGTAGGAGCTCCCTTATTAACACCCTTCTCCCTCTTTCCTCAGCCCTCACCATCTTTTATAAAATTACCTCAAGTGCACATAATCCAAGCACAGAAATTCTGAATCTGTCATGTCTGGGCAATTCAGCTGCTGCAGCCCGGTGCCCACCACATTCAATGCTTCTTCCCATGTGTAAGCGATATCCAGAGAAGGGTGAGGGGGCTGGTGGATGGGGAGTAATCTATCGAAAAGAATGCTGATGACTTCATAATTCTAAGTGATGTCACTGGAGAATAATTGACCACAGATTCCTCTAACTTAACATTAACAGAAATGTGGTTTATTTCTGTTTTTGAATTCTAGCTTGGAAAAATGGTATTATGCCTTCATGGCATGGTTTTATTAAGACTTCATGGGCCGGGGACCTGGATGAGTGGTTTCACTGCCTGCCTCAAAAGAGCAAGGGCCCAAGTTCGATCCCCGGTACCAAAAACAAACAAACAAAAAAGGACTTCATGGCATGATTTTGTGATAGAAGAAAATAGGCTAAAAAATTTAGAAACTTTCAGCTTATTTGGCTATGCATATTAACACACATTTCATTTGTAAAATAAACAGTGCTTACAACAGCTATTATTGATCAAATGCCTATTTGTGTCATGAGGCTATAAGGCTGTTAATCACTTCAAATGCTAAAATTTTATAGAAATTTAAATCACCATAAATTTATAATTTTGGTTCTATTTTCTTTGCCATGTTTTAAAATAAGGGAACTGAAGCTCAGAAAATGTAGTGACTTAATGATTACACAGCTAGTAAATGTAAAAGTCAACATATGAAAACCTGTTTGATTCCAGCACTTTTGTGACAGACTACTAGTCTGTATTCTTCAATAAATAAGATATTTCAGTTTCTTATTTCTCTTTTCTGCTTCCTCTTTCTCCTTAAAATGATGCAATCTATAGGTATTATGTCTTGTGTGCTTCTGAAATACAGTACAATTCCTAAAATAATAAATACCAAATGCAAATTATTTGTAACATTTATCATATGGCATTTTAAGGCATTACTATGATCACTGAGATATTTGTTTGTTTATAAGTTCCTTTATTAATATTTATGTGACATAATATATATCTACATTTCCTTGCTTTTATAAATAACACTTATATAAACAGTCCTGGATTTATGTGTCTCCACATTATTGTTAAAGCAATATGCAATATATATAACACTGTCTCTGTAGTCAAAGTTCAGATTAGTATTTGGTATTGATAAATGAGGCTTGTTAATTTTATCTAGGATAGTATACCTGAAATACATTTAGTTTGTGTCTAAGTTTCTAATTTCTCTAAGTGCTTTATTTAAAGGTGTGTAAATAATTCCAGAACAAAGGCAAGTTATGTCGAGAGATGGACAGCTATATATGAACTTTCTATTTTGAATAATGATTTGTTAGGATTGCTTCCATCTTTAGGAAAACACTATCACCTAGTATAAGTCATAAACAATACATTTTATATTGATGCTGTAGGTATAATGACACGATAATAAAAGTTTCAGGTAACTGCATTTTTGTAATGCTGGGAATAAAATTGAGGACCACAGGCATTGCCACAGCAATAATGAAGTTAGATTACCAGTTTAAAGTTAGGACAGAAGATTTGTTACTTCTCTGTGGTATCATCACTTTTCTGTGGCATCATGAATACAAGTTTAGTTAAATATGATTTGAATTATTTTCTGTGAATATTTTTAACATTTCAACTAGAATAGTATCAGGAAAGAAGCGCTTAAAGTTGACAGAAAGGCAGGAGACATAGTAAGATTCCTGTGTCAGTAACAAATCTGAGAAAGTATTCAATTCTGAAAATTTTTGATACAATTTTCTTTAGAACACATTTCATTTTTGAATAAAAGATTTATAAATTAGAACAGATTCTAAGTAACAGAGGTATTAGAGGAATTTGTTTTAAAAAATGCAGTTGCATTAACGTTGGATATAGTTGTAAAATAAGTCTGTACTTAAAGATATTTTCTGACAACTTTTCTACACTTGTGTATATATATATATATATATATATATATA
>NW_022900951.1:102607427-102608456 GCF_012274545.1 Fukomys damarensis
ATATCCTTTACATTATCTTTATCAAGAAGCATAAATATGTCACTGAAAATTAAACATAGTCTGGTTTTAAAATAATATGCAAGGATGGTATCTCGTTATTTATAACAGACACAGGCAAACTATTCTTGAATGATTAAATTGAATAAATTTTCACTTAATCTCTAATTATAATGCAGTCATACCATTTCAAGCTGTGACCTTGTCAAGTCTTCTAAGATAAGCAGCTGTGAGTCTGGTTTGTAATCATATGGAAGGCTTCCTCCAAAACTCATGATGCAGAAACTGGTAGAGGTGACTCAGCAAGCTACACCTTCAAAGGTATTACCAAAGGTACATGCTATTGGGTTATAAAGGAATGATTTATTACATTATTACATTTCTTAGAAACTGAATTAGGGGAAAGGAGACAATTTTGACTATATGAGTTCTTTTTTGTCTTACCCCATTCCAACTTACAAAGAGAAAGAACTGTGTCAGAGACTCAAGTTGGATTTTGCTTTATGACAAGATAGATTTAGTGCTGGTTATTTTTATAGGAGTTACAACAGTTTAATGATTGAAGACATTATTTTTTTAGTTAAAAAACATGGTTTGAATTTTCGTTCTATGGCTTTCTGGCTTTGGAACTGGCCAGTTAGTACATTCACTTTACATTCATATCCTTATCTATAGGGTCCGGGGATTTAGCTCAGCGGTTCAGTGGCCCGCCTTGCAAGTGCAAGGACCCTAGTTCAATCCCCGGTACCCCCTGAAAAAAGCAAACATATCCTTATCTATAAATATGAACAGTAATAGCATGACTTCCTTGCAGTGTTTGGGATGATTTAAAAATAGTATATATATTTTAAAAAATATAAAAATTATATATATTATATATTAAATTTATAGATATAGTATATGTTGTACCTAGAATAGCACATGTGCAGGTACATGCACACACATAGACCAGGGAATATCATCTGACAGATTATAATTTTATATGATTGCCTTAAGCTCTGCTTTTCTTCCTTTCCCTCATTAAGCTTTACA
>NW_022900951.1:102609469-102659710 GCF_012274545.1 Fukomys damarensis
ATATAAAAATTATATATATTATATATTAAATTTATAGATATAGTATATGTTGTACCTAGAATAGCACATGTGCAGGTACATGCACACACATAGACCAGGGAATATCATCTGACAGATTATAATTTTATATGATTGCCTTAAGCTCTGCTTTTCTTCCTTTCCCTCATTAAGCTTTACATTTACAACTGTTGGCTATGCTAAAGGGAGTTTTAAAATGCCCACTATAGCACAAAACATATATATTCACAATTACCAAAAATTAGTGCACACAGGAATAAATTATTTGCAGAATTATTTATTTATATAAGTATTTCATTGCCAACCTATAGATGAATATTAAATGAGAAGAATATATTGTAGATTAACTTTATACTATCCCATTATGTCACAGAAGCATTTGGGGTTTATTCTATGATGCATCCAAATTTGGATTTCTACTATTAGTAGTTACTGATATAAATGTGTACTTAATAGTCTCAACAAAGACTTCATCTTCTCTTAGATTTATAGCATTTCCTATGTTGGTTGTGGTAAAATTGGATAGAAGTGACTGAAAAAAAGTACATGGATCATGTGTTAATATCATGTAGGCACATAAATGAAGACTTGGATAAGACAGGGTCTACAAAGTTGTTGGAGAATCCATTCTATTCCACTTTTTATAATGTTATCACTGGCTATACATATGCAATTATTATTTTCCTGAAGTTTGATACCAACTTAACCCTAACTTCAAATGCACTGTGTATGCCAAAACTTCTTAATTTTATACTTCAATTCCAAATATTTCATGTCCACCTTCTTTCATACACTTGTAAATATCAAAATAGATCTTCAGATTCATAAAATGGGGAGCATTTTTCAACTAATGAATCATTAGAAAACACTGTGGGAAACTTTTATCAAGTTTCACATGGGTTCTCTACCTTCACAGAAAGTAGTAACTATTGTTTGGTTCATTTTCTTGATCAAATCCTATGCCATGTTCTGATTTTGCTTACACGTCACTGAGGAACACTTGTGTAAGTATGTTAAAGTTTGTCTGCATGTGATTCTTAAGGAATATCTGCTTTTGCCTACAGAGATTGCCATATTTTATATCGGTGAGAAAGTGGGATGTTGTTTTATCGGGATGGGAATACTTGTCAAACTGCTTGACTTTCTTATTTAGAATATAACCACATTATCATAGTATTGCAGCAGATACGACTGGCAACTAGGGAAAAGCCATGCCTGAGAGAGAATCAGGATGACCCTGTGACAGACAAGATAAGAAGCCTAAGACTGAAGGCTGAGAAAAACCCAGGCCCTGGGGCGGATACACAATGGCCAAGGCCAGGCCTCCCATAGTCTGATAAACAAGGGCCCCATGTTAAATTGATGTGAGCCTCCTGCCCCAGAATGTGATAAAAACAAGGAGATAGATAACCTGTAACACCAAGTCTTTATTCATACCAGTCTGAAGAGTGTCTTTGTTCTGCTTGTGATAATCATTTTAGAAAAGTTACGATTAATAGCGCAACGCGGACTACGTGCACCCGGTTCTCACAAGCCCCATTCTTGTCAAATTTTCCTGTTTATACCTCCATATGTTGGCCCTAGATTGGCCTAGAGTAGTCTGAAATGTGGTCACTTTAGTGTATAAATCCCCCTAGACGAAGATCCTGATGGGCATCCTACTTAGAACCCTTTCGCAGTTAGCGCGAGCTTTACTTCCTTGTCTTTTACTTTCTTGACTTTATATGTTTTAAATACACTTGCTTACACGCATTTCCTCAATCTCAAGGTTTCATTCTTTGTCACAGTGGGACATGACCCCAGTCTTTTGGTAATAAAAGTTGATAGCATAGGTTCTTTTAAAAATATTGAAAACTTTAAGTTCTTATATAACTACTTAAGTCCCTTTTCTCACTTTATTGTTGAAAAAATAATTTTCTGTCTATTAAATTGGATATAAGCAAATGCTTAATAAATCATAGATATCTTTAAGTATATAGATCTCCCAAGTCTATGGACCTTCCATAATGAGCAATGTAGACTACTTTTACTTCAAATCTCATCAGAAAGAGTAATTGAATTGCTTCTCTCTAGGTATTCCTTTCTGCAGATTGTCCAGCATAATCTTGTCTACCTGTAAAAGTTGTGTTTATCCTTCAAGTCTGATCTCAGACACTATCTCCACTACAATGTAGTTGACTCTTCCGTGTCTATTCAGGGAATCTTTTGTACAATACATGCATACTTTTGTTAGAGCAGTTAATATACTTCATTACAGCCATTGGCTAATCTTCTTTTAAATTACAAGTGCCTTTGAGGTATAGATATTTTAAAAATATATTTTGATTCCCAGACCTACCACAGTGCCTGGTATATCAATATCCCCAAAGCATTTCTGAATAAGCAAATGAGTTCAGCTTCCATGAAAACCCCAATAAAATGTAATAGTTAGCATTCTGTGCTTGCTCTTAGCTAAAGGCTAAGCAATAATAATAGCATTATGAAGGATGGTTCCCATACTCTCTGTTTTATTCTTAAATCACTTTAGGCCACTATATCATAAGATCATATTATCTTAGTATTCACTGAATAGGTTGCATTCACTTGCACTTTAATGCTATATTTTAAGCATTTTTCAGAGGTCATTAAAAATAGCCAAAGAGCTATTCGAATATCCACTCTAAATTTACTGTATCCTTTTATGAAGGGCATAATTCATTATATTGCTCAATGTCTTCTTTATACAATGTCCCATAGCAAAGTAATTGTGTAACTTAATGACAAAGAATTTTATCTCAGTGGAATTATTATATTTTCTGTTTTCTAGTAATGAAAACTCTATCTGGGTGAAGGTTATGAAGTCAGAAAGTTTCTTTGTTCGAATCATAATCCAAAGTAGAGTTTATTTTTAAGTCAGTGGACAGAATTATTTTTTCAAATTCAGTAACTTCATCTATAAAATTATGATTAAACACAAACTCTCCATGGTTTCAGTGTAGATACATATAATATCAAGATAAAGGAAAAGAAATAAGGAAAAATATGAGAAAATGAAAAAATGGAAAAAAGTTTTTGTAAATAGGGAAGGGAGGAGCAGGTGAAGGGAGGGCAGGGGTATGGGGAAAAAATGAGAACCAAGACCTGTCATGTAAAGGTACAAGATCCCAATGATGAATGCAACTGTACTGTATACCTAAAAGGTAGCAATAAACTCAATGAGAAAAAAAAATGATGACAAAATTTCTGGTACATAATATGTGTTCAGTGATAATTTATTATTTTCTACTTGTTCGCAAACAAGCACTATGACAAATATAATACCTAATCATTCCAACTATATCAACTTTTCCACTTTTTCTGTTTTTGATCCTGATTATTACTTTTTGAGGTTTTTATTTTTAAAAAACAGTTTACTTATGGAAAACAGGTATATAAAATGTATACTAAAATTCATAAACAGATTAGTACTTGTGAAGCCTGTTTAAAAGTTATCATTAGTTAGAAAGCTTAAAATTTTAATTATTGCATGTTGATGTACAGCAGAACAGGAAGTGTTGAGTTATAAGGAAGAGAGAATAAAATCCCAATGCTTATTTAAATTTCTCCCCTTTTAGGTGATACAGTATTGTACATATCACCATTAGACATCATACTAGGGTTTCCTTCCCAACAAAATTTTTGAAACTTAAACACATGAATATACATGAAAGTATCATTTTTGTTACATCACGGAGATTAATGAGATTGAAGATAAGAAGAATCACCTTGAGAATAAAGTTATGAAGAAGACAGCAATGCAAGGAAATTGAAATGATTTTTTTCTCATTGAGTTTATTGGTACATTTGAGGTATACAGTACAGTTGCATTCATCATTGGGATCTTGTACCTCTACATGACAGGTCTTGATTCTTAGTTTTTCCCCTTATCCGTGCATTAAAAAAATGAGGGAGGAACACAGAATTTGACATTGCTTTTATATCACTTTGTTTCAGAGAAAGCTCACTAGACTACTCTCTGGACTATAATTTAAAGAAGAAACAATCACCTAGTAATATGTCCTTTAATAAGAGACCAACTATGGAATATGCATTTGAATCACTCACTCATATCCTTGTGAATAAAAAGGAGAAAAATAGACAAGATGCTAAGGCAATTAGATTACAATGTAAATAATTAATGACTAATGGTTGTAATTACTAAAAATGATTTATGAAATGCCACTGGTATACGAAGAAGATGGTAGATAATAGAAAATACAAGGATTAATGTCTTTAACTTCAATGAACTGGCATTGTTTTGTGACAGAGGCAAAATGGGAGGAGCCAGAGAACGGGTTAAACTCATTCACCAGGTACTTATTGGATCGCTTCTATGTGTCAGGATCTCTGCAAAGATATACGGGAATGTTACATAACATCTTTCCATATACTATATATGTAATTACGCATTATTCAATTTTGTATGTCAATTTATACACCAACATTTTAATCTATTTAATTACAATGGCCTCATTTATTGTTATCTATATTGCACTACAAGTTGTATATATATTATCTCTATTCTAGAAAACATAATTTATAATAGAGAACATTCTCTTAATTTTCCAGGTTAAGTCATTGAAGTTTAGTAAATTTAAACAGCTAATAAATGCTAGAAATGAGATTCCAGCCGAGGTCTCTGTCCCTTCTCTGATCTGGTGCCCGTTACAATATTATCGCTCAGGCCTTTGCCAGTTCTAGGGAATCAATGGAGCACTATTGAGGAAAGGGTCAGATAAGCAAGTATCTTTTAGTTCTAGTGCTTGGCTATTGTGTGATTCAGAGAGCATCACAGAATCTGGGTGAGAAAGTTACCGGCTTTCCTATTCTGCCCTGCCAGATTCTGCTTGGTGTTGTAGCATCTTCTAAGATAACCCCAAGGATCCATGCCTCTGGTTATTAGTATCCATACGACATCCTCTACCCATTGATCTCCATTAGTTTAGTGACATCATTTTTATCCATTAAGTTATTGCAAATGTGATATAATATCATTTCCAATAGTTTTTAAAATGTTGTAACTTCTATTTCCCCCTCCCCTCCCCTCTTCTCCTCTCCTCTCTCTGGTTCAGTCTGCAAGAATGCAGCTGCCATATTATGTGTTGCTTTTTAAAGAGACATACATCGTAAGAAAACAATGTCAGCCAGCAGCTAGGAAAGACGTGAAGCTTTTTTTATGCCTGCATGATTGAACTTGAAAGTGAAATCTCCCTCTCTTGTCCCCAGGTGAACCAAAAGAGACCACAGCCTTGGCTTAGTTTAATTGCAGCCTAATGAAAGACACTTAGTAGCTGCACCCAGATAAGCTGGGCCAGATTTTTTTACTTCATATAAACTATGAGAAAATAAATAATTGTTTTTTTAGCCAGCATGTTTTGAGACATTTTGCTCCACATAAATAAAAACCTTATACAACAGGGAAAAAAGCTTACCCTGACCTGGAGAGAGTTGTTTGGACAAAGGCAATGGCTAGGTTTCTTGATAAACATAGGGCAATTGTCTTGCGCTCTTGAGATATTAAAATGTTTCCCTTGCATTTACCAAGGGGCAGCCTTGTAAGTTATAAGCTCTGTTGAACTACTGTATCCAGGTTCACTTCCTTGCTGTAGAAATGGAGGCACATTTTCCCATGGATGTAGAACCAGTTAAATAGGAAAAGTCTTGGATCCTATAACGTGTCTAGAGTGAACATTCTTAACCTGTTATATTATTTCTTAACCTGTAATATTATTTCAATTATAGCATATATTCTCAGTTTATTGCTTAGATGAGGTTCACTAAGTGATTATTTCTCTCAGGCCTCTTCATTGATAAAAATGTAAAAAATGTATTTATCAAATTTATGGATGAAATTAAACTAAGAAGTAGAACAAATATGATGTAGAATAAAAACACAATTGTCCTATTTCACATTGTCAAATATCTCATTGGGATCTTATGTACTATTATAGTTTTTCACACCAGAGAAACTATTCGGTATTTACACATGTGTCTTATTTATTTCACTTAACAGTGTATCCTCAATATGTATCGGTTTTCCTACAAATGAATCTAGTTTCTCATTCTTTATAGCTGAGTAGTATTCCATTTTATAGAAAAGGGCTAAAGGTGTAGGGAAAGTGGGAAGGGTAGGGGAAAGGTAATAAGGGAAAAGAAAAAAAATATTCGAAATTGAAAAAATAGAAATAAAGTGTTTGCAAATGGGGATGGGAGGAGGGGGTGAAGGGAGGGTAGGGTCAAGGGGAAAAATGAGAACCAAGAACTGTAGTGTAAGGGCACAAGATTCCAATAATGAATGTAACTGTATTGTATCCCTAAAATGTACCAATAAACTCAATAAAAGAAAAAGAACACAATTGTCAAAGTATCAATAGATTGAGGCAAGTTTCCAAATTTAATATGGTTAAATTTAATTACAACATATACTATATTTGCATATTTAAATTATTTAAATAGAAAAATACAAACGACATGGCTTGGAAACCGATGGAACTTGGAAACTCATGTTAAAGAACTTCAGGACTTAACCGTAACCCCCAACCAATGAATAAGAAAATGATCAGGTCTTACACTATAGTAATAGAAGTAGAGCACATACAGTGAAGCAAGTGATAATTTTACTTTTTATGAATAGGTCAGATTATCTGTGATGCACTCTATTTAAAATTTGCATAAATTCATTTTAAATAGCCTTAGATCAAATAGAAATGTACATTGAGGGTGCTGCTCCCCATGGAACATTTTATTTGTGCCTTTTGTGTTGCAAAGCATTTATTTAATGACATGCATTCTTCATTTTAAAATTAAATGATTATACAGATTATATATATATGTATGTTTTATTATCTATGAATTTAATTTCTGTAAGGAGAATAAATGCACATGATGGTCATTACATCTAAAAAGTACAAGAAAAACACAAAAGCATATCTTTTGGAAAGCACACATAATGTTTTGAAACCTTATTGTTTTAAAACTTTGTTGCTGTAGGAAGAAGAGATTTATCTCTGTACGGTAGCATGAGAGCTATTTTAAATATTTGTGAATTTACTTATAGAACAGAGATCAGAATTGTTTTATGTTGCACTAATAACTAAAGTGAGATAAGCAAAGGTCATTCTAAACACTAGATTTCAGTGAAATGCGAGGGAAATCTAATTAGCACAGTATTTTAAGATAGATAGGGCAGCTTCACCTAAGTAGAAACGTGCAGTACGTATGAAGTTTTCAATGCCTATACTGTATGTTTGAAAAGTTTATGTATTTTGTAAAAAGGATCAAACATTAAGTCTTTGCCTTACAGAAACTTTAAGGCTCTTTCCTACTTTTAAAGTTTGAATAAAACTAACTGAAAATGTTTTTGATATATCATTTAAACCATGCATGCATCTAAGAATTCGGTGCTCATATAACTGACAATGAAAATAACGATAAAAGCATACCCAAGCTATACACTGTAAAAATATAACTACTATAGTGCAAAAGAGACGATGACTGTCAAGCTGTGCATTATGTAAGATCACAAAATCATCAAAGTCTGTTTTAGTAAAGCATAAATTATCTCAATTTAGTTAAAGTTTTACCAGTGAACAGGGTATGAAAAACAAGGAAATGCTCTTGTTCTGCTAAACAGTGGAAGAGGCTGTACACTGGAAATGTTCTCATTTTTCTTGGGTGGATGGTTTTTGGTAGTAATTTAAAATCTCCAAGATGAGGTTTATTTCAGTAACTCTCCTTATCAATACGCCATGATGGTCCTTTTGAAGTAGATATCCATTAAGAATATATTTAATGTGTAATTGTATGCTAGTTCCATAGAAAATGTTAAGAATAATACATATTGTCCCATGCCCTCAGGGAACTTCTAATTTAGTTAGGAAGATACAATAAAAATAAGTTAACATTTAAACTAATGTTTAAATTAATGACTAAATTAAATTGCTAATACAAAGAGACATGAAGGAGTCATATGATATAGGAGAGTGGAGATTATATAGGAGAAGGAGATACTGTAAGCTATCATAAAAAGAATTCGTGGAGGAGATATGATCTCTTGAATCTTAAAGGTTATTTTCATAGCACAGGGAGCACAGCACAGAAAACAGCCTGATTTAAGCAGCATACTTCTGTCATGGAAAAGTGGAAAATTGACTTGAAAAACTAAGCTAAGGGTCCTTCAGTTATAGAAAGCTCAGGATTTGTGCAAAATAGTACCAGTCAATAGGGAAATACTTTAGGTTTTTGCTAAGATGAATAACCTGATGAGGGTAATGTTTAAAACAATTAGACCCATGATGATTTACTAGATGAGGATAATCAGGGAGAAAAGGGACTGGGAAAAGAGTAATCTGTAATGAATAAAAGGGGAATAGCATTTTAGAAAGTGATATATTTTAAAATTCAAGGTACAGATATGTCTAAATAATGCAAACAAAACTTGTTTATTATCAAGTTGTAAGAAATGATGAAAAAAAAATCCAGAAACAAAATCAACATAATTCTAAATTAAATTTTAGTGTGACAGATGAAAAAATTTTAAACAGGAAGACAATGTGTATGAAAAGGGAGATTTCTAAATTGATTCAGTGATGGACAAACTGAATTTAAGATGGATTAATAAGAAATAATCTAAAAATCAAATTCTAATAGCTAACAAAAATTTTGAGCCATAAGCTATATTTTAATTTACTTATAATAATGTTCACACATACAGAACTGAAATATTATTTGACTCTTTATACTGACAAATGTAACAAAATATGTAGTTTGAAATTTTTATGCAATATCACTAAAAATCATTCTTTAAAATTTCTCAACAGCCTGGTGTGGTGGTGCAGGCCTTCAATCCCAGCACCCGGGAGGCCAAGGCAGGAGGATCGTTCTGAGTTCAAGACCAGCCTGGGCTACATAGTGAGTTCCAGGGCAGTCTGAACTTCATAGTGAGACCCTGTCTCAAAAATAATGGGGTGGAATGGGGATTTAGCTCAGTGGTTCTGCCACCTGCCTCACAAGTACAAGGTCCCGAGTTCAGTCCCCGGTACCAAAATTTTTTTTTTCTAAACAAAGTATCCAGCTAAGTATTGGGCAAAGCAGAATAATTTCTCTCATTCATTAGAAAAATTGGAGATTAAGAACTATGGGGCCGGTGATTTAGCTCAGCGGTTCTGCCATCTGCCTTGTAAGCACAAGGACCTGAGTTCGATACCTGGTACAAAAAAAAAGAAAGAAATAAAAAAAAAAAGAACTATAAGGTATAGTCAGATGGAGAATAGATGGGAGAGAAAGGTACATGATTGAGTGCATCTTGTAACTAACTGCCCGTCAGGCATATTTTTTTATTAAATATTTGTATGTCATGTGGCAAGGAAAATTCTGTTCTGTTAAGAAAATCAAGGGTCTTCATCATAATTGCTCTTTTCAAGTAGATGCACATAGTGTGCCCTGGGGACGGTGGAAAGATAGTGTTAACATAATTATGAAAATGATATTCTGTGAGTTTGGGATACTTGAAACAGGATCAAAATTTTTCATACTCCAACATTCTAGAAAACTACTAAGGATACAGCAGAGTATGAAAAATAAATAAGAAACAACTCGAGAAATTTGAATGTCTAGAACTTGAGGGCATGCTCATATTATTTCAAAGCAACTAGATAATAACTCCTAGAAAATTATATTGACCTTGATATATAATTTTAATGTAGATCACAGTGTACTGCACATGTAACTGTTTAAGTAATATAAAAAATAATACTAATTATTCAATAAAATTTACATTTTTTCAGCCTACTGGGTTGGTAAGTAGCTTAAGCTATATTCTGTGCTGGTAAAAATATTTCCTAGGCAACTAGACAGGTGAAGAACCTATTACCCTGATCACTTCAAAACTGCAACCCCCTTTTGCAGTATATATGCACTCTTATTTCACACAAAGTAAGTAATTTGGAAAATAATGTTCAAGTGTTTCAAATATGGTATGGTCTCTTCTCTTTGTATATAATTGCATGTTCAGGAGTAGAAAACATGACAAGGTAATTGATGAATAGAGGGCATTGGTAAAAGGAAAAAAAAACTCTAATGATTTACCTTAAACCTCTATAACCTTTGAAACTGGAAAGAGTTTAATTTATATCTGCATCATCTTATGCATTTAAATGAACTAACATTTTTATTCGTGCACACAATCTTGCTTACCAGTTCATGTTGAATTTCAGAGAGAGAGAAATCAAAATAAGTTTGCACTAACAAAAGTAACGGCTTAAAGCATGCTATTCTTGTATATATTCATAAATTCTTCTTCCACCTATTTCTATTTCTTATAGAGTTTAAAGTACTCTTGACTTGGTTAATAGCAAAGCCATTCTATCACAAAAGTACAAAAATGTAATTTTGAAACTAATAATTTTTTAAAATTACATTGGTGAGTATAGGGAATGAAACAATTTTCAGCTGTTAATATCACAAAATTTGTTGAGTTAATACATTCAATCAGAAACAACTGTCCTTTCTTCTCTCTCTTTCCATTTGGAAACATTCTTTGGAACTTTCAGATGAAATTGTTTCATTCTGAAATTTAAATCGCTCTTTCCTTGTCATGAGAAAACTATTGACCTTCTTTTGAATACATAAAACAGGGTGTCTTGTGTTGTTTGAAGATATTTCGAGTTTGCTTTTCAACATAAGCTCCATGTGAACAAAGAATGGTGCTTGAGTGTGTTTTGAAAATGAACATCCCAGTTCCCCAGTGGAGAGTTGGCAAGCAGCCCTACTCAATATCCATCCACTAAACAGAGAAATATTGATGTTCACAGAATAAAAGAAATAAATATGCATTTTAAAAGCATAAATAAAATGTGTCAATTTGTAAGCATTTGAGGATTAGGAGGAATCAAACATTTCAGCTTTCAATGACACATTGACACTGGGCAATTGTAAAAGAAAGAAGAATGATATAAGGTTTATTACTGTCTCTAAAGATTCTTGTACCAATGTGTTATTAATAGAAGCTTAAAATGATAAGTATTATCTAATTTTATGAAGTTGGCTTGAAAAGAGATTAAAATAGTTTACATTGTGAGGGTTAAAGAACATGTTTTTGATCATTTTTTAGCCTTGTGTTTTTTTGTTGTTGTTGTTTTGTTTTTGTTTTTGTTTTTGTTTTTCACTATAGATTAGTTTCATTCTGCATGAGCTACTGACTTGAAAAACTCAGGAGATAAAGGTAGGCATTTTCAAAGAGTATTTTATTTGCTTGACCAGATACACAGAGATTATTGGGACAAGATAAAATTGCCTTATACATATATTATTGGAAGACTCCATTATATTTCCTGCAATGTGTAAATTGGTCCAAGATATCCCACTGAAGTTCAACGATACTCCACTCCTTCTGACCTTGGTAATTAACAGTCTTGACAACAATGTATCACTAAGCAAAACTGGGGCAGATGGTGACTCTCAATATACATTTGTTAGGCAGCATGAATGTGTGAAAATAGTGTTATTTGGGAGCATTTCAAAGTAAATTTAATAACAAATATTTTAAGTTGCCATAAAATTGTAAACATGAAAAACTTGAAAAATTAGAATCCACCAGAATATAAACTCCTTTTCCTATCACATGAATGATTTAGTTATTTCAGTGGATATATACATTTTCTCTGCATGCCCATCTTTTATTAGATGTTCAAGAAACATTTATCGAATTTAAAGTTTATCAAAAATTTTCCATGTAGAATTCCACAAGATGCTACTTATTTTGAATTAGTATCTTAGGAATCCAATCTAGAATTTAAATGTATACTTAACATAAACATATGTGAAACACATAAATAGTACCTATATGAAAAAGTTTAAAGTAACAAAATGATACATTTCTTGATTTTTTTTTTTAATGGTTTAGGAAAGACCAAAATCTTACAAGAGAGAAAAACATTGGTTTGAATCCTGGTGATACTAAGTTACAAACTGTCAACCTGACATAAATTATTTAGCATGTTTGTGTCTGTTTTCTCACATATAAAATGTTTACCAATGGTTACCAAAAGGAAGTAGATAAAAGATATGAAAGTTCCTTGTGATACACAATAACTGGAGAGAGTGATTATCCCAGAGCTTCTAAAAGCTCTTTTCTACACATTTTGCTTTTCACTCTCCATAATTTTGAGGTCATTGATAAAATGTTCTGAAGTTAAATGCAATTATATGAGAAATAGGATTTGACTTCTCAGAAGAATGCTTACATATTTGGCTAGAAGACAATGTTAAATTCTGGCATTTTAGTGTTTCAGTCTTATGATCACTGTGTTTGGAGGCAAAAAAATCTACATTAGATTCCTGGCTGTTCTACTTCCCAGTTCTAGGACTTTGGACAAATAACTAAACCTCTCAGATTTTACAGTCTACACCGCTAGAAGGAAAATAATAATGTCAACCTTACTTCTTGAAAGGTTGTTCTGAGAATCACACGAGATAAATATGAAACTGTAATGTGCCAGATACCATAAATCTGCTAAGAATTTATGATTACTGCTTTCCCTGTGTTAAATTTGGCTTAGTAGTTATATTCGTTGATTTTGTTAGAAGCCATTTTTTTAGTGTTTAAGAAAATGGAGGATAATGACAGAAGTTGCTTAGGAAACATATCACACATCACCTACAGTGACAAAATTTTATCTCATTATTTACCTCAGAGATGAAACATGACCTTGAAAAAGTAATTTAGTGTTCCATTTCTCAATTTTTAAAATGCAAGCAAGAATAACTCCAATTAATGCAGGTTAATTCTTGGATTGTAAGGACCATAACACATAGTGAGATACTGGATGAAGAACACTGTAATTGCAAGTGTATCAGGGTGTTTCCTGTTGACAATAAAGATTTTTCACGATCCATTCTGTTTCTTTGGCAAAGAAAGTCACTGAGTCAGATTTTCCCCAGCAGTTAAACTACTATGCTAACATTTGGAACTGTAGTAGTTCCAAAATGTCAATGAAAGTAGCACACTAGCAGGGAGTAGATTTTCCACTGGGAGAATCTGGTTCACTCATTCATAATAAGACTAGTCTGAAAAAGAACCTTAAAATCTACTGTAGAAAATAACTAAAGTTTATATATTAAGAATTGTTACATATATCAGCCAAGTTGGCACACACCTGTAACCCAAGCACTGAGTTACATAATGTGTTCAAGGCCAATCTGGAATACAAATGAATATCCTGTCCCCCAAACAAACAAATGAATTGTTATGTATAATATGTTTACATCTCAATGATTTGCTAAAAATCAAAGTGTTAATTCAAAATACTTTTCAAAATTAATAGGCCTTACTTCTTTGTATTATCTGGTTGGCATAAGATGGTATTTTTTAAAACCAAATGAAAATTTTTCTGAAGGCGGATTGTGGTTAGAAACGGAGAAGGGATTGGACAATGTGGGTAATAGATATGCTTTATCAGGAAATTATTGCATCTAATAATTGAAAAATAAATCTAAACATGTATTGTAATCAGGCTGTATATGTAGATGAGGGATTTGTATGGGTGACAGAAAGATTGAGATCACTAGAAGCTTTCAGCTATGAAAGAGTTGTACATTGTAAACATTCAAATCAAGATCATTCATCCATGACAGAATGGCTTGTTACTTTGCTCAAAGGATAATAAACTGGCTCATAAGCAAAGTGCGTAATTTCTTTGGCATGATATTACATGTATAACAATCCTTGTAACATACCTGTCAAACACATCCTGTGTAACTACAAAGGGAATTCAAAATAAATCTTAAAGCTAGAAAAGGAGAAACGTGTACTAGTGATTAAGTGGTCTTTACCTTCTACTTTGGAAGTCTAAGAAATAGATAATCTCGAAGTCTGAGAAATCACTTTTCACAAATTACCTTCTTTGTGGTGAACATCCAAATTGGAAGGTATTACTGAAACAAATTGGTTGTATTTATTTGCTATGAGGGAAATGTTCAGAAGCTAAGATTTTTTTCTTTATCATTTTCCATCTTACCTTTGAGGCTTTATTGTTAATCAATACATGACAAGCACGTATTTCACTTTTTATAGACCCAAGTTACTTTTAGTTGTGCAATAAAAACACATTACAAGAATGTTTCCACAACAAAATTGCTAATGCATATGTACCTTAAGATTTCCTAAAAAGAAAGTTAATGTTCTTTTTCCTTTAATAAGATGTTGCACAAGAATCATTACCCATATAATGATAATAATAATAAAAATAATAACAATTAACAATGATAGAATTATGAATATTGAATTCAAAAGAAGGATTTTGATATTGAATCAAAAGGCATGACTAAAAAAGATAATTGTGATAAGTCAAGTAACTTTTTTTTAAGCTATCTCAAGGCCAGTTAACAAAAGTTGTTCTCTATTTGAGAAACATAACTATGCTTTAAAAACCCCACATTTTTAATAAATCAATACATTTTAGGTTTAGTGGATACGAATAAAAATATTAGGGAAACTTTTTCTGACCTTAGTCTCAAATTGAAATTTAACAAATTCTCCTTAATTTGTGTCTTGGCAGTTAGGCTTAGAATAAAGTGTAGTCATTAACTTTCTGAAATTTGACAATAACTCATGTACTTGAGTTTTGCGCTTCATAAAGGACAAGATGAATGTCCTGTGTCTCTCTCTCTCTCTCTTGTGAGTGCAGGCACACCTTCACAGAAAGACATGGAAGGACACGCAGACACAAAGCCACACAGACAAAAACATACACACCATAGTATACACATATCTGATGATTTCAAGGAAACTAGCCAATGTGAGAATAATATTGAGAGTCTATACAACATTTAATTTTTCCCGTTAAAATGCAATAAAGTTTAGTGTGCAAATTTTAAAATCATAAGCAGAGCAAGGCACGGTGACATCTGTAATCATGGCTAACTGGGAGGTTGAAGCAGGGTGATTCTGTGTTCGAAGCTGGCTGGGCAATTGAGGAGGATCATGTCTCAAAATAAAAATAAAACAGGCTGGGTTGTAGCTCAGGGAAAACCTCTAGGTTCAATCACCAGTACTGAAGAAACAATCAACAGCAGAATTGCTTTATTAATATATTGTAAAATTATTCACAAGAAATTTACATTATCCCAAATGGTAAATACTGTACAGAAAATTAGCTGTCAACAGGCTGTTTTTCAGTTGATGATGGATATAAAAATGCACATTTAGTGTGCTTCATAAACAAAGGTCTTTAAGTATAATGAACATGGTAAAACCTCAATTCATAGGAGCAGCTTTGGAAAAAGATACGAATGAAATTTTTGGTTTTTGTTTCTTGATGCTTTTTGGCTTCTTGCTTTGATATTATTTTTGTACATTAACAGATTATATCTGTACATATTTATGTGTGCAAAGTTCTTTTCTAATTTTATTTCTTGTATGTTTTTTATTTATTAGTACAAGTTTGCAGTGCATGCATTTTACAATGATCTTGGGGAGTTATTATGTGTACATAATACAGCATTTTTAAATTCATTTCCCTCCCCCTTCCTCCTCCTGTAATTCAATTTTCCCTTTCATTCTTATTAATATTATTATTCTCAGTTCTTGTTCAGGGCATATGATGTTCACATTCATTGAGATTATTAGGATCCTGTTAATGGGATATTTTCACCCTACCTATTTCCTCATCTCTCCCTCTCACCTTGCTCTTGCTTCCCTGACCCCTTCCCATCTTACAAGATTCACATCCTTGTCTCATTTTATTCTTCCTTTATTTTTCTCTGAGTTCATACTTTACCTTATTGAAATAAGAATTACCATATAGTATTCAAGGTTGCGTGCTTGATTTATTCCACTCAGCATCACGTTTTCCAGGTGTACCTGTTTTTCCTCTAAATGTCTCAAATAATTTTACTGTTTGGTGGAATGACCAAATCAAGTCACCCTATTTCACCTCATGATCAACTGTTTCAACCACTATCTACTCTCTGTTTCTATTAGTTCAGTTGATTTAGATCCCACATAGAAGTGAGGATATGAAGTTCTTGTCTTTCAGTGTTTGCTTTATTTCATTTAGTATACTTTTATCTGTTTCCCTCTATGTTGTTGCAAAGGACAGAATAGTGTTCTTTGTTTTTCTCTGCATAACGTTCCATTGTGTAACAAAACTTGTTTCACTTTTGCTGTTGAAGACATTTCTTAAATCATTTAGTATGTATCACACTGTTGATATAATATTATAAAATAATCAGGACATAAAGGTAAGCCTTGTACTTTCTGGAAATATTGTTTGGTTATTAGTTCTCATAGTACAATACTATAGATAGATAAAATATACTTTGTAAAGCTGTAGCTAGAAATTGAAAGTAGGTTTTAAAAACAGATTTCTGTTAACATCTTGTTCTCTTTACAACTGTTTCTCAAAAAAGAAGAAAAGATAGGAACTGGTAAATCCTGCTTCCTAAAGAATACAATCTGTCCTTCTAAAATTTGAACATGAATCATCAGTAAATTACTTAATAAGAGAAAATAAATAAAAACTAGGTTGTCTTTTTAGCTTACAGAAAATTGAATGGAGATGTTATTAGGTTACAATTATTATAAAGTAAAATCAAGAACCTTTAATTTGTAAAATGTGAGCATTTGCTCAGTGGGTAAATTACATAACCATTTTACTTATAGCTGACATACTATACTTTTCTATTTTTAAAGTAACATCTTGTCCATTTTGTAAATTATTTACTTATACTTTAAAACATAACAAATAAATTGCAACACAAATCCATATTTTCTCCCAAGATGATAATTCTATTGAGTTAATTTTTGTGTATGTAACTATGGTCAATATAAATTTTATATGAACCATATTAATTTTCTAAAGGTTCAGTTCATTAGCAGTGAATAAAATGATTTGGAATTTTCAGAGTTATGTTATGATTTTATGTCTACACATGCTTCAGTACAAGCATAAAATTCAGGGTATACAAATTCATATCAGGACTAAACATTTTAAGAATAAAAATGCTGCTAAAGTTTATTTTGCTACATGAACTAATCTTATCTTACATTTGATATGTAAGGTAGTCCTCGTGCTGTTTGTTGAGTACAAAGTTCACATCATCTTGATATTACCTTTAATCTATATATTGTTTAATAAGCTTCTGAAACATAGGATTAGGCAAGGTCACACAGACCCTCCAATATACTTAATAAAAAATAAATTTTGGAAAATGTATAAAAATATTTTTTTTCATTTTAAATTAATAGATTTCCAATTCACACTTTATTTTTCTTTACACAAAATTTCTCATTATTGATTTTAGAAAAATATAATATTCTCCCTTATGATGATAATTTAAATGTTTTGTTTTATTTTATTTTTAATTATTTTGATTGGTACATTTAAGGAATACAATATAGTGACATTCATCATTGGAAATTTGCACCTTTACATAACCCTTCTTGGTTTTTTTTTCCCCATTCCTCTGCCCTTCGTTTAACCCCTACACTCCTCCCTATCTACAAAGTCATTGTTTTCATTTTTAATTTTTCTCATGTTAATTCCATTCCCACCTTTCTTTTCCCCTACACCTCCCATTTGCCCTTCAGCTTTGCACCTTTTCTTCTTATTTCAAAATATCTGTTATACCTTTTAGTCCTTATTTATGCTTTCAGTTTCTCATACTAGAGAAACTATGTGGTATTTACACATGTGTGTCCTATTTATTGCACTTAAGAGTATGGCCTCAATGTGCATCCATTTTGCTAGAAATGTCTCTAGTTTCTCAAAAGAAACTCATAGAATGAAAGTTAAAGAGTGGAAAACAGTACTCCATGGGACAGGAGCCAAAAACCAAAACAAAAAAAAGTAGAAGTAGCTATCCTCTTAGCAGGTGAAGTGGATTTCAAACCAGCACTGATTAAGAGAGACAAAGGACACTAAATCCTTGTAAAGTGAGCAATCCAACATGAAGAGATAACAATCATAAATATATATTCGCCATATACAAGTGCTCCCAACTATATAAAACAAATACTAACAGACATGAAAAATCATATAAACACTAAAACAATAGTAGTGGGATTCCTTAGTACTCCACTGGCACAAATAGATAGATCCACCAGACAAAAAAATAAACGTTTTGTAATTCTGACTCTTCATAGGGAAATTCTTAAACAAAAGCATCAAATTTATGATAACAGTTATTATGATATGTTTTTAAAATATCTGCATAGGAAAACCCAGAGAATCCCCACACCACAATCTAAACATATATATTAATACATGGCTACCCAAAGACAGAAAAGAACAGCGCATATATGCAATGTGTAAATGTGCATTTTTCTTATTATCTGCCACTTTAGAAAATAGGGATTTGAAGCAAAAAGAAGTTACATAATTTACCTAAAATCACTTGGGAAATAAAGGTGAAAGTAAAGAGTTTCTTTTTTAGTTGTACTTCATTTTTAATTCGCAAAAACTAATTGTACATATTTAGGGAGTACACTGTGATGATGTCAAACATGTTTATATTGTTAAATGATCAAATCAAGGTAACTTGCATAACAATTAGCATAAACATTTATCATTTCTTGTAGTAATAACATTAAGAATCCTTTTGTTATTTTAAATTATTTAAAAATATACAATACATTGTTAGAGTACTATAGTTTCCCTACTGTACAATAGAACCTCTGAGCTTATTTCTCCTACTTAACTATAATTAAGTAATCATTGATCACTCTCTCTCTTACCTGCCACCCTCCTCAGTTTTTAGTTACCACTATTCTACCCTCAAATGTTATGAGGTCAACTTTTTCATATTCCATAAGTGAATAAGCTCATGCAGTATTCTCTACGTTGTATCTAAGAGCACACCTTTTATCCACTGACTGTACTGCCTCTAATGGAAGCGAGTGAAGAAATATCAAAGTACTTTGGTTTATAAGTTGTTCAGCTGATATGAGTGTGGAATCTTAACCAAACTCCTAGAATTATAAACAATTTAAACCTGAGAAAGTTATATAAGCATTCTGAGTTGTAGGTTATTTTGTCTTTAAAAAGAGGGTCTGAATGAGGATGTGTGCAAATTTCATTCACTTTTGAGAATTTTTGTATGAGATTCAATGTTTAAAGCACTAGAATTTGATTAGCTGCTCATAGTATTTTACAGAATAAAAGGTGTCTTTGCTTCTTAAATTCTTGATTAATGCCTTAGAAATGAACATTTAGCAATTTTATAGACATAAATTTGAACATTATTCATTGCACTTAGAAAACATAATTTCCTACTTTCTATTTGGCTCACATATACTGATAGTTCACAACTTGCGTAAGCTTTCAACTCCTTCTGGGAGTTGTTACTTTTTCCCTTATCATATCACACCCTAAACAAGGTGACCTCTATTTTAATTATATTTGTGCATTGTGCATTTATACCTTCTGCCTGTTGTGTCATAAAGCTTTCCTCTTCCCATCTTATTTTTTCATCTATTTTTTACTCACCTTTTTTTTTTTGGTACTGGGGATTGAACTCAGCATTCTGCACTTGCAAGGAAGAAGTGGTACCACTGAGCTAAATCCTCGGACCAATTTTCTACTAGTCTTTTATTACTGAGGCAGTATCCCTTCCAGTATCTTTTCATTGGCTAATCGCTTCTCCAGGCTGGGCCCTGATACAATCCTACAGGTATCTCTTGCAGAATTCTCAAAAGATTGTATTGAAATAATTTATATACTTGGTCTCTTCAATTACACATGATCCAAAAATACAGACATCATATGTTATTCTCATTATACCCCAGGACTAGAAACATTACCTAGAATGGACTAAGTAATATATAATAAGTAATAATGAATATGTATATATATATATATATATAGCTACATATATATATATATACATACATATATACAACAAACTGAAGTTTAATGTGGATTCAATGAAGACATAGCCACAGAGACCTCCATTATTTCATCTTAAAGATAGTCACGTCTTATTTGTTTTTGCCTTATAGAAAAGTAAGAGAATTTGAAAAAAAACTACCATTTTGAGGTACTAAGATTATGTGGTATATAGTGGGATGGTTTCACAAACGCTTTTGTTTGCAAACAATTTGTTTAGCAAACAGAAGCATTTGGCAAATTTTTCGTTTTTGTTTGTGAACTCCGTATAGCTGACAAATATGAGCACAGCCATTTTTCCTCTGTGAACTTGAATGTGGCCATTTTTCCAGAATAATGGAAATAATTTTGTTTGTGAACTAAGGCACAGCAGTAGAAAGAAACAGCACATAAACCAGCTACCACTATACCTTATAAACAGCTTGGCAGTGATAAAGTTTCTGGTGACTTTAAGTTATAGCTCATGAACAAGGATTTATTTTTATGAAACCCAATCTAAAAGGATCATTGTGAACTTATAGTGTGAATCTCATAAGTCACCTTTTCAAAATTAAATAAAACAAATGTTCATTCAAGTAGAAATTGGCACAGCCTGTTTGCTATTAAACTTTTCCTATTGTTGCTTTCAGTGACTATTATCTGGGGCTTAAAAGAAAATTAAATACTTGAAAGAGATTACTGATGAATGAATGTAAACTCTGAGCATACTTCATTAAGATCCTCTAAAATGGATACTAATATAAGAAAAATGATTTAAACTTGAAATATGTTATTGAAATCTTTTATTTCCCAATAAGATAAAGTAAACCATGCATAAACAGAGCAATAGACTATGTCCTAGGCTACTGTGTGGTATAACTCTTATAATCCCTTGTTCCTTCACTTTCTCCCTTCCATAGTTAAGCAGAGACATTTAAAAAATCTAAACAGAGAGTTGAAATGTAGACATGAATAGTATATATGGTGCCCAAATCCTCTTGAACATGGTGAACTTGAAAGTATAGCTCGCTCTACTAAAGCTGATGGATTCCCTAAAATGAATAACTTTGCTATTACTATAGATGTTGCCTGTTTATATGTGACAATGCAGAAATAATAAGATATTTTGTATCTTCAATAAGTTAGTCCAAACTGGAATGAATATAAACAATTTATATCAATTCATTTAGGACTAATCTTTGTGGTTAATGTTTTCATTAAAGTTCGTACTTTAATAAAACACCCCTGTGATGGCTTGTGCCTATATGTCCCCCCAAAGCCTCATGCAGTCATGACGGGAGGGGCTTTTCAGAGGTGGCAGGATCTACAGTGTGTAGTGCTGGGAAAGTGTGTGTGATTACTAAGCAAATTCACCAATTACTTTGGCATAGTTCTGGCTAAGATTAAGGGTGTGAGAGCTACACCTGCCCTAGAGCAGGTAACCTGCCTAAAATAGAAGGAATAGAAAGACGGCTAATGTGTTCTTGCCTGTGTGCTTGCTGTGGACTATTTTTCCTCTGCCAGGCCACCCTACCCTGCAGCCAGCTAACTATGGGCTGAAACTTCTACAAACTGTGAGCCAAATCAATCTTTTCTCTTTTAACTTTGGGTGTCGGGTATTTTGTCTCAGCAACGAGAAAAGTAACTAAGACAACCCCGTTATTAGAGACCACATGGATATTTTTAACTTTGCTTTCATATTTGTATGTGCATTAGGCTTGTATTTAGAAATTGATATTACATCTTGAAATGACATATTTGATTATATTATTCCTCTAGAATAGACAATGCCATTAAGTGTGATATAAAACTCCAAAAATTGTCAGAACAAGTATCTAAAAATGATAAATTAGCAGCATGAGAGCTAAAGGACATCATGATAGATTTGGCAGGAAGCTGTTAAGTATGACCACATGAAAGGAGCAAATGTAGTCATGAGGTGGTTTGAGGATAATTCTAAAATCGTGCATATCTTTTTTTAAAAAATAGCATTTTAGAATGCTAAGTATATTAATCATTTCACTACCACAGCATCACAGAATGTCTAATAGAAAAAGTAGAGGATTCATTTTGCAATGTGCACTATCATGTGTGGTACATCAGTAACATCAATAATTGTTACCTTAGGCAATTGAAACAGTGAAGAGAAAAAAAAATGAAATGCTTCATTTCATAAAGGAAGACATAGAGTCCTTGGAATTGAGATGCCACACTTGAGCAAATTTAGTGTTCAGCAAATAATTTCTGAATGTCACTGATCCTAGATCGTTTTTAAAAAGCTACTTCCCTTTAGTTTGAAAGATGTGATCTGCTGCATTTCATTACTTTCTCCCTTACCTCATTCTACTTTTGTTTTAAAATATGCGATGAGGCTTTCAGAGAAGATTAAGTACTAGCAAGCATGATGCAATGGCCCAAATACTGTTTTAATTGGAACATGAAGTCTTGTGGAAAAATAAGAAATTAAATAATTAATAAAATGCATTTCAAGAAAACACTATTTTGATACAGATTTTGTTATAAAATCTTTATTATTTGTTCCCATATGATTCCTATAGACATATTTTGAAATGTAAAATTCACTAGCCATATCGTAAAGGAGCAAATAATGAAATCAAATAATTTCCAGGAATCAAGGAATTAATAAAGGATTCGCAGCAATTTTCATTTTACAAAACATTAGCATCATTATGTCAACATTAATCCTCAAATTCCCTTAAAATATTGTAATATGTACTTGCTTAATGCAATCCTTGAAGTACCAGATAAGTGTTTCAGTATGATCCTATGAAAACCAAGATACAATATTGAATGACTCAAGTTGCCAAGTAGCTAATGGTTTAGAAGCAAATTCCATTTGTTATGGGTTGTGTATAATGTCCCCTCAAAGCCTCTTGCATTTATAGGTGGGGCTTTTTGCAACTGGCTGGATCTAGGGAGTGTGATACTAGGATTAAGGGTGTGTGCTATTAAATGAGTCCATTCTTTGAAATTAACATACTTCTGGCTAGCACCACCCAAAGGGCTGGGAGCCTGTATGGAATAAAAGAGAAAGGTAGTCTGGCTGATTGCTCTTTCTTGCTGCTTTCTGCCTGCCTTGCTGTGAACCACTTCTCCTCTCTCATGTCCCCCTACCATGCCTCCCTGCCTCAGAACCAGTCAACTATGGACTGAAACTTCTACAAACTGTGGGCCAAAATAAACCTTTCATCTTTAACATGGGATATTGGGTATTTTGTCTCAGCAAAAAAGAAAGGAAGCAAGACACCATTTCTCCTGAGATTTTAAAAAGCTCTAATAATTACAACTATCAAACAAAAATCATCTAGTGATTTAAGGTTATACTAAGCACACTGAAAAATAACATTGCATTAGCCTCATTGAGTGTGGTAGATTTATGGTCCTATCTATAAGACTACTTCAGAAACTCTTTTAGTTACTTTCTCATTCCTGGATCAAAATACCTGACAACTATTTGGTAAAAGAGAAAAGGTTTATTTCAGTTCACAGTTTGTAAAAGCTGCAGTTCACAGTCAGCTGGCTACAAGTCAGAGTGACACAGCAGACGGATATGGCTGATGAGAAATACTCCATGTTGTGGCAGGCAGCAAGCAGCAAGGATTTCTTTCCCTTTTTATCCCATTCAGGCCATAAGTCTACTGGTGTCACCCACATATATGGTGGGCCTTCCCATATCGACACCCGGAACCAAGCTAAGTTAACCAGTCATTAACTAAAGCATTCATGTGGACTAATACAGTTGTCATACACATAATTTAGCATCACATACTGATGATCCAGCCACATCTCAAAAGCCCCACCTAGGAGTGAATGAGGCTTTAGGGGGGACATTAAGATATAAGCCATAACATATGCTTTTGTTCAACTAACAATCGTCAAGCAACACCTGTTTTACTTGAGTAAAACCTTAAACCAAGTTGGAGCTACCAACTGCAAATGTAGCAACTACAGATCAATCCATATGCACTTGGGTTAAAGATTTTAAAATAATGATTAACAATTCAAGTGTTGTATTGTTATACTTCATAGTTTGCACAGGTGATTTATTTTTGGGGTAGGAGGTATGTGTCTGATTATATATAAATATATATATGACACATACTATAGTCCACAATACCTTTTATAAAGACATATATTTGCAACTTCTGTTATTTTTTTACTGTTTTCTAGAAAGAATAAATAGTCAAAATGGTATGAACATCTAAATCTTCTCTACTTTCTTCTGTTTCATTTGTTTCAAAAGCCTTATTTACTTGGTGAATATTAAAGCTGATAAATTGAAAGCCTATGCAAATGATATTTAAAATGTCACACATTTTTCCAAATATATTCTATCAATTATTATTTGATATTCTATTGCATTTATTCTGTCACATGCTGATGAGAGGCTGTATCTCAAATATTATCAACATGATTACAATTCTCCTCTTCCATCTGCTATCTTTAGCATATTATTTTAATATCTCAACAGCATTTTACATTTTGATAAATGCATTCAAAATCATTCTTTCCACAAATACCTATTGATCACTCAAAATGTTCTATTGAATGTCATGTTCAGCGAAATAACAGCAAAAGGGTCAATCAGATAGAAGTGGTTGCTCAAAGGTACCCATAGTCTAGCAAGGATAATAATTCAGTATAAAACAGAAGTTTCAATATGATGCATGTCATAAGAATCATGTTGAGGAATAGAACTGCAGTAGATTAAAAGAAAAAACTATTCTTACAAATGTAAGAATCAAGAAAGTTTTGTTGAAGATAAAACATTTCAGCAAGCCTTTAAAAACATGGACCTCAAACGACATGTTTGGTAGAGAGAAAACTGCATGAAAAAGAGGATAAAGTGTGGGGAAAAGGAGAAAGTTCCAGGCAAAATAGGAAATTATTTGGCATCTTTGCTTAGGTGAATTGGGTGGTACTTGAGTTGAGCCTGCAGAGGTAAATTCTACATGAGATATATTATAAGTCTGAATTCATAAAGAAACAACAAAAAACAAAAGAGACAGTACAGGTGTAAAAAGTGCTTTCTCTGTGTACAGTACCTGACTACATACTTGCCTATAATGTGGTGAGTGTTAGGAATTGGGAGTTTGCTGCCAGTAACAGTAATGCAAAAATAAAAGAAGGAACTAGTAGATTTATTAGAAAACAAAGGAGGGAAATTTGGTCCATTTTACTTTTGTTGTGCTGACAAGAGATGGCCCTTCAGGAACATTGAAAGACATAATTGGCATCCAGACAACTCAGTCTGCATAAATAAATTTTGAAGCATCTGCATTCATTCACTTAATTAGCATTTAACAAACACCTAATACAGACTATCCATTAAAATTATAAAGGTACAATACTACGATATCTCATGCCCCATGGAGCTAATTTTTTAATACAAGAGACCCAATAAATAAAAATTATAATTAAATATGGAAATTTCAAGGTTTTTCTTAATGTCATAATACATGGAAAACACCAGATATATCTTTAAATAGTCACAGAACTAATCTGAAAAGTAACCTCAGTGTTAAAGACTGAGGTAATATCTGCCAAGTAGATGGGGCAACATTTTAAGTGGGAAATAAGAAAAAGAGAAATACCATGAAGGCAGCAAACCGTGTGGTATGTTTGAATATCTTACCAGTATTTTTTCTGGAGGAATGAGGAAAATATATGGGCTACAAAAGTGCCAGGCATGGTGGTGTACACTTGCAATCCTAGCACTCTGGGAGACTGAAGTAGGAGGATAATAAGGTTGAGGCCATGTTGGGAAACTCAGGTAGAGCTCATCTCAAAACAAAACAAAAATTTGCAAATAGTATAAAAACAGTTGACGACTCTTCTTGTCCATATTCTTAGACCGTAAATAAGGCTCTTGCATTTATTCAGTAGTCAACAGAGAACTAATGAAATCTTTTATGCACAAGGGTGATTTGATTATATGTATGCTTTAAGAAATTAATTTAGTAGAGGAGTAAAGGATTACTTAGAATGTGGAAAGCCTGTAGATGGAGGAAACAGGAAGAGCATTCAAAATTTGAAAGAAAATTATGAGGGCTAAAGTAGTAGGCTAAGTATTGAAAATAGAGACAGAACCAAATTATATTTTAGAAGCAGGATTAGAGCTAATTGCTGTCGTGTGACAAGAAACTACAATCACACAACCACATTTTCACATTATGTTGAAATTACTTGTCTCTATATAGCATCAATGTATGTTATACAACACACCAGACTACCAATTGGCATGAATCAGTCGTTCATACTAAAGAAGTACTGTGTAGGTACAAAATCATTTATCCGTGCCATTCCAATTCTCATAGTGATAGTTTAATACAATCAAAATTTCTTGGCACTAGAATTGGAAAAACTATAGTTTAAAAAAAAACTATAAAACTGATGAAGAGAAAACAGACACACACACACACACACACACACACACACACACACACACACATGCGCGCGCGTTATTCCCAGCTACCTTGTACAAAGATTATAAAAGCAAACATATAAAGAAATTAGGTTTTAAGAAACAGATTTTTTTCTTTAGACCTTACTCTTACCTTCTGTAGATCACAATGTTCTAAAATATAGGTGATAAAGTTAGATTTGCCTTTAATATTCTCAAAATTTGTAGCTATAAAAAGTACTTATAGTAATGTTGATTCCTTGAAGCCTTGAAACACTGTGATTTATAAAGTTCAGTATTTTGATTTGAATTATTTTCATTTTATGTTGAATGAATAAAGTGTCTCAATGAATAAAGTGTTTCAATAATTGGTCTGTGTAGAGGTTAAAGGGGCTTCATTAACATAGTAGTGATATTTGTCTAATATCTTAATTCTTTTGAGTGCCAAAGATACTAACTAGGTGACTTGTGGGAAATCTTTCAGTTCGTAAAATGAAGAAATTAGTTTGTTAGGAAAAAAGGCAATCATACAATGGTCAAAAGAAGTGAGTTATTTGGTTGAACCCCTCTTGTGAAATATTTAAGTGACTAGGAGAAATGGCAGTCTTAACTTCCTAAACTGATATACATGTATTGCAGAATAACTAGGAAAAGGTAGAAAAAAGGTAAGTACCCTTTGAATTTTCTATCATTATATGGGCTAAAAAAGTATCTAAAAGAAAAAGTAAAGGAATTTGACCATTTGATTTTGGAAGTACATGAAATTGCATTTCTCTTAGAAGAACTCAAATTTAAATTAAACTAATGTAGAATTAATTTAGTCTTAAGTAATTGCCAGTTAGAATATTTACTGAGTGGTTATTATGTATTGATCATTTTCCTAAATATCTCAAATAGTTTAAATAATTTCAGTGGTCCAGTGTCATATTATTATTATTATTATTATTATTATTATTATTATTATTATCATCTTACCAGGAAGGCAGGAGACTAATGTTAAATGATTAAATTGTCAAAGATCATATAAGTGGTAAGCAACAGTTGGACTGTTGGACTTTAGGTTCTTTTGTACAAAAAACTGATGTTCTTAATTATCAAGTCTGCACTGCAATTGCCAGACCAAATAAAGTTTATCATTGTATTTAGATAATGACTATAATGTTGAGCAAAGTAAAGCAGAAAGCAAAATATTTATCATACATAAAATAAAAATAGCTTGTGTTAAATGTTACATTTATTAAAAAGTAGAAAACTGGTCAATAATAGCTAAGTTTTATCTGTTTCTATGATTTACATACAATGTTTATATTAATATCAATCCATTTATAAAATTCATTTCATACTGCTGAATTTCAGTTTTTCTTACTGATTTCAATTGACTTCATCTTTAATTAGGAAGTATAAATTGGATCCTACTATGCATTATCTTCTCAAAGAGTGATCCTTTTCTTTTTAGAGAATAATATTTCCTTCAACTTTTTCTTTTTCTCTGTGGTACCGGGGATTGAACTCAGGTCCTTGCACTTGCAAGGCAGACCACCGAACCACTGAGCTAAATCCCCGGCCCTCCTTCAGCTTTTTTGAGATAAAATTTTATTCAGTAAATTCATATATTTTAGGAAGCATAATTTTGACAAATTTGATTGTTTTTCTGACCACTAAAAGAGGGACATGGTCAGGAAGACCTTATTACTAATAAATTAAAAAAAGTGTTTCTCATCTTCACGTGTGAAATAAAACACTATCAACCACAACAAATCAAGAATTTAAAAATATCAAGATGCCACAGCTGATGATGGTGTTGTTCAAAGTTTTGATGCAGTGCTGTGGTAGGAGTATATAGAATATGCTTCCAAAACACAAGAAAGAACATTAATTTATGCAAGAGCCTCAATATGTGGCACAAAGAAAGCTTCAAAACGTATTTCCTAGAGGAAAGAATAGAATGAGATAGAGATAATAAAAATCAATGTGAAAAGGCATTGTAAAAATAAATGTGAACGTATCACCTTGGAGAACATTTATTACTAAAGCAAAGTGACTACAGATAAATGGTAAATTTCCTCTAAAATTAAACTGCAGTGGCTTCCAAATTGGAAAGAAGAAAGTAAAATTACTTGTTTGCAAATGGAATGACTTTATATATAAAAAAACTCTGATCCACAATGTAAAAAATATTTGAAGCATATTCAGCAAATTAGTAGGATATAAAACACTCAAAAACCATTGTCACTTCTGAACATTAACAATTATCAGTCCAAATGTCAAATTGAAAATCAACCCCTTTTGAATTGAATCAAAAGGAATGAAATATTTGAGAATAAGCTTCACCAAAAGGCAAAATCTTGTAAGTTGAGAAATATAAAATCTCCCCAAAAGAAATTGGAAAGACATCTGTGCTCACGGCTTGCAAGACAATATCATTAAGAGATTGTAATTCACCTTTACATTATATTATGGTTAAGAGGCAAAATGTCCCCAAGAATTATCATGAGTTCAGATGTGGGGATTTTGGAAAATGTTTGGTTCATGGGGGTTCTATACTCATCAGTGACTTAATCTGTCGATAAGGTCATAACTACATGTGCTGTTAAGAAGCAAGACCTGGTTGGAGGTAGGGCAGTGAAAGGGAGATCCAGAAGGTTGCATTTTCTAAATTAAGTTTATTGGTATATTTTAGGTATACAGTACAGTTACATTCATCATAGGGGTCTTGTACCTTTACATGATGTATTTCGGTTCTTATTTTTTCCCCATTCCCCTAGACTCCCTTCAACCCCTCCACCCTTCCCTGAGAAATTGTTTTCATGTATGTCTTTTCTGGTTTTTTTCTTTTCCCTTTTTATGTTTCGCCTACTTCCCCTGCTCTTTGAGATCTTTTATTTCTTTTACACAACAGCAATTATACATTTTGATCCTTATTACACTTTTAGTTTTTCACACCAGAGACACATGTGTCTCTTAATAATTTCACTTAAGTGTATGGCCTCTTCGTGTGTTCACTTAGCCATAAATGTCTCTAGTTTCTCTTTCTTTATGGCTGAGTAGTGCTCCATTTTATAAGACAGCACATCTTCTTTCACCAGTCTCCAGTTAATAGACAATTGGGCTGTTTCCAAGCTATTAGAAACTGTGATGCTACAAACATGGGTGAGCATATATCGCTGTGTTATGATTATTTTAATTCTTTTGGGAAGATACCCAGCAGGGGAATAGCTGGGTCAAATGGGACCTCTAATCCTAGTTGTTTAAGGTATCTTCATTTTTATTTCCACAGTGATTGCTTCATAAGGGTGTATTTTTTATCTTGATATATCTGTTCTCTTTCTGTTTCCTGGCTGCCCTAGGATGAACAGAATTCCTCTGCCAGACCTTCCCACCATGTCATTTCTTCCTTGAGCCAGCCAACTATGGATGAAATCTTCTGAAAATAGCAGACAAAATATACCTCTCCGTCTTTCCATTCCCACAGATATTTTGTCTCTGCCACGGATATGAAAGAGACTAAGAGAGAAAATTGGTCCAGAGAATTTGTAGTTTTGTTGTGACTGCACCTGACCATATGATTCAGAAGCCTTTGAATGGCTTACAGAAGTCTGGAGAGTTTTGGGGTCAGGATTTCTAGAAGTATTAGAATGTTATAAACAGAGATGGATGGGGGATTCTAGTGAGGATTCTGAAGACCAGAATTTAATAGGAATATGCACAGTAAAGCCTAAGATATAATATATTAGTTGGGAATGAGAACCCCCTTTGGAAAATGGACTAGAACCCATGTTTGTTAGACTCTGGCAAGGAACTTATTTACATTTTGCCTATGTCCTAAATTTTTGTGTGAGACTTTATTTAAAGTTCTGGACTAATTGATATGACAGAGGATATTTCCAACCACCCAATATTCAGGCTGGAACATGAGCACTAGTATCTGGTTTTAGCTAGATTTACAGTCAGAATGAGGAGCAAAAAGTGAGATGTTTGGAGATTGGGATGAACAAAAGCTTTGATCTATAATTCAGGTCAAGGTGATCGCAGTTGCTGAAAAGTTTGATATCATTAAAAAGAAGCCATATATTTTGCATTGGGACAATGGGAAAGATGGCTTTGAGGCATCTCAGGGAATGGCAAGATGCCACCCATCACAGACTCAAGAGTATAAAAAGGTAAATTTCTTGAAAGACTGTGCTGAGAAAAGAACTCCAAGGCACCCTGCACATTCAAGGCCACCTAGAAAAGTATTTTTACAAGTTTATCCATCCAGGTACCCAGAGACTGTTACAGTCATCAAAAAAGGAGCTCTTCTTAAGATACTGTTTAAGCTGACAGCAGACCTTGGCATTATCCGCATGGTGCTGCTTTTTCAGGCATGTAGAATGAAATGGTGTGTGGTCATTGAGGCTTCATCCAGAGTTCATAAAAAGACCTAAGAGGTCAGGCAAAAATGTGTAACAGGTTTACCGTCCTTACCAGGAATCCCTGAAGCTCCGAGAGTGAACCTAAAGGTGTAGTGGCAACCGCAGAAAGGTGGAGATGCCAAGACATAGAATGTGTGTCAAGAAAAGCTGCAGGCAGTGAGTAGAGACAGTCTAAATGAAAGACCTATATGCTCCAACCACCAAGTCCACTGGATAGCGCTACCCCATCTCTCTGGGTCTTATAATCTCCTGACCATTTGCTCTGACAGCCTGATAGGAAGCTACAAGACTAAAATTTTGCCCTGATGTCTTTTATTCTTGCTTTGGTACTATTTCTTTTTATCCCATTTTTCCTCCCTTTTTCATTGAGAATGCTTACTTTACCCCATTGTTTCTTGAAATTATTTAACTATCTTTTTGCATTTAGAAGATATTGGACTTAGACACTTTAGGAATGCTGGAACTGGTAAGATTTTGGTGACTCTTAGAAATAGACTGAATTTATTTTGGATGATGAGATGGACATGCAATTTCACAGGCCATGGCAGAGAGTGCTTATGGTTTAGAGATAGAATGTCCCCTCAAAGACTCATATATTCAGAAGTGGAGCTTTTGGAAGATAATTATATCATGAGGGGTGCTATAAAGAAAAATGAATTAATGCATTGGTAAGTTCATAGCCAAATATATACTGTTTCCTAATAAGTAGTATGCACACAGAATGTGCATTAAGTCTGTTTGGAAGCATGGGTCACTGCTGCTGTGAGATGAAAGGGTAAATTCTTGTTCCCAGATCCTCCTTTGTCTGCTTCCTGGCTAACATGTAGTGAGCAACTATCCACCATGCACCTCCATCATGCTGTTTATGACCTGGAGCCAGTATATCCTGCATGGACTGAACCCTTTGATCCAAAAGCAAAAATAATTATCTTGTCCTACAGACACAAAAATGACTAGTACACTTTATTACAATGAAATAATTTTGATCCAATCTGCTTCTGAGGTAAAGAAGTGTTTATTTATGCTCATCCTTTAAAATCTAAGATAAGATATTCACATGGATTTGAGCCTGGGGTGAGGGTGACAGATTATAGATGGATTACTTGTCAGGGCTAATCATCTCATCTCCAGTCAGAAAAGGGGAAGGCGGAGTCCCACTGTCCCCTTTATATAATAATCTCCAAATGACTTTAGAACATCTTACTGGGACCCACTTCGAAAAGCTTCCAAAGTTTCCACCAATTCCCACTATTCCCATCGTAGGGACCTAGCTTTAGCACACGGGTATTTGGAGGGCAGAGCACATTTAAAGCATAGCAAATAGTAGTGCTACCCAAAGCCATGTACAAATTTATTGCAATTCTCATCAAAATCACAATTTTTTTTGTTTTGTTTTTTTGTTTGTTTGTTTTTGTTTTTTGGTATTTTGAGCCAGGGTCTCACTATGTAGTTGAGACTGACCTGGAACTCACTATGTAGCCTATGCTGGTCTCGAACTCAGAGTGATCCTTCTGCCTCAGCCTCCCGAGTACTGGGATTACAGGCATACACCGTCACGCCCAGTCACAATTTTTTTTTAGAAATAGAAAAATAAATTCTAAAGTTAAAAATGGTATGTCAGAGGACTTCGAATGGTCAAAATAAACTAGAAAGAAGAACAAAATGGGATAGCTCACACTTCCTGATTTCAAAACTTACAACAGAGACATAGTGGTCCAAAACATAGAATTCCTGTGAAACAGATAGAGACTTCTGAAACAGAATAGAAAACTCAGAAATAAAACTTGTGATCAAATGATTTTCAACATGAGGTCTAAGAATATTAAATAAGGTAAAGACAGTCTATTTAAATAGATTGTCCTAGAAAAACTAATAGACATATGCAAAAGAGAGAAGATAGACCCTCACAATATACCAGTTATGCAAAATGTATCTGAAATTGGACTGAAAATCTAAATAAATAGCTCAAACTATAAATTCTAAGAAAAGAATGTACTGGAAATGTTTCAACAAAGCAACAATTAAAATGAAGAAAAGACCTAAATAGGCATTTTAAAAGTTATATAATTGAGGAATATGCATATGAAAAAATTCTCAATGTCACCAATCATTAAAAGTAATGCAGCTGGGAACGGTGGCGCACCCCTGTAATCCCAGCACTCGGGAGGCTGAGTCAGGAGGATTGCCGTGAGTTCGAGACCAGCCTGGGCTACATAGTGAGTTCCAGGTCAGTCACAACTACATAGTGAGACCCTGTCTCAAAAAAACAAACAAAAAAGATAATGGAAATTAAAACCATAATGTGATATCATTTCAAAATTGCTCAAGCACAGATTATAATAAGTGCTGGTAAGAATGTAAAAATTGGAATCCTTCCTACACTGTGGGAGAAAATGTAAAATAATGTATCTGGTGTGGAAAATGGTATCACAATTCTTCCAAAAACTACTAAACATGCAATGACCATATAAACCAGCAATTTCATGTTTGATCATTTATCCAATACAAAAACAAATAACCCAATGAAATCAAGTAGATATTACTATCCATATTTATAAGAATATCCTTTACAATAGCCAAAATGTAGAAGCAACACAACATCCGCCATGGATAAATGGATTAAAAAAGGTATGATATACACACGAGTGGAAACTTACTCAGACTTAAAATTTAAGGAAATTCTGAAAAATGATGCAACCTAAATTAATCTTGAAATCATCGTGCTAAGTGAGATAAGCCAGTCACAAAAGGCCAAATATTGTATGATTCCATCTATCTACGTCAAACAGTCAAATTCATGGGCAGAAAAAGCCAATAATGTTTGGCAGGAGATTGAGGAAAGTGGGGAAAGAGGAATTACTGTTCGGTGAGCGTAGAGTTTAATTTGGAGAAGATGGTAAAGGCCTGGAGACTGATGGAGGTGGGAGTTTCACAGCAGTGAATGTATTTAAGGCCATATAATCGTAGAATTAAAAATTCCACACGGCACATTGTATGATGTACATATTTTGCCGCAATGGAATATTTTTGTTTTACTACTACGTTAATATGAGAGAACGATGCGGTTTGTTTTATGAAGCTGGTACATTCATTTACCATATCTTGAATATTTTCATTCCCAGTATCTCTGCCTTCTTTTCCTTCTTCCTCCCATTGATCCCATTCCTTTTCTTCAAAAATCTACCTCCTGCTTTCCTGGTATCTCTCCTAATATAATATATGGTAAAACTTACCTGAAAATAATAAAAGTATGTCACAGGAATTGATGTGAAGTTTTGTCACGTAAAATTATATGATCTTGGGCAATTTCCTTGCTCACACTTACTTCTCTACATGGCTTACTTTATTTGTGAAATTAGAAGCACTTTAGCACCTACATTATAGGTTTTTTCAAGGATTAAAAAATTAATACAAGAACAGTGTTTTAGCACAATATTTGGCACATATATGTTTGATAATTTGATTTTTTTAGTCGTTATCTTTGTTATTGATAGTGTTATCAAGGGCCAGAGGGTTTTCTGTAATATGTATATTTTCTAAGACTATCAAAGGGAAATAGAAACATTTTTCACTGTCAGGATCATTAAATATATTTCAGTCATTATAACTTGGATTTTCTTAGTTGTTGTCTTATGAATAGTGTGCAGAAAAAGAATGACAGATTTTGTTTACTAAAAGGATATTGGGAATAATTCTGAAATTCTGTCTACATTTATTATTGAAGGAAATGCTAACACTTAGCATTAAAATTTTCTCTGCTCATAGGCTCCTTGATTTCAGGTTAAATCCCTCAAGATAAAGGAAAGGAACAAGCTTGACTAATTATAATAGGTGGAGATAAAATTACATCATATTTTTTATAGTTTCATATTTTTTCCTATTTCACAAATTTAGCTAGTTCTTTTTAGATGGAGACATGTTTTTCAGGAGAAGTCAAAAACATTGAAATTAAAAGCTGACACAACACACTTCCAATGGGATAAATGGAAAAGAAGGGTGCTGGGAAAACGTGGGTTAGAGGTAAGTATCACAAAATGATTTCCATATATAAGAATTGCAGCAGCTGTGTAGTCAACATACTTCCAATGAAGGGAGAGTAGAAATTTGTGAGATGTAATTTTTAAAAGATCTTTTAAAAAGGAAACATTTGCTTCTTTCTGATAGTTCATAAAGTCATTTCCCATTTATAGGGATTTTGAACAAGATGACATTTAAATTTTATCCCATCTTTTATTGTATGAGTTTTAAAGAATATTGAGGTTGGTAGTGGCTGATCCCCATTTTATGGGAACAGTCAGAATGATTAGACAATAGAGCCAAAATAGACTCTCTGTTTAAAAGTGTGGGAAGAGATCCAAAAGAGTTTAGGGTTTAAGAATCTAAGAGAGGAGTTTGATGAAGAGAGATGTGTACCTACAAATAACTCAAATAAGAATAATGAAAGATCCTCAGTGATCCTACTATAAAATATATTCAGCAAATTTGTTAGGGGCTGGATACAGGTTGTAACAAGAAGTGATACTGTGATGAAAAAATGAGGCAAGAAATGGAGATTATTATTTTGAGAGGAATGCTATTCAGAATACTAAAATAAATCTGGCTCTTGATTAAAACCCCAGTCTCAGTTTTTATTTTCCTTACTTTGTTGCCACATATTACAATCCACTGTACTGCTTATATTTTATATTTTTCTGGCTTGTTCAGACATTTCATGTTATTATCTGTCTTCATATAAGGAACTTCCTCAATAGCTAACTCAGTGACTGGAACATATGGATGCTTTACAGATATTTGTAGAACGCAGAGAGTGATAATTGGGTAACAGCAGAATAAGGTGAATTTCTAATTCTCTTCAAAAATTGTTGATCACTGAAGCAATGCCAGGCTATTGGAAGGTTTCCTGATATTTTCCCTGTTGTGGATTTGGCTTTATCCTGGTCAGTGTTTATATCAATAAATGGAATAAACAAACATAACCCAGTTTTCTAATCTATAGGCAGCACAAAAATAGAATGATAACTAGATGTTAGATGACAGACACAATTTGCAATGCTTTCAAAAGTGTGATTCCGTGATAACTAGCAAATAATTTTATTCAGATAATATTCATATATAATTTCAGCAGCTAGAATGATGGACTAAAAATCAAAGCCTGGAAACAGTAATAAACGGAAATTTAACAAGTAAAATATATTTATATTTAAAATATCAAAACCAGAGGTCATGATGGCAGAGTTCAGTTAGGGAACAGTTGATAGTCTCTCTGTGACCTGGAACCAAAACAGCTGGAAAATTGCTCAGTGAAAAGAGAAGAGCTCCAAGAATCCAAGAAGTAGTCAAAAGGAAACATAAAAAGCATACATAAATAGGAAAATAATACAAAGAAAAGAATGAAGCAGTCTATTATGTGAACCCCAGCTCCCAGGTGTGAGAGGAACCCAATTCTGCAAGCTCAAAGTAAGCCCCCAGGCAGCAGGTCAAGTGATAAACAGCAAGCTGGCTGCACAAAAAAGTCCACAGCTATTGCAAGATCCAAGTCTGGTATGGGGTTTTAATGTAAATGTAATTTATTTTGCATGGTAAACTACCTTTGAAGAAGAAATTCACTGCCACACTTGACATATCTCAGAATGGTATAAGCAAGAGTCATTTTGAGACAGGGTTTATTATTTAAAGCTGAGGCTACTTTGGGGATCAGAAGGCACGTAATAAACACATTTTAGTGGTCATAAGATATCTAGATTCATCTTTGCCGGGTAGGAGACACTTGTAGATAGGAGGAGGACTAGTCGGAGAACCTCTTCAAATTCTCGCAGTTGTGGAGTACACAGTGATCCTGCAGCTCCACACTCTGGTGAGAAGCCAGGCTCATTGCATGTGCTTTTTGGAGGGGGCGGGGTCTGAAAGTTCTGGGATTGAGCTAGAGGAATGCTTGGCTCTCCTCCCAGCCTTCTTCCAGCACTGTATTGAGTGATCTGCTTGCTTTTCTGACCTGCCAACATAATCAGGGATACACTTCTGCCTAGACTTTTGCAACATTCCTGGATTTAGGGACAAAGGCATCTCTGTACCTCAATAGGCCACACGCTAAAAAGCTAGTTGAGGATAGCACAAATTCAAGGTACACAGGAAGATACAATTAAATACTAAAACCCCTTACGGTGAACACAACCCCGAGGCAGAAACACGCCACTGACTGTTTTGACACACAGGGAATGGCAGAGCAAGAGGCAGTATGAAATTTATCCATCTGAACACCCTGGCATCGAGTCATTTTGGAACTCATTTTTCTTTTTTCTTTGTATTTTCTTTTTTCTCCTTTTATATTTTTCTTCTTTTACTTTTCTTTCTCTTGTCTGTTTACTGTTTTTCTTGTTCCTTTTATCTAATTCTATTTAGTTTTTGTTCTTTAATTGGATTTTTATCTCCAATTTTTCTTCTCTTCATATAAACTTCCTTTCATTTATGTTTAAAACACCTTGACTTCGTTCAATTTTCTGTTTCCCTACACCTCCACTTATTTTTACTGTATTATTTTATTACTATTATTTTTAATCTTTAGTGATTTTTAGCTTTTTATTTTACTCTATATTGCTATTATTGCCTTATATTCTATTTTAAATGTGGCATAGTTTTTTTATTTGATTTTGACTATATGTCAATATCTGTTTTGTCTTTGGGTCATTACTGAAGTTTCTTTTCTCCTCTCTGATGCATACTGAGGATGAATGCTAGAAATTAAGAAGACCCTCCCATAAAAGTAGAAGAGCTATTTATATCACAACAGAATGCACCAATCTCAATACAGAAACACAAATATTATAACAAAAAACAAGGGAACTTGACTCTTCCAAATTCCCAAAACTCATAAGTAGCTGAATGCAGAGATACTGAAGTACATGTAATGTTAAGGAATACAGACGATTGAGTTTTAAAATGATTAATGACTGCAAAGAGGATACCACTAATGGGCTGAATGAATTAAGGGAAACAATGCAGACTATAAAAAAGAAATTAACAAAGAGGTAAAGATTCTGAATAAGAACAAAACAAATCTTGCATATAGAAAGTACAATAAGTAAAACAACAACAACAACAATAACAACAAAAAAAAAACGCAAAGGAAAGCTTCACCAATTAACTGCATCAAGCAGAACACAAAATTTCAAGGCCTATAGATAAGCTTGCTAAATTATCACATTCAGACCTTAATAAAGGAAAAAAATAAGAAATAGTGAACAAAAAAAATCTAAGAATTGGGGACACTACAAAAAACTAAGCATACAAATTTATACTGCAGATGATGGCACTAAGATTCAGACTAATGGCACACAAGAGCCAGTATATGAAATAACAGAAAACTTCCCAAATCTGGGAACATAGGGATATATGAGTACAGCAGTCATTGAGAACACCAAGCATTCATGGTCAGAAAGAACCCTCTCATTTTAGATTATAGTTAACATGTCAAGAGAATATCAAGAAGAGAATATGGAAGGCTGAAAGAGAGAAATGCCATGTCACTTATAGAGGACAACTCTATAAGTGGTGATTGCAGACTTGTCTGCAGAAACTCTAAAGAAGAGAAGGGCATGAGATGATCTACACTTAAAGCTCTGAAAAAAAAACTGTCAATCTATATTACTAAATCCACAAAACCTCTCCTTCAAAGTCAAAGGACAAAGGCCTTCCAATATCAGCATATCGAATGACCACTAAGCCAGAATTGCTGAAGATACTTAAAGGAATTCTATATAAAGAAAAGAAAGAATAGATATGCTATTGATGATTATGAAAGAATCAAACATTAAAAAAAACAAAATAGTACAAATTAGTCTGCACCTTTCCATAATAATACTGAGTGCAAATTGTCTTAATTCTCCAATTAAAACACACTTGCAGATTGGACCGATTTTTGGTGCATATCAGGAACACACTTCATTAACAAAGACATATGCAAACCGAAAGTGACAAGATGGAAAAAAAATTTGAGCATTTCGAATCTATACCTTAAAGTGTACTACAAAGCCACAGTAACAAAAGGAACATGGTATGGTTCTGGAACAACAACAACGACAAAAAAAAATAAGAAAAGAAAAAATAGACACTTAGACTAATGGAATACTATGGAGGGCACAGAAACATATCCAGGCTGTAATCCTTGACAGAGGCACCAAAATACAGCCTCCTCTCTTGAAAGAAATTATAGTTTCTTTAACAAAGGGTGCTAGGAAAACTGGATATACATATCTAGCATGTTGACACTAGATTCCTAATTCTCTCCCTGTACAAAAAATAATTAAAAGTTGATCAAAATTCTAGTTATAATGCCTCAAAGTTTGAAATTACTAGAAGAAAACATAGGGCAAAGAGCAAGAGGGGGTGAAGGGAGGCCAGGGGAATGGGGAAAAAATGAGAACTAAGATATATAATGTAAAGGTACAAGGTTCATGATGAATGTAACTGTATTGTGCACCTAAAATGTACAAATAAAGAAAAACAAAAGAAAACATAGGGCAAACATTTCAAGCCATATGCATAAGCAAGAACTTTCTGAATATGGCTATAATACCCCAGTAAATAATAGCAAGGTTCACCAAATATAACTGTACCAAATTAAAACACTTCTGACTAGCAAAAGAAGCAACTGACAAAATAAAGAGGCAAATCACAAAATGGAAAAAAAATTCTGAACCACATTTCTGACAGGATTAATATCTCAAAAATAGAAATTATTCAAAAATTTAACACTAAAAACCAAAATATCTCACTCAATAAATGGGCAAATGAACTGAATTGACACTCCTCAAAAGAAGTGCAAATCTCAATGATTGTTTGAGAAAGAAACAATTTCAATATCTTTAAGGATTGGGTAAATACAAGTCAGAATTACAATGATATTCCATCTCAGCCTAGTCAGAATGGATATCACCAATAATACAAAAGCAAAGAAACAAACAGACAAAAAAATAATGATAACAAGAATTCAGAGAAAAAGGAGCCCTTCTACACTGCTGGTGGAATGCCAATTATTACAACCACTATGGAAATTACTGAGAGAGATATTTAAAAAAGTAAAAATATAGCTATCACTTGATCTAATGAAGTCACTCCTGTGTGAGTAAAAACCTCAAGTAATTAAAGTCAGGATATTATAAAGATACCTGCATACTCATTTTCACTGTGACATAATTTTCAAGAGATGAGATATGGAACCACAAGATTAAAAAAAAGGCCTATGTGCCTATCAAGAGAAGAATGCATAAAAGGAAGGATACCACAATATTCAGAATCTACGACATGACTAAAAAGGGAGACTATTATTAGACAAGAAAAAGGGAGTAGGAAAAGAGAGTAGGGGGTGTAAGGCAGGGTAATGGGGGACGGACATGATTAAAATATGTGCCTTATGAAAATACCACATTGAAATTAAGTGTTTTATAGTTTGTATAGGCATTGATTATATATATTAAAATAAAAGCAAAGATGATTGTTTGAGCCCTGGCTTGACAATAGGCTCTATGTAACAGACCTGTGGTTCAGGACCTTAAACTTACAGAGAGTACTTAGTGCCATCCTTGGCTATACTCATAAATGTGTAATGTCCAGACTAAAGGCAAGGGGCATCAATCTGCTATACTTAGGATGGATTGGATCTCACTTAATAATTAAGTCATTGATACTGAGCTCCAGCTACAGCACTGGACAAGGATAGCCAGCATGGTTAAGGGAACATGATCATACCACATGTTAAAGGATAGATTGTGCCATTTCCAAAAATAGCATATACTCTACTCCAGTACCTATGAATGTATTCTTATTTGGAGAGGTAATCAAGTTAAAATGAGGCCATTAGGATGGCTCCTACTTGAATATCACTGCTATCCTTATGCAAAAAAGAAATTTGGACATCAATAAGCCTCAAGGGAAGGCAATATGAAGAAACATGGGGAGAACATGATGTGAATCTGAAGGCACAGATTGGAATGCGAGTGGGATTGGGGGTAATAGAAGCTGGAAGAGCAAAAGAAAGATCCTTGGCCTATGGTTATCACAAGGAGCATAGGTCTTCTGACTCTTTGATGTAATATTTCTAGCCTTCAACATTACGATAACGAATTTCTTTTTTTTTTTAAGACACCCCATTTGTCACAGTTTGTTATGGCGCTGCTAGCAACCTAATGAACCACTGAAGAACAGTTGGGGATCTGAAGAAAACATATTTTAGTGGACACCATGGCTGTGATGGCTGCTGTTCAGTATTTTTAGTCAATGATTCCTAGTGGTAATTCTGCCCCAGAAAAAGAAAAATACAAAAAGAAAAATAAGGAAAGCAATATCTTTAGTTTCTTGGACTAGGAGTTATTTTGGCTCAAGAGCACAAGAAGAGTAAAATTTAAGAACTGATTTTCAGTTAGCACAGAGAATTATTGATTTGTTTTCTTCGGTTTTTGTTTTTAATCTTAACTCTCTTTTTTATATATGCTTTCTTTTATTATACATATTGTATTTGTGACACATGTACATATCTCTATATGAGTATACTTGTTACTTTTGCAGAGTTAGGTGTAATTGTTTTCTCCTTTTACAATAAAAACAACAACTTTTACACGACTCTCTTTTTGGGAGATAAGACACAAACAAAGGATGCTCTGTACATAGCTGGAAGCCTGTGGTTGTATTCAACATGTTCAGAGTTTAGAGGTACCATGCATTTGAGTAGTCAGAAGGTAGGTCCGCGTAGCTCTGATTGATGAATTTTGAAAATTCCAAATGAATACTTATTCAGAGAAAAACAGTTGGGTAACCAGTCAGCAGGCCAGTAGCATCCCTAAAATGTTTGTTCATTTTGGCAGTCACTCTGGAAAAGCGTTTATCTTCTGGAAATATGGGTTTGGTTTACAGATATTCTTGTGAGATGATCAATGAATAAGGTGCCACAGCTCACCACTAATCTATTACTTCTTTACTAATTAATACACTCAACCAACTACTGAGAGCCCTGTGATAATATATAGAGCACATTGGGTAAAAGATAGAATAAGCAGTAGGGTTTTCTTCAAACAGAACAAAAGAAAGAATGTCAATATTCTTACCCACAAGTTGCTGCTAGTCCACTCCAAATGATTACCTTGGAAGACATGTTATTGGTAATTCATGTCACTTCTACATTGTCATTCACTTTAGGTATTTTCAACGGTCAATGCAAAACATCACAAGATTCTTCCTAACCTTCCCTGTTGCGTATGTGTACTTCCTTTATCACACATAAAGATCCTTGTTTCCTGATAACATCAATATTTGTTCTATCCTGAAATACACACTTTCAGAATATTAAATCATATCAATTCAGAGAAAAAAACATAATAAAGTTTAAAAATTTATTTGCAATTTTGGTTCAGACGCCATCCTTTTCAAAGTACCAACAGCATTATTTCAAATTTTACTTTGTTTCTTTTCTTCTCTGTACTTATGTATTTGATATACCTTTATAAAATTATTTTTGAGTCTTATTTATTCTCTTCTGTGTTTAATTTTATTGCTTGAGTTTTAAGAATATTTATATAGTACAAAAATAAAATAATTTTTAAAAATCTACTTGGAAAAGCTTCTCTTATATCCCTCTCTGTGTTAATTCTGTAAGTTATCATTTCCACTGGTTTTTGGTTCATCCTTTCAGTATTTATTTTAAAAATAAATAATAGACGTAGTATCCACTTTGAATTCATTCGGATAAGTCTCATTTGGGATAAACTGGGCATTAAAAAGAGTAATGATCACAATTAATTGCGTTTAAAAATAATGGATATATAATAGTAATGGAGAACAGAAGAGAGAAAAAGAGTTGAGAAGGATGGGGAGAAGACAGAAAGATAGAAAAATAGACAGAGAGAAAATTTATTTTTGAAGAATGTCAACTAATAAAGATAGAGAGGATAGTAGGATCAGAATATTAAGCTTTTGTAGACCCTTGTGTAACCATTGATTTATGAGCAGACCATAATATGATGACAAAACCACTTAGCGAAACGTTTGTTAAGTAGGATATTCACATCAACTAAAATAGTCCCATAGCATTATTTGCAAAGCAGAAAATGTTGTTATAAGGATAAAAATTGGAAGTCACTTCATTAAACAAGCGTTCTAACAGATTTTCCTAGTTGAGAGATGGCCTACTATTTATTTTACCCAATTTTTAGGCAGTAGAATGTATATACTATTACCAATGAGGTGTTCTTTATAGAAATACTGTATTTGGACAAACTAAAACCTTAGACTAATAGGCTTCCCGAAGTTTTTAACTCCACTGAGGCAGAGAAGGAAGTAGTTAGGGCTTCGCTCATATTGAGGGAGACCAAAGAGACAGTAGAGTTAAATGTCATGTGCAGACCTTGTGTAAATACTTGATTAAAATTATAAATAAAATTAAATCCTATAAACTGTATTTTTGAACAATCAAGGCTTTAAATAAAAACTTCACTTTTGATAATCTTGAATTAAAGTTAAGTTTTTTTTAAATGAGAAATTGAGTCGTACTTGTATAGCTGATGGTATTTATTTTGGGGACATGCATGGTTAAATAAGGCTTAGTTTTGAAATGATATGATGTCCGCTCTCTGGTTTGGGATGATTTAACAAAGAAGAAAGTGTGTCAATAAAAAGATAAAGAGAAATGTGTGTTTTAAAATGTGAAGAGTTCGCTGAATCCAAATACATGGTACATAGGAGCTTATTGTGAAGATATTTCAATTATTCTTTGGGGTTGAATATCACTAAATAAATAAAACAATCTATCCCAAATTTAACAGTTTTTACTCCCTCAACTGCCATCATTGTAGTTGAAAACTACAATCATTGAACATGTAGATTATTTTAATTGCCTAAATAGTCCTTAGGCCTTCACCTAGACATTCCACAGAGCAGTTACAGTGGTCCATTTAAAATTTAAGTCACATACTGTAAGTTCTCTGCTTAAAATTGCGAGTAGCTTTCAAAGTACAAAGGCCGAGGTCATTAAAATGTACCCCCAGTACTTTTTATATGTTTAAAATACTGTTCTTGCTTTGGACTAAATGACTCTTTCCATAAAGTGTCACTTGTTGACATCCTAAATGCTAATCTGATGGTTTCAAGGGATGGCCCTTTAGGAAATGATTGGGTTATGGCAATAGAAACATAATGAATGAGATAAGAGCTATTATAAAAGGAATTCCAGGAGCCTCACGGAATGTCCCTGTGAAGTTAAAATGAGAAGGTGTCTCTAATCAAAATTTGACTGTGTAAGTTTCCTGATCTCAGCTTTCTCGCCTCCCTAGAATCAAATTTCTGCTATGTATTAGCCACTGGTCTATGGTGCTTTGTTATAGTAGTCCATGCTGACTACTAGATATTTCTCTGACTTGCAAATGGCCAGACAACTGGTTGCACTTAAGTAATCCTCACTGAAGATTCCAGATTACAAAGAAGCAGATATAAACTGGCTAGCAATATAACTACTTCTCTTTAATTCTTCCTTTAAATACAAAGTGTTTTTTTACAAATTCAGACTCCGAAGCAATCATCAGAATGGGAATGGGAAGTGAGATATAGTATGTAGCTTCTTACAGATAATTTCCTCCTCCTCCTCACCAACATAATATGTTAACTGAGAGCTCACTATATGTTAGCTATCCAGCAAAGTGCTTTCATTTGTTAATGTACTTAATAGCCTATACAAAGGCCCAGATTCTTGAAAAAAGGCTAGTGTAGTACCTTTGTAGTGAGTGGAGGAGAAAGTGGGAAAAGATTAGGTATTTGAAAGTGACAAAATGCAAACCATGCTACTTTTGGCTGTGTAAAGGATTTTGGATTTTAAGAATCATGGAAAAACTTTGATTTGTATTATACCAGAAGTATGCACTATTTCCAGTAACCATGATCCAGCTATGTTAAAGGGAGTGTTATTACAAAGATGAAGGTAGGAAAAAAGTAAATAGAATGTGTCTAACACGGAGACAATATTTGATCCCAACAAGAGTGGATATATGGGGGTCTTTGTATGGAAATTCTTATGTTTCTCCATTGGCAGTCACTGTACATCCTAAAATGATAAAGTGTGTATTTTTTCTGACGTGCATATCTGAAGGGCAATTTATCATATTTCTTTTTAACTCTGACTCCAAGATATTCATTCTTTCTTGTGCTTCATATTTTTAAAATGACATTGAAGCCTGGATCATAAAGTTACTATTTTGAATTTTAAAGCAATGATTATTTCCTTTTACCAACCTGGACTCTGTTTATGATGCAAGTTTGTCCAACTCTTTCCTCCTATATTTTTACCTCAGAGAACTGATGGACAGGGCAAAATTCATGGAACATCAAATCATCACTGTATAATACACATTCAAATGATAATAATTTTCCATTTTCTTTGTCCCTCATTTTTCAATAATTTATCCATGCCCCTATTTTCCTTTCCTGCTGCTATTCACTCTTTGTCAATTTCAGTGTTCATTAGCACATCTATCAGATAGTGAGCAAGGAAAATAAGGTGAATCAAACCAGATTGTTTTATTATTCACTACCAGATCTCAAAAAGAGCTGAAGGAGGAAATTGGAAATTAATTTATAAATGGATAGTATCTGTTATCTCAGTCTTAGCTGATGCTCATGTATCAAAAAATAACCAAATTCATTGCTGACAATGAAACAATCTAGTGTTTCTGTTCTTATACATTAGACTCTTTTTCAATAGTATAAATAATAGAACATTTTATAAATATTAATTTTGATGCCATTCAATTCACCAATATTCATTACGATTTTTCATTTCTATAACTATAGAAGGAATACCATGGAATTAGAAGAATAAAAAGATGAATTTAATTTTTGTCCCTATCTTGGATTTTATGAACCAGACCGTCTGTATTTCACACACAAAAGAGATAAGACATTAAAATTTTATTTAACATGTGTACTAATGAGTACAAATAAGATAATGTGTACCAATAAGTAAAAAGGAGACTTATTTGACAGTCTACTCATTCTAATTCTGAAATGAACAGTTATAGTACTTCTATTGTAATAATGAATCCATGATCTTAGATTTAATTTCTTTGTCTATAAGAAACGTGGGATAAAGTGAGACTTTACCAAATGACTTGAACTGATTTTATTGCAAAACTATCATTGATTTAACATAATTAGATATGTGTCTGTTTCTAATGGAATTAAATGGCCTGTCTTTTTTTCTTCCCCAAACAAGAAAACTAAATAAGATAGACACAAATAAACCTAATAAATATAACTCAAATATATATTTTCCTTTGAATTTTTCTTTTCTTGAATATATTCTTTTTGCTTGCAACCAAATCTTTGTATTGGTCCTCAATATGTTGTTTAAATTTGGTTTACAATACTCATTTTTAATTTATTTGGTTAGATAGTTATAATAAAATTATGAATACGTAATACATTTTATAAATATACATTTTACACTTGCTACGATATATTATTCAGAATTCCATTGTTTTCAAAAATGCCTGGGAAAATCCATTTAAAGGAGGAAAGGTTTATTTGTTTCACAGGTACAAAGGTTCCAGTCTATGGTCAATTGGCTACACTGTGCCCTCCGTGGTCAGGCGGAATTTTACAATAGGGAGCGTATAGATGAAGCACAGATGTTCACCTTATGGCTGCAGGGAACTTATGAGAGAAAGAGGAGGGAATAGGAATTTATCACTTCTTACATGATGCGTGCCAACGTTCTAGCTTCCTTGGAATAGGCTCCACCGCAGAAACTTTTTAATGTGCGTTTTCATAATGTAACAAATATCTTCACTTTGACACAGAAGGTATTTATTTTGATTTTAAGGTGGAAACTTTGAGTGATTTTGTTCCTTTATCTGTGGGTGTATGTGATAATAATCATGGAACAATGAGAGATTTCATTCCTGCTACTCTGTTTTGTTTTCTGAGACAGGCTCTCACTATGTAGTTCAGACTCACCTGGAGCTCACTTTGTAGCCCAGGCTGGTCTCACAGTGATCCTCCTGCCTCAGCTTCCCAAATTCTGGGATTACAGGCATGCGCCCCCACGCCCAGCTTCGTTCCAGCTATTTGTCACAGGGAGCTTTCTTAATAAAAACGATTGCTTTGCTTTTTAATTTTTCTCAAAAAGTGTGAACAGATTCATGAAAATCCTTTCTCAACTGTCCACCTGTAAAAGTAAAAGTCATTCTTAAAGGAAATTCCAGTATCATTCATTAAAAAATAAAATTAAAAAAATAATATTAGCCGGGTGTGGTGGCGCACGCCTGTAATCCCAGGATTTGGGAGGCTCAGGCCGGAGGATTACTGTGAGTTCGGACCAACCTGGGCTACATAGTGAGTTCCAGGTCAGTCTCAACTGCATAGTGAGACTCTGTCTCAAAAAAGCAAAACAAAACAAAATTAATGTTACAAAATAAGTCAAAATGACAAATCAATAATCACATTCGTTAAGATTTATATCATATAACTTCCATTAAATTTTCTATTAAAATTACTAATCAATTCATTTTAAATGATCTGATTCACATTGCCCAGGTAAAAACAAAAATTAAGCATGTCTTGTACTACTTCTAATCCAGTCTATGCAATTTCTTAATAACTCACACCAAAATAAAATATTTGGTCAAGTCATTGCTTATGATGTCACCATAGCTGTTTGCGTTTTTCCTACTGAATTAACCAGATGTTGTAGCATTTTCCAACACTGCCTAAATAATTATTTAACCACTTGCTATCAAACAACCATTAAAAAGTGGGAATTCATATGGCACTTCACACCAAAAGGATGACACCTTTGCACAAGGAGAGGAAGGCTTTCCTAATTTTATGGTGTATCAATGACAGTATTTTATCTTGCATGAGAATTAAAAAATATACTGATTACATTAAAGAGTATCTTGTTTGACCTAAGCTCTGATACATTAAGGAACTAAACTTCACTGTATATAGTTTTTTTGCATGTGTTTAAAATGCCTAGAGCATGCAGGTGTACGTACTTTCTGGAATTGGTGAACTCAGTAACTTTTTCCATTCACTGATTTCTGAGTTCCAGGGTGAAATATAAAAAAGTAATATAATCATAGATTTATAATTGAGGAAAATAAAGGATCATAAAAGCCCCATAAAATCAGCTGTTATGTGACTAATCCAAGAAAACAAACACTGGAAACATCTTCCTTGTAGGAAAAGTTGATACAAAACTAATAAGCACGAATGTAATGAATTTATATTCTTTTATGCTTATTATGAATTTCTCTAACTTTCTGTGGTGAAAATAGATAAATGTTACAAGGAACGTGAAAAATGTTTGAACTTCTGAAACGAAGCCCAGACCATTTCTGGGAATTGTGATGCCTCTGAGAAAGCTTATTTCCAATTTTTAAAGGTATGAGGTTCTTTTTCATTAAATTTTAACTAAACCTAATTTAACAATGTATCTTTGGGGAATGTGCAGGAAATTGTAAAGAGGATGCAAAGGAGTAATAAAACAATAAAATATGTCTTGGCATTAGTTCTTTCCTGCACAGTATATTAACCATTGCTACTCTTTAATTATTTTGTCATGAAATTTGGTTTTATTTTTTCATAGAACTAAGACAATTGTTTTTTAACATTTTCTTTATTAATATCTATTTATAGTACATTAAAATTAAAATGTATGAGAGAATTTAGTAGAAAAACCATCCAGTGCAGAACTTTTCTTTCTTGAGAAATTTTTATTACTGATTCAATCTCATTCATCTCTTTCTGTTATTGTACTTGTCTATCTCTGACATCATGGTAAGATTGCCCTTACAGAATTGGTATTGGTTATTTAAAATTTTGTAATATTTACCAGTAAATCAATCAAGTCATGGACTTTTATTTTTTGGGACAATTTTTCATGAATGATTGAATTCTGTAGCTTGTTATGACTCTGTTTGTGTTTCCTATGTCTTCATGGCTCAGATTTAGAGTATAATATGTATCCAGAAATGTATACATATCTTGTAGGTTTTCAATTTTTGTTGGCATATAACATAGCAATAATGAAATGGTGGAGATACTAAAGTCCAATAAGAAAAGAAATGCAGGTTTTTAGGTAAGGTAGAGCGGAAAGGGGCAAGGCACAAGGAAAGAGTGGGAGAGTAGCATTGACATTCTTGATATGTAGTGTGAGAAGTAGGCATGGTCAAAACTGCCAAATGAAATCAGATTTAATTTTTTAAAGACAGTCAAGGAGAACTGGGTTTAAAAAGAAGTAGAGATGACTTCCTATGATTCCACATGTGAAAGTCCTCTATCTAGCAATATTCCTTTTTAATACTATGACTCTTTGATAGAGTTTTTAGGTTATACACTTATTAACATCACGATATGCTAAAAGGCAGTTGTTTCAGTGAGTCTTAATGTTCTCTCTCTGTCTCTGTTTTCCTGTCTCTGATTTATTCTCCTCCCCTCTCACTTGTGACAGTGTGTAATATGAAGTTTTAGAGAAAAAGAAATTGAAGCTGGATTAAATACGTTAGTATTGTTCTACCAGGTTCTGGTATCAGAAAATTCCATTAGGGCATCTGTTCATAAGCACCCTGTATGAAAACTAAATGAAGCATTGCAGCATAAAAAAAGTCAAAATGTGACGTGATTTTATGCAGCAAAATTTAGCTAGTGCAGTATATTGTGCTTAGAGGAAGTGACTGCTGCATTTTTGTTTCTGCCTTATCTTCTTCCAAAAAAAAGTTTTCAACTGGCTTTTAAGAAGAGTTATAGATGCATTAAAACCATTAAAGTAAGGGAAAATAGGCGGCAACCAATAATAGATGAAGGTTGGTGAGGAGGTTGGAAAAGGTATTTAGCTTCCTGGCAGTTAAAGAAAGGAAAATGGATTAACTCTCATTCTCTAATAAAAGCAGTGCAGGATTTTGAATATGGCAAAATGTCTAAACCCTTTTAACTTTAAGATGAGTATTAGTGTGATATTTCATAAGAAAATAAATAACAAAGTGCTGTTTGGACAATTTTACGAAATAAAAAGACAAGGACAGTTTTATGTACTTTTCAATAAACAATGATAATAGGGAAGAAAGAAAATATATAACTATATATTGTGTCTTCTTAGGAAGAACTATAAGAGTATTATCCAAATATATCACAGTCTGCAATCCTATTTGGTAGAATGCTATAACATTGAGCACCTAATTAATATGTGTCTTATTTCCGTGGCTATTAGTGAAGCTAATCATAACAATAAATTGGAGATTTTAAAAGTAGACATTTCTGTTTCTTATTCACAAATGCTGTCTCTATATGCTTATGATGGGGCTAACAAATCTGTAATCTAACATATATACTTCCATGGTTGTCTTTTTACACATTTAATATCCATAGTCTTTCAGTTTCCTCAGAAACCAACTCATGTGTATACCTTATGTAAACAAATATTATGCTCCTAAGTGAAATAAATAAGTCACACATGTGTAAATAGAATAGTTTC
>NW_022900951.1:102659776-102703788 GCF_012274545.1 Fukomys damarensis
CTCCTAAGTGAAATAAATAAGTCACACATGTGTAAATACCGAATAGTTTCCCTGGTGTGAATAATCTGCAACAATGCATAAGATTCTAATAAGATTACTGACATTTAGAAATGGGAAGAAAGGAGCTAAAGGTGTAGGGAAGGTGGGATGGGTAGGGGAAGAGTAAAAAGGGAAAAGAAAAAAATGTGAGAGATTGAAAAGATGAAAATAAAGTGTTTGTAGATGGGGAGGGGAGGAGGGGGTGAAGGGAGGGCAGAGGTAAGGGGAAAAAATGACAATCAAGACTTGCCATATAGAGGTACATGATCCCAACAATGAATGTAACTGTACTGTATCCCTAAAATGTACCAATAAACTCAATTAAAGCTGAAAAAAAATATTATGCTGCTTATGTGATACCATTATATTGTATCTTTCTTTTTCTTCTGAATTCTAAGATATATTGTTGACATTTTCCAGATTATGAATCTAACTTTTTTAAACTTTGAAATTTATATCAATAGGTATATCACTGGCCTGAATTCCTAAAACCTATCTGGTAGTGTGATTTAAAAACTTAGTCTGAATTCTAATTTCTCATTCTTTTTGGCTGAGTAGTACTCCATTTTATGTTTTAAAAATACACATCTTTATCCAGTCTTCAGTTGATGAGTTTCCAAGTTTTAGCTATTACAAACTGTGCTGCTATAAACATGGGTACACACATATTACTGTGGTATGGTTCTTTTTAATTCTTTCGTGAAGATACTCATAGGTATATCATGTAAATGAAATATTTAGAGCGACTATTGTGTGCCAGGCATTGTATCTCACTATATATATAATCTAATTTAAATGCAAGAGCAATTCTGGGATAGGTATTACCTTGATTTTGCATTTAAGAAGACTCATAGCGGATAAGCCTTTCCCTAAATCACTCTGCTTATTCATGGTGACAACAGTCAACCATGTACCTTCTCCTCAGGACTTTGTGACCCAGCAGCCCTGCACATTAAATAAGACTTGGCATTATGGGACTGTAACTGGGGACTTCAAAGTAACTATCAGATAAGTCAGGTAATAGAAAGTATTAGTGAAGACAGGGAGAAATCAGAATGCTTATACCTCGGAGCTGAGAACATAGAAATATGTACCCTCTGTGCAAGGCGGCTTGACGCTTCCTCAAAAATGTAAGCATTAGATAATCGCTATGGGTTAGCAATTCTACTGCTAAGTATATGGCAAAAAGGTAGAAATATCCACACAAATATTTGCATACTAGGTTTCAGAGAAAAATATATCACAGTAACCCCAAGTACAGTCAGCTCAAATTTCATCTACTGCGGAATAGAAAAAATAATGTGTTATGTCTATATAATGTCAGTCTAATCAGCAAAATAGGAAGAGTTCTTCTACATGTTACAACATAAAGGGACTTTAAAAGCATACTCAGTGGCAGGGGCAAGGGGAAAAATGAGAACCAAGACCGGTCATATAAAGGTACAAGATCCCAATAATGAATGTAACTGTACTGTGTACCGAAAATGTACCAATAAACTCAATGAGGAAAAAAAAGCACACTCAGTGAAAAAAACAAAACAGACCCAAAATACCATATGTTATACATAGTGACAGAAACTAGATTACTGGTTGTCAAAGTCTGAGAAGAGGAGGAAATGGAGAATGAGTGACTGCTAATGTATACACATACACATTATATGTATTACATGTATGTATATATATGATGAAAATGTTCTTCAATTTATTGTTCATTATGATTGCACAACTTTGTGAACATACTAAAACTTCTGGAATGAACACTATAAAGTAGTTGATTCTATGATATAAGAATACTATCTCAATAAGGAATATTTAAATAAACAGATCTTATACAAATATATTATAAGCACCATCACTAATGGGATTACATTAACTTTTTTCTCTCCCTCCTCTCAGACTTTGATAAAAATATAGTGAATGCCGCTGCTGTGTGCAATCCAATTCAAAGGCAGACTGGTAGAAACATTACGATGTCCCTTTTTCCACTTTATTCAAGTGATTTAGCTCATTATAACTTTTGAATCTTCCCCAAATCAAATTAATTATGAAAAGTAAACATTTGTTTGTTTTTGAGACAGGGTCTCACTATGTAGTTGAGACTGACCTGGAACACACTGTAGCCCAGGCTGGCCTCACACTCACAGCGATCCTCCTGCCTCAGCCTCCAGAGTGCTGGTGTTACAGGCGTGTGCCCCCACACTCGGCGAAAAATAAACATTTGGAATTTATTTGGAATATTAAGGCAGGCACAGTAGCACAAGTAATGACATTCACAAAATAGAACTTACAGAACTGCTTCAGAAAGTGACATGAATCATAAGTGTGTGCAAAACAAGTAGTAGTATATTGAGAGGGAGTAATGGCAATGTCTTTCACTGGAACAAAATGCAACTATCTTTTGTGCAACCAAAACACAATAATCCTTTTCCCAAAGTCTCTACAGTCCCAATCTTGATGAACAGTCCGAGTCAAAGTCTCCTTTGAAACTCAAGGCAAAATTTTTTTTTTAGAGAACTAGGCAGAAATTACATTGCATCAACACCTTCTGTGGGACATCGTTATGCTTTGCTTTGTTTGTTTCTATTTTCTTTTTATTGAGTTTATTGATACATTCTAGGTATACAGTACAGTTACATTCATTACTAGGATCTTGTACCTCTACATGAGAGGTCTTGGTTCTCATTTTTCCCCCTTGTCCCTGCCCTCCCTTCACTCCTCCTCTCCTCCCCATTTACACTTTATTTCCATTTTCTCATATTTTTTCCCTTATTACCTTTCCCAGATTCCCCTGGTCTTCACCAGTTCTAATCTCAGGTTGAATTCTTACCATAGAATCCCTGTAAAAATTAAAAACAAATAGCCTAATTCAATTCTTCTGCAGCATTTGGTGCATGCCTTGTGGTTGTGTCTCTCTTCACTGTATATCAAACAATTAAATGGTTCTTAATTTTCTTCCATTTTCTGGAAATGTGTCAAGGCTCTTCCAGTAACTTTCCACTATTTGTGAATTTATGGACTTATTATTTTAGAACTACATTATTCCTATTCAACAGTTCAACTGTAACACCGATAGGTACCAGAGAATGGGGCTGTTGTTGTTACTATACCTGCATATGGTTTAAAGACATTTGGGAATGGTTTGTAGTAGGAATTCATTCGTAAAGGTTTGGAAATGCAGTCTATATCACACCTACAATGCTGTAAGCATAGCCTAATGGTTGACTCTGGTCTGAGTTCAGAGGGCCAGAATGCTGATAGAAATGTGATTAATAAAGGTCAGGCTCAAGAGGTTTCAACTGGAAAAAAAAAAAAAAACTCCATTAGTAATTGAACTATAGGCCACTCATGTTACACCATGGAAATGAATTTGCTTACATATTTTCCATGTTCAAAAACATTGCATGAGACTAAATTTAAAGGTAGCACACTAATTGTTCACGTTTTTTCTCCCGAATTTGGGACTTGTGTGGTCTTATACTTTTCCATTCCCATATTTCTTCCTTTTGGAGGAGAACATTTACCAGTGCTATTGCAACTTGAGATTATGTAATTTGTTTTTTATTTCTACAGGAGTTCAGTGCTAAGAGTTTACCATGCAAATCAGAAGAGACTTTGACTTGGACTGTTTAGGAATGGTGGGTCTATTGAGATTTTAAGGAAGAGACTATTTTTTTTTTTTTTGGTTACACATAGGTTAGTTGTATCATGGTAGAAGAAATTATGATCTTTTTTATATGATGACTAGGTATGGATTTAATATTAGTAAAACATTGGTCTTCATTACTTTAATTTTGTAGTATTAAAATAGAGAACTGTTATTATTCCAACTGTAGTATTTTTCAATATTATTCTGGTTGGTATAGTTCTCTTGAATTTTCTTACAAAATTTTTGATAAAGTTACGAATCTTTGAGGGGGAAAAAAACGCATTGATGTGTTTATGATATTTGCCTAGAATCTACATGTAAAATAAGTTGTATTACCAGCTTCACAATATCGAGTATTCTGATCTTTCAGCTGGATGGATATTTATTTTTCGGGTTCTGTAATGTTTTTATCAGCGACATTAGGAATTGTTGAGTATGTAACTCCTTTATTCTTTATTAAATTGATTTTGAATATTTTGTTATTATAACAGCATTTTAAGTGGAGTAATACTCTTTCATTTCAGCTTTTAATTGATACATAGCATTTAAAAATACAATTGAGCTTCTCATATGGACCTTTTGTCTCATAACTTTGCTGATATTATTTGTTATTCCTAAGAGAAATTTTTCTCAGACTGTTAAGATTTCTTATACATGACACAAAATCTGTTGTTTGGATCTAGAATGTACCCCAAAATCTTTATGTGCTTGTAGGCGGGTATTTGGGAAACGATTGCTTCACAAGGACAATATAGATGACGTGACATTAGGGGGTTAGGTTTAAAGAGGCAGGTCAGTGGGTGTGAGAAGAATATATGACCTTTCCAGTCTCCTTGATTTGCTTACTGCCCCCTGGATGTCATAGGAGCATCTTTCATCCACCCTGACCCATCCAACATACCATTTCTGTGTTTAAGCCTGCCAAACATGAAACCATTGACTGAATCCTCTCAAAACACTGAGCCAAAATAAACCCCTCCTCCTTTAAGAAGCAGACATCAGTTATTTTGTTTCATCAGTGATGAAATTAAGACAAATTTTTGTACTAGAGAAATGGGGTTATGGATGTGATTTTACCTGACCATGAAGTTTAGGAGCAGTTCAGAACGATTTGGAGATGTGGATGAGAGAAACCCCAGAATGCTGTGGAGTGAGTGAGCTTATTGGGAGATTCTAGTCAGAGCTCAGAAGATCAGAAGGGCAAAAAGAAAGGGAGACAGTGAAGACAAGGCTTAGGAGATTTCAGTTGGGAACAAGAACATTGGAAATTGGACTTAAGACTCTATGTTATTCTTTGACAGAAAATTTGTCTACATTTTGTTCATGTCCCAAAACTTTGTGTGGGACTGTGATGAAGGGCAGAAGACTAATTAAACTGGTAGTGAAAATTTTAACTTTTAGTCTGTGGCATGATCCTACAGGAACTTTTAGCCAGCTCCTTATTGAGAATTAAGAACAAATGGTACAAAAGTGACTTTAAAAGTTTTGCTTTTCTCCAAAAGGAAGTCCTTGAAATAGAGACCTATAAACTTTTGGCCTAGGAGAATTTGGCTGCTGAAAATATTAACATCAAAACTAAGCCAAATACATTATGACAATCGGAGTGATAAATTGAGAACATCTTAGGAATCTGCAAGATCCCATCCTTCCAAGGGTTAAAGGTCCAAAAGTAGAAGACTGCTTTGAGAAGAGAGGTGCTTTCTTAAAACAAACAAACAAACAAACAAAAAACATTGCCTAAGGAACTGGTTTGCTGGAAACCATTTCACAATGCTTAGTTATCCAGGCACTCAAGAGGCTGCTGCAGCCATAATCCAAGGTAGACCGGCTACTCCCCAAGCTGGTAGTAGATCTTGGCATCACCCATGTGCTCCTGCATTTATGGACATGCAAGAGTTACAAAGTCAGGTTAATTTCTTCCCAGATTTAAGAAGAAGGCCTGCAGGCTAGGCAATTTTCCCCTGATGGGTCAGTGAGTGAAGCTGTTAGAGTGAGGCCCAATCTCCAGTGGAGAGCACAGGAAGTTGAAGAAACAAGGGATGTGCTATGTCTGCTTAGGAAGGGCCCAAGCAGTGAGCAAAGCCATCCCAGTCCTCTCAATCCTTTTGAAACTCACATTTTTGACCCAAGCTCTACATGCGAAGTTACAGCATTTAATATTTCCCTCCTGGGTTTCAGTCTTGCTTTGGTCACATTGCTTTCTATTGTCCTATTTTACCCTTTTGAAATGGGAATATTTAACCTGTGCCAGTGTAAGTTGGCATAGTTTCACCTTTTTTTTTTTACAGACTCACAACTAAGAGTTTACCTTAAATAAGAGGAGATTTAGGACTTGGACTTTTCAAGAGTACTAAAACTGTTAAGCATTTGATGACTCTTAGAGATGGACAAAATGCATTTTGCATAGAGATACACATGAGTCTTTTAGGGGGTAGGTATGGAATGTTGTGGTTTCAAACTATAACGTTCCTTAAAGGCCTTGTACACCCATAGGTGGGGCTTTTGAAAGGCAATTGGATTGTGGAGGCAATATAGCTTACATATTGTTAGAAGGTGGGGCCAAATTAGAGGAAGGTCACTTGGGGTGTGGCCTGGAAAGGTTAATCTCCTTTTTGTCCCCTGCTTTCTCTCCTTTCTGGTTGTCATTACATGAGCAGTTTTTCACCACCTAGACCTATTGACCATGCCATTTCTGTGCTTATTCTTTGCAAACATGGACTAGAAGTTCTGAACTGTGCACTGAACTCTTTCAGTTGAAAGTGTTTTGTACTTTGCCCGGCAATAGGAAAAAGACTAAGATATTATAGACAAATACAAATAGTTTTATGCATTCGCTTTCAATATGAAAGCCTTCTAAAAATCCTGCCTAATTAACTTAGAAATTTTCTCTAATGTGTTAAATATCATTGACATGAAGATATATTTTTATTCTTGCAATTTTTTTCTGATTGGAGGGATGCTATCTTTAAAAATATTAATTATGCTTCTTCATAGAGGTCCTTTTTCAGGTTAAGGACAAAGTCTTCTACTCATAATTTTATCATGCACTGGTATTGGGTATTGTCATATCCAATCACTTTTGTTTTGGATCAATTGATATGTTTATGTGTTTCATATTCCATTTTCTCTTAAAATGCTATGACTAGTATTCATACGTGGAACCAACTATGTATTTTTGACACAAATTCTACTTGTTTATGGTGTTATATATCCTTACATTTTGCTAGAGTTTGTGTTAGAGACATTGGCAGTCACTGTCACAATGGCAGTACTGTGTTTCAAATTTATGGCCCTAAATCTAGTCCTTAAAGTCTAGTCCATGCTGCTTAGAGTTGAGGGAAGGATGATTTAACAAGGTTTTTCTTCTCACCTTCATCGAATTTATCTTAGATTTTTATTATTCTAAAAGCAGATATTATAGCGTCCATACAATGAATTGGACAGTCTTTCTGTTTTATATTTTACAACAGATTAGGAAAGATTATAGTTAATTCTTTAAATGTTTGCTTGAATTTGCTACCTACTCCATCTGTGCTTTGGCAGTTCTTTTGTGTGACATTTGTGATTATTAATGTACCCTTTTTGGTGCTATAGGCTTATTTAGATATTTTTGTTTCTTCTTAGGTCAGTGGTGGGGCTTTTGTCTTTCTTGGAATTTGTCCACTTCATTTAGGTATTAACGTCTTCTGCTTAATTTTTGAATTTGGTAATTTGAATGTTCTATCTTTTCTGTCCGGGGTAGACTCGCTGAATTTTCAACAGTTTTGAAATTTTGAATGAACTCTCTTTCATTTTTTCTTGTTATATTATTTTTCTATTTTAGTTTTAATTTATTTTTGCTGTAATCTGTGATTTACACTGTCTTGGTTTAAGCTTAGTTCTTATTTTCCTGTCTTTTCAGATAGGAGACTAGGTTACTAAATTGCTATCTTGCTTTTTTATTAATGTAGGCTTTTATAGCAAAATATTTCTCACTATGTTCAGCTTTTGTATAACTGGGAATGTGTTGCTGTGGTATTTTTGTTTTTTAATTTTAACAAAAAAGAGCCAGGGATTTAGCTCAGTGGTCAGAAGCACAAGGTCCCGAGTTTGATAACCATTACCAAAAAAAAAAAAAAAAGGAAGCAATAAATTAACAGTGTTTCTGTATTTGGTTCACTCTGTTCCACCTAGGATTAAGATTTTACATAACTGTAGGAAAATCAGGAAAATCAAAATATTAACATTGATAAATTGCTTTAAATAAACTTCCAGACTTCAATTAGCATTTTTTAATGTCCTTCTTTTCTGCCAGTGTTGCATCTTGAGCCTCATGTCCTCTACTTGTCATAGTTTATTTGTCTTTTCATGTCCTTCACAACCTTGACTCTTTTGAAGAATAATTTTGGTAAATTATTTTGACAACGATGGATTTTTTTTCTTGTCAGTTACAAAATTAATTGATAGATACCTGATATATCTCCCACTAGGCAAAAAAATATCCTTTATGTCAACAGAGATATCAAAAAAATGATATCTATATCTGCATCCATATGCATCCATATATATACATACATACATATATATATATATATACACATACGTATATATTTATACACGTGTTGTTTTTCACAGAGTATAGAACATTGCAAAGAAATTTAAAATGAGTTTTATAATATTTTATAGGATTATCTATATATTTAACTGGAGTATCAGATACATTGTTATTTTTTGCATGTGAATTGAGTATCTCAGGGCTTATGTGAATGGATAATGGATAACATTCTCTCAAAATTGAAGAATTTTGAATCTGAGCACTCGGGAGGCTGAGACAGGAGGATCACTGTGAGTTCGAGACCAGCCTGGGCTACATAGTAAGTTCCAGGTGAGTCTCAACTGCATAGTGAGACCCTGTCTCAAAAACAAAAACAAAAACAAAACAAAACAAAGCAACAACAACAAAAAATTTGAACATATTACATGGTGTTTCTTATGTATTATCTAAAATCTGGTATTTGAACCTGGGCATGGTGGAGCATGCCTGTAATTCCAACACTATGGAAGCTAAAAGAGGAGGATCACTGTGAGTTCAAGGCCAGACTGGGCTGCACAGTCAATTCAGAAGCAGCCCGAACTACATAACATGACTTTGTCTCAAAGAATTAATTAATTAATCTGTCATTTGACTTCTTGCTTATAATGTATCCATAAGACCATTTAAATGATAAAATAAGAATATTCATATTTCAGGCATTCTTCTCCTGGAAATATATATTTTATACAGTAGAGCACAGTGATTAAGAATGTAGGGCTTAGAATCAGGGTGCTGATGTCAGAACTAAGTCCACATCACTCAGTGCCTATGATCTTGATGTATTAGTCAGCTTTGCCATTGCTGGGACAAAATACCTGACATACACAGGCTATAGGAGGAGAAGTTTGTTTCAGCTCATGGTTTCAGTCATCATTGCCAAACTCCAAGGCAGAAATGACACGGTAGAAATGGCATGGTACACCATCTTTGATTACTTCATGGTGCTGGGAAACATGGAAAGAGCCAAAAAGGAGGTACCAGTGAGTAAATATAGTCTCCAAGTCAAGCTTCCATGACCATCTTCTTCTAAGTAAGCCCTACTCCGAATAGCCCATTCAGCTGTTTACTCATTAATATGTTAAATCATTGATGAGATTAGTGCCCCCACAATTTAGTCTCATTACAAATTTCTTAATCCGTGAAGTTGACAATCAAGACTAACCGATAAATTTGGAAAACTCACCTTAAATTTTCACTTCTGTATTTTTATCTATAAAAGTAGAGATCTCCACCTTATTCTCTTTTCTGTAAGCATATTTTTTATTTTATGAAAAACTAAAACAAAATTTCATGAAAAATAATAACAAAATAGGATAACAATAGATAATACACTGTGTATCATTTCTATCAAAACATTTACTCTAAGTACAAGACATAAAGCAAAGAATTCTTATAAAAAAGAAACAGATAATAACACAAAACATTCTTTACAATTATCTAAGATAAACTAGTAGTATGAATAAATTAGTATCTTTGTGAAAATTATGAGTTTATATAAACAAATTACTTACAATAATGACTGTTATTTTAGAAGTGTCATCTTCTATTGTAGTTCCTGTCATATAATTCCCTTTTCTCAATAAAATGTAATACATTATAGTATTTTATCAAGTATTAAATAACAATATTCTAAGCATACATTATGTGCCAAGGAATATGACAAGAACAGGGGAAGGTATTTATATATAGCATATATCTCTTGCTCTAAAATGTTAAATTGGATCATTTATATAAGAATTTATTCACACCTGAATGGGGATTTAGCTCAGTGGTTCCTCTGCCTGCCTTGCAAGCACCAGGTCATGAGTTTTATTTCCGGTATTAAAAACAACAACAACAACAACAAAGAATTTATTCACACCTAATATGAACAACCAAGTTCTGGTGCTGTGTACTGGAAAAAAAAATAAAAATGCTATCCTTAAAGCAGATCAAATATAAACACAGAAGCACACAGTTAAATGTCCAATATGTTGTACAAAACTAAGTACTACAAGTGATAATAAGTTGATGAAAATTACACAAAACAGTTACAACCCAAAACAACTTGAACAATATACACCTCAATTTGTAGATGTTCATTTTATTTTTAAAAATATTTATATTCATCATATCCATGCATAATGTTCTTTGCTGGCTTGTCTCTCTTATCTTTAGTTTGTAGATACATATTTTAATTCATTTTTATAATTTTAGCCACTTGTGTATCTTCAATTACCTTATTCCATATTTCCAGCCTAGAATTACTACTCCAGAGTTGCAGATTTATGCATTTATCTACTTAATGCCTTCTTCATCTAGATGTTCCTCAGACAACTACACCTTAAAACTTATCTGTCGCTTTGATGGGCCTGTTTGGATATCAGGCTAGAGTAGTATGGTAAGCAGAATGCTTTTGAGAAATGCATTTAAATTATATTATTTCCTATTTTAAATGTGTACTAAAAATAGCTCATACTAAATTCCAAAAATATAAAGTGTGTTGTGAAAAGTAAAACTCTTTCTCCTCACTTTGCCTAAATAAGTAGTTTTCCACACTAGACATGCTATTTTATTTACTTTTTACAATGCTTTTAAGGATATTCTATGGATATGCAAGTATATTCAATGGAAGAGCTTTATTCATTTCCCAAATACTTTTGTATTCCTCTATATAATTGACTTGGTATTGTGAGATATTTGAGGGAAAAACAAGTAACTTTATAATCTTTATATTTCTCATTTCTAGCACAACAGGTGTCACATTACATGGACTCAATAAATACCAGCTCATAAAGGATAAATTGTGTGCTCCTCTAAATCAGATAATGCAAAAGCAATCAGAAATATTGTGCAGTAATTAAATTAAAAAGGAATGCATTTTAAAAACAAAATTTCAATTTATGTGTTAATTTAATTTAGCCAGTATCCATTTATTGTTGCTTTAAGATCTACGTACTTTGGCCCACAGTCCTCTTCAATGTTTATAAGTAGTAGTCCTCACTAATAATATTTATATGAAAAAGCAGAGTTAAAGGAAGAAGTATTATGCAATCTTTGATTCACATCACCGAACCTGTGGGCAATATACTTCTTCAGAATACAAGCTCATCTGTAGCAAAGTCTTTTATTCCACTTTATATAGTGGGATAAAATAACACTTTCAAGAGTACAGTGGCCCAGAAAGTAAAACCAGTAGATTAATGACAAAATACTGTTTCTTTAAGAAGATGATCTGAAATGGCCTAGTTAGGATGTGTTTGGGTATTCATTGAAGGCATTTGATTAAACTTACCTTTCATCTTCATTGTTCACATATAACTTAATTTACATATATAGTTACACATCTGAAGAAAAAAGTCCTTTAGTATTCTCCTGATTCTTTTTTGGTCACTAAATAAAGCTATAATTCTATCTAAAAGCTTCACAGATAATAAAAGTCAAAAGCACATGTTTTTGTAAGCAGTTAACTCCATTTTTCTTCTTTTCCGGATCCCCATTAATTATTTACTTTTAAAATACATCATTTTGGCAGAAAAAATAAGGAAAGAGAGCAATACAATATTCAGAATGGTGAAAACATTTTCTGAGGGCAAGATATCATTTGAAAACACAAAATATATAGCATTTCATAATGTCAAAAGTACATAGAAATTATTCCTGTTAAATGAAACATCCAGCATTCCATGAAGACCTGATCCCTGTAGTCTAGACATTTCATTGTGCTATATGTCACAGAGACATAGCACAATTTGACCTCATTTTTCATTACAACACATGTGATTTTTAAAATGTGCTTTCAATTAGCAGGGGAAAAATAATAATTTCTACTTTAGTCAGTATAAAGGCCCATCAGATTCTAAAAATGACTTTTCAAATTACTCATGCCCTTTTGTAGGTACTTCAACTTGACTTTGCTCTATAGAAATATGTATTCATAAAGAAATAAAACATAAAACATCTCATTTTGGGCTAAAAATTGGCATGCCAGCTCTAACTGCAATTTAATTTCAGGTTTTTTAAAACATGGGTATGAAATATTTTCAAATGTGCTTGATTCCATTGAGGTAAATGATAATGAGATTTTGTGTGTGTGTATGTATGCATGGATGTGTGCTGCTGTTTTGATATGTATTCTAAAACAGTTCATTTAAAAAACCAAGCTTACTGAATTACACTGCTAATTACTACGGCCATCAGAAAAAAGGGTGCTATCCTCTCAAGCAGTCAGAAGAATTTCAGATTTTTCTATTAATTTTCAAGTACTCAATTTTTGTCATTTCTTTGTTCTTGCTTCCCGTAGAAAAAATTATTCTATCTATAAAAATATGCTGGAATATTTAGAAAAAACAGTCTATTTCCATATATGTAAATTTTCTCTGTGTCCTACAGTATTAATTCTAGTCTAAAAAGGCCATGACTGGAGAAAGGAAATCCACTCTCTAAATGAGTTGCATATGTGTATAAGTTTGTGTGCACTTCTGAGTACTTATTGAAAAGGTTCCATGGAAATTTCTATACCACTACCTTCATGCAGTTACCTATTGTTCTTTCAGTCTAAAGCAGTGGCCTGGGAAACAATGTCATTGCTCATTGTCACAGATAAACAGAGAAAACGCGATGATTTGTGTCACCTAGAGAGGACCAGCTGTGGACCAAACTCAGAATTGGTCATGTCCTACATAGTACCAGCTCAGAAAACGTGTGAGGAAAAGAAATGAAGGAAAGGTGAAGAGAAAGGCAATTCCAGTGATGTTTGCTCAGGTGAAGAATGCAGATTACAAATGAAGATTAATTTTAAAATACATACTAATAGTTCAAATTCCCCTTAAAATAGGTGAGAGTGTGCACTAAGAGGTTATTTCAGTAACATGAATAAAAATGCCTCGTTTAGAACAAAGGAAATAATAAGAAGTGGCCATATTAGGAACAAAATATGCAGGTAGTACTGAAAAGAATTGTAATGAGCTTGCATGTGTAATGTGAAAGGCATGAAATTAATCAAGGAAAATTGAGAGTTTTGAGCTTAAGTGAGCTACGAATGATGTTCCTGGATCATATTGTAGTTCTAATTTTTAGGAACCTCAAAAATCTTTTCCAAATGACTATATCAATTTGTTCTCATCAAAAGTGTAAAAAGTTTCCTTTATTTCCATACCGTCACCGACATTTGTTATATCTGGCAATATATACCCTAACAGATGTGAGGTGATACTGTGGTTTTGATTTTTCATTGTCACGCACAAAGAAAATAAAATCAGCACTGTGTGGATAAATCTATATCTCATATTCATTACAGCAATATTCACAATAGCCAAGATATCAAAACAGCCAAGAAATCAAAATAAACTAAATATCTGCTTTCAAATCCATAGATTAAAAAAATGTATGCACATTCTGCCTTAAAATAAAAGGATACTGTCATGTTAGATAACATGGATGAGAATTGAGGATATTATGATAATGAAAAGAAAAATAGCTCTTCATTGATCTCCCTTTCATATGGAACAAAAAAGTTTAAATACATAAATACAGGATGGAATGGTGGTTAGCAGGGGTGAGAAAAGGAGTGGATATGGGAAAATGTAGGGTACAAAGTTGCTATTATATAGGATGGATCATTCTCGAGATATAACACAGCATGAGTATTACAGTCAATAATATTTTATTCTATACTCGAAATTTCCTAAAAGAATAGAGTGCAGGTGGCCTTCCTGCCAAAAAAAATAATGTTAACTATGTATAATAATGGATAAATTAAATTTTGATATAGAGATCATTTAGATATACATATAAACATTAGGTTTTACTCATTTAAATGCATAATAAAATAAAGAACAGCATTGTCATTGAATTAACAATGTCTATCAGAGGAGCTGTTTTTTTATTGTTGTTAGTTTTTGTTTTTGGTACAAGGGATCGAACTCGGTACCTTGAGCTTGCAAGGCAGGTGGCAGAACCACTGAACTAAATCCCGGGCCCTAGAAACAGTTTTTAAAATGCTAATCCAAAATTAACTGTCATCATGTTAAATTTGAAAATATTTTGACTTCTAATTTGAATGAAATAAGCCTATTTTTCATTTACATGGAAATGCATTCTAAACAAAGTGAGTTAAACAAGAATGGAGCGTATTATATTTTATCTTTCTGTGGGTCAGGAATTCAAGCACAGTTTGACTAGGCGATTTTTCTGGTCTATGTGACATTGATGAAGGTAAGTTGCTGACATTCATGCAGCCGATAAGGCTGCTTTGGAGATTCCAAAGAGGCTTCATTTTGGAGTTACATAGTTTCTTGGCAGTGATACAGTAGGTAAAAAGTTGAAATGATGTGTGACTGCCAAATACCGTACTGAAACTTGAGCACTCTAGACATTTTTTAAACGGAGGTTCATTGAGGTACATGTATTCTGGTGAACAAAGTGAAAGCTGCTCGATGCTTCATGATCACCTACTAATCACATCTTCTGTACTCTGTTGGACACAAGGAAAATCAGTGTGGCAGCAAATGTATCTTACTACTTGATGGAATAATTATCAAAGTGTTTACAATGTATTTAAAGCTACTACAAACATACCAGAGACTTAAAATAATCTTGTGTTTTTCCGCAGGCTGACCTTGAACTCCCTATCTAACCCAGGCTAGCGTCGGAGTTATAATCTTCCTGCTTCAGAATCCCAAATGTTGGGATTACCAGTGTGCACCATCATGCCCATCTCCATGGATAGTTTTAAAGGGAGAAATGTTCAATGTGCTTAAGGATTAAGAAGATAGGTATGAAACTTTATATCTAAAGAGACTATTATGGGAGAGAGGGCTTTACTCAGAATGGTAATAGTGAAATTGGTAAGATGTTTTTGAACTTTGTAAATTAGTTTGAGAATAGAACTGATGGGATCTGGATGAGAAAGATGTGTAAAATGGAGGGGAGTCAAGGATCATTTACTTCTCAGTTTTAAGTGATTCAAAGGAGTTCATTTACTTAGATGTGAAATATTGTACAACTAATGTTTCAAAATGGGAAACTTCCAATCAGTAGTTCAATTTTTCATTATATAAGAATTGTGAAGATATAAAAGTGATATAAATGTAGATATAAAAAGACAACTGGATATGAACCAGCAGTAGAATGGAAAGGTCAGGTCTAATTACATACATTTTCAAACTACAGAAGACATTTAAAAATAAGAGACTAAATAAGTTTATCAAGGAATTAAGTGTAAGTAGAAAACAAAAGAGAAACATGATTGAATTCCAGAGAACTACAATGTTTACAGATTTAAAAGCAGCAAGTGATGAGCTATATGAAATATTTCCAATACACTCAATAGAATGAACATGAAGTATTTCCCAAAGTCTTTGGTAATTTGAATGCTTGAGTTGACTTTGTGGACAGTAGCTTTAGTACACTGATAGGGTTCTACTGCAGCGAAATATGTTTTCGTAGAACACAAATATGTTAATGAAAAAAACATGAATATATAACTCGAGGAGTTTTTATGGTAGGGAAAATAATTAAATACATTGTATAATATGTAATAATTAAATCAGGGTAGTTTCTGTAGCTTCAAATAATATAATTTCCATGTTGAAAATTTTGAAAAGCTTCCATATTTATTTTGAAATGTCTAATTGTGGACTATAGCTGCTCTATTTTGCTACAGAACGTTAGAACTACTTCTCATTCTCTGCCTGTATTTTGGCCCCCTTTATCGGCCCTCTCATACCTCCTTCCTCCTTCCTTGTCTATTTTCTAGTGACCTCTACCATAATCTCTGCTTCAGTATGAGCAACATTTTTAGATTCCACAAGTGAATGAGAACATATGGTGTTTGTCTTTTTATAGCTTGCTTATTTCATCTCACATACAAGTATCTTTTACTTCAATTCATATTTTTTCTTTTTCTCTTCATTCTAATCAGTACTTGTTATCTTTAGTCTTTTTTATAATACACTTAGTACTTTTGATGGGAATATACCTCTTATAATTTTGATTTGCATTTTCTTCTGGATTAGAAACGCTGAATTTTTTTTCATTTTTTGACCATTTGTACACTTTAGAGAAACGTCAATTTAGATCAAATAACTTAATTGCCTTTCTTTTTGGTTGTTCAGTTATTTGAGTTGCTTATATTTTCTGAATATCAGTACTTGTCAAATAGGTTACCAGTTCTCCCATTCTGAAGGTTGCCTCTTAACTATTGTCCCTTTGCTTCCTATTTTTAATATCAATACATTTGTCTCATTTTAGATTTATTTCTTCGTCTTTTGAAGTCATCCAGAAAATCAGAAAACCTCATTCAGGATATATACACAAACAGTGAATGATTACGGACCTGTTAGAAGAAACAGGAGACAGTGAATGTGATGTTCTTGTGATCTGTCCAAAACTTGTTGGGAGAGACATGGGGAAGCTATAAAAAACTTCCCTGTAACATTAATTGGAATGGAATATTTTTATGCAATAAAAGGAATATAAATGCTTTCCACTGGTCAATCATAAAATATTAAAAATCACAATTTACTTTACCCATAAATATTCACTGCAGGTAAAAAATCTAATATTTGAAATCCAAAGAGAAATTTTATTTATGACTTATTGAAACAGAAATGAGAATTTATATTAAATTTGAACTTTAAAAATAAATGTCAATACTTTTACATATTTTCCTAAAATGGATCAATGTTATAATATTTTATTATTATAATAGACAATATAATATACATTGGCTGCTTAAAAAGCAATACAATTTGAAGAGAACTTTGTTGAAATTGATAATTTGTTATTATTTTTAGAATATTCAATGGTTTTTGTGTACACTGTCTTAAGACTTACCTAATGCCATGAATTAGTTAATTTGGTTAGAAACATTAAAATTTAAAATTGATATGCTTTTGCCTCAGTATAATCTGTTCTCCTAGAAAAGATGAACAGTCTAATGAATGTGGATGTGAAAATTAAAGGTATATGATATTTTAACACATCATTCAATCATTAGAAAATTTTTGGTATGCTTGGAATCTCTTGGGTATGTTGAACTACATTGTCAATTGCAAATTTCATGAAATCTACTTATCTATGAATAGTTTCTGATAGAAATTTAGTCTCCAAAATGAGATGCTCTGAGGTTCAGGGATTTACCTCAGTGGTTCTGCTGATTGCTTCATTAACCCAAGGACCCGAGTTTGTCTCCACTCACATACTTCCATCATACACACTTCTCACAGACACACACTACACACACCTCATACTTACACACACTTACACACCACACATATCTCACACACTACTCATATACACTGTACATACCTCACACAATACCACATGCACGTATACACACCTATAGACCCACCCCACACCTCACATAAAAAGACATGCACAGCTCACAACATACCCCCCCCACAACACACACACACACACACACACACACACACACACACACACACAAATAAATAAAAGGTAGATTTGCAAATAGGGAAGGGAGGGAAGGGGTAAGGGGAAAAAGTGAGACCCAAGACCTATCATGTAAAGGTACAAGATTCCAATGATGAATGTAACAGTACTGTATATGTAAAAAGTAGCAATAAACTCAATGAGAAAAAAATAAAATGAGATGTGCTGCAATATGATTAGGATATAAAAAATTTAGCATAAATACTATATATATACATGTATGCTTATAATTATCTGAATTTTTAATTTTTTATTCTGTTATTCCTCATTTAACAACCTACCCAACCTACCTAAACAATTGTTTGGATTTACGATGTAGACATGCTGTATGGATTTATGACCAATCTTATTTTCTGGACAATTCTGTACATCTTTTTTATAAAGTCTACATAATTTTTTGTATAGAACACCTTTTTTAAATAGTACTATAATTTTTCCTGATTGTGCTGTACTGCACAGTACTGTAGATTTATGTGCTGTTACACATTACAGTAATGCGTGTAAGAGTTATGCAAAAAAGGAAAAGTATCAAGGTAGCATTTCGTTTGACCATTTATTTATTCTGAATATTGTAATGTGCATACGATATGCAACTCTTCGTTTAGCAACCAATTCATTTAACAATCTAGTCACAGGAACAACATTCAGTTGTCAAATGATGAATGTCTGTGTATATAGAGAATTAAAAAAGAGAAATACTAAATATCAAATTTTATTGAAAGTGTAAAGAAATACTTTGGACCAAGTTAAGCTATATGATCATTATATGTTATTTTACCTTTTATACTAATATTTATTTAAAGGCATATTTCAGTTTATTTTATATAGTCGTAAAGTAACAGTGAGGTGCATTTAGAGGAAGCAGCTTGCATGGATGTCTGGCCTCACTTATGCAAAAATTCAAAAACAGTAACCTCACATTGGGAAAAATACAGGAATGTTCAGTGGAAATGTGTTTAACTGAAATATGCCTTTATCCAAACACTTGCTGTGAGTGCATCATCAGAGAAAAAAAAAAGTTAAGGAACATGATATTGGGAATAAAATATGAAATTTTCCGATTTCATTGCTTCTTTATCAAATCTTGTTAATGTTGATCTAACAGCATGTCTAACGTTCTTCTTTTCATTGAAATTCTCATCTTCACCCTAATTCTGGCAGTCTTTATCCCCCGTATAAACTATGGTAGATTTGCCAAGTTCCTGCCAGTCTAATTTTATGCTTTCTTTGTTATATTCTATAGCGAATGTATCTTGCTTACCAAAGTTCTAACCTCAATGTTTCAAGCATGCAGCAATCCAACATATCTAAGCTTTCAGATGTATATCTCCCATTATTCTTCTAATTTCCTGCAAAATGGACCTTTATGCTTAACTTAAAGTGAAGAATCATTTCCAAAAGTAGCTTTAAACTTCCCTGATTCTGTATTTTTCACCATAAACACTAAATAAGATGAAACTCTATTATGAGAAACAGTGTAGGCAAGTGAGAAAAAAAAAGAAATGGCAAAGGGAGGAAGATGATTGATGTAGCCTATTTTTTGTAATGATAGTTCTGCTATTTTTAAATGTGTGTCCAAGGACAATCTTCTGGACCCCTGTGAGGTTTTATTTCTTAAGCTTACAACTCATTAGCATTATTGTTAGAATGTAAGCAGTGTGTGTAAAGAAGCCCACAGACATCTACCAACAACTTTGTTGACAAATAGTGGCGATTACTACTTTAAATGAAGCCTTTTCCCTGAAATTTCCCAGCTCTCTTTGATGTGTTTCCATAGTACTTTAAGTCTCTATTGAAGTTTGTAGCTTCACCTGAAAAGTAGTTTTTTTGCACATGCCTCTTTTTTCTTATCTTTGAAGTGTAATGTAGTATTATCAAGGGCACTGACTCTGGAATCAGAAAGATCTGAATGAAGGGCTGTGTATATAGCTCAGCAGTATAGCACTTGCCTGGCAAGCACAAGGCCCTGAGTTCCATTCCTGGTTAAATCAAAAACTAGGAATGAAAATCATAGCTCCTCTACATAACAGATCTGAAACTTTGGATTAGAAATTTCCACATGTCTCAGTTTTGTCATCCATAAAGAAAAGATTTAGTTTTTGGTAACATATATAAATACCAGGTGTAGTTTGTGAAACAAAGTGAAAGCTGGATAGATGTAGGATGTACTTGATTGCAAGCTCTTGACTAATAGGAAAGATTTTGTCTCGTAAGTTCTGTCCTGCTATGTTGAACATAATGTGTTGCACATTCTAGTTGCCAAAATTCCTTTAAGTTATATTAGTGATGACTAAAAGTTCATTAACATATCCAGACTGCATCTCTATGCACTGGAACAAAGAGGAGAATGACTGGATAGAAACAACAGCCCATTCTATATATACAGTATTAGGAGGATTTTTTACACTGCATGATATGGCCTGCCACAGAATCTTGTATTTAGTAAATGCCAAACAGATATTTACTTTAAAAATGAATAATCTGTTTTATGATATTAACCACTAAATCACCTTCTTGTTGCTTAGTTTCAGAAAATAGACATTTATTTTTCCAGACAAAATAGTTGGGAAACAGTAAGCAATTTCAACATAAAATAATGAAACGATCTAAAGTAAAACTTTTCATAAAGTCTTTGCTGTTCCGTGAATCAGAAAATTTACCCAACACATTTGTCATCATTTAGACTGAGTTCACAACATCAAAATTAACTTTTGATTCTGCCTATTTAAATCTAATGCAGTAGACTTTTAGTTGTGATAGTTTGCATTTCCACACGGAATAAAACCCAGACATGGCAGATAAGCATTTTGCGAATGTAGAAAACAGACAAAGAAGTGGAAGCAACATAAACACTGCAAATTCCCTGTTTCCCTCAAAGTTTTTGTGAGAGGAATTTTAAAAGGGAGAACATTACAAATGTTTGCTTGTGTAAATACATAAATAGTACTAAGGTAGTGTGCTTTATGCAAGATTGTGTAAATTAATATGATTCTCTCTCTGTGTATAATTAAAGAATAAATAACATAGACAATAAAAGAGTAGGAAAGTTCGTCACATTTTTCAAGCCAACTCTGACTCATACTTAAAAATACCACAAGATTCAATTTACTAAACAATAATTATGATCAAAATGCATTCATTCATCTGTTCCTTCAAAACTCTACCTTGAACACTGATCTTTGCCAAGACTACATAGGCATTAGTGTTTAAGGAGATCACCATAGTGAGGAAAACAGGAAGGAAAATTTAATATGGGATTTTCAGAACTAAACGCAGGAGATCATTTGGTTGGAAATTGATACTAGGAAAGCCTATAGATATTGAATGCCATTTAGCTAAAGGTGGCAGTGGGTTTCTCCATGTGATGAAACAGCAACATTTAGGGATGATCGAGGGAGTTTGGGAAGACCAATAAAAAAGAGCCAGGTAAGGAAGAAGAACAACATAACATAATGATGAGAAGGAATCTCAAGAAGGAACCTTTGGCATTATCCAAGCTATCAAAGATAATACAAACAACAAAAAACAAAAACAAAACCGGTATGTTACTGACTTCCTATTTCTAGTCAAACTATACATTAACTTACTAGTGATACACATACAAAAATTGAATAAAATTAACTCAAGCTTCTTGTCTCATAGTCATTTTCCTGTTAGTTACCTTCATTTCTACTGATTTGGGATATTCATTACTTTTAAGTATGCCCAGAACTTTGCCATCCCTATAACTTTAGTATTGTTTTGACAATAAATAGAATGATATTCTCTGGATGTACAACACTTGCCCACATTCTAGCCATTCCTCTAGACCCATATCTTCTGTAAAATATTCACTGGTACTTTTCCCCCTTTTAAATTCCTATAGCATTTTTTAAATATTCCTTCTCAGAAATTACATATTGAATTATAGTTATGTAGACCCTTCATGCTTTCCATATTCTACCTGTGATTTTCAAGAAAAACTGTTGTATGCTCACATTGAAAGCTTCACTTTAAAAAGTGGGCATTCAATAAATATTTGCAGAATGCTGAGTGAATAGATCCTTGAGTGCATCTGTCAAAATTGTACAATGAGTGATATACAATATTCTCAATATTAGTTGTATGAGCAAAGCAATTTCCACTTATATAACACTTAACTCCTCTTTCCACTTTTCTGCAAGCTTGAAGTATCTATTATCTTGATAAGGAATATATTTTTGAAAAATATTTGGATGGAGGTAGGATATACTGAGTTAAATTTCTGGAATAACTAGAGTAAATGTCCAATTTACCTGAACTATTAATCTAATTATGTGATAAGTCTGTCAAAGATATAGTGCAGTATTCAGTAAGCCAATTGTTTGACTCAATACTAAATGACCTTGTGCAATGCTCAGCTCTCAAACTCAAAAAATTTGCTAGAAGGGGTGGTGGATTATTCTTCATTTAAGAAATATGAATCTATAAATAATTTTAAGTTCAGTTCATTCATATCTCTTTAAAAAATGGGTGAAATGCAATATTCTATTGAAATTCAATGTTCTGAACTTAATTGACAGATTCAGTAAAGTAGCTGGATACAAGGTAAACACTAAAATATCAATAGCCTTCTTGCAGACAAATAACAGACTCACTGAGAGTGAAATTAGGGAAACAATCCCTTTCATAATAGCATCTAAAAAAATGAAATATCTAGCAATCAATCTAACAAAGGAAACAAAATTCCTCTACATTGAGAACTACAAAACTCTGAAAAAAGAGATAGAAGAGGATATAAGAAGATGGAAAGACATCCCTTGTTCCTGGATAGGAAGACTCAATATATTGAAAATGGCCATGCTTCCAAAACTGCTATATAGATTCAATGCAATCCTGATTGAAATCCCAACAGTATATTTCAAGGAACTAGAGAAACATCCTAAAATCCATTTGGAACCAGAAGAGATGTAGAATAGCAAAAGCAATTCTAGGCAACAGACATGGCAGGGTGGAACTAGAGAAACATCCTAAAATCCATTTGGAACCAGAAGAGATGTAGAATAGCAAAAGCAATTCTAGGCAACAGAGACATGGCAGGGGTATCACAATCCCCAATTTGAACCTATACTTCAAAGCCACTAAAATGTACCAAAAAACTTAATAAAGACAAAAAAGAAATAATAGAAGACATCACTGTGGAAAAATTTGGATTTTGCTGCAAAATGTATTTCTATTATGAAATAAATGGGAATCTTGAGGTTAAAAGGATAATGTTTAGTTTCAGAAAGAGCTCCTCAATTTTTATTTTGGAAAAAAATTACAAGTAACTCCTATGTTACCACCAAGAAAATGATACTTCCTGTAAAAAGATAAATATTTTACATTTCACAGTGATTTTGGTATTTCAAAATAAAATATCTGTGGCAGTGGATATACTTATTTTGAGTATAAACAGCTTCTGAATACCTCAATTTTTTAAAATAATGTACTGAAGGATAATAAAGGAAGAAAAAATCACTTTAAAAAAAAGTCTCTCATATATTTCTTACCTAAAAGATGTGCAAAAATGTGAAATTAGATATATCAATTGACATTTTCTTTGTAGATTCATAACACTGTGATTTCTAAAAGTTTAATATCTTATAGCATTTCATTAGTATACTCTATTATATATATATATGCCTGGGAGATGTATGGTTTGTAATTATTTTTCCTTTCAAAGCATAATAGCTTTACACTGGGCTTGTTGCAGCTATGATATTTCATCTCTGAATTCTGCTTCAAACTTTCTAGGATGGTGACAGAAATTTGTATTTGAACAGAAAAGCTGTCATGAAGGTGCTAAGGTACTATCTATCACATTTTTAATCCTGACCATACTTAGACTGTAGTGAGTCTGGCTGTCCAAGACACTAAAAAAAGATTGAAATTATACCTTCTGTTCTTACTCATCAGAATCGTAACATTATACCAAATTCAATAGACCTGTATTACACTCTATTAATTTCCTATTAGTTCTCAGCTATGCAAAATCTTACTGCAGTGTCACAGTGGTTTAGACATGCAAACTTGATTCCAGAATCAAAAAATGGAACCTGTCACTTCTAATAATTTTACAGGAGATTCGATAAATGTAAATCTTTTTTCATCTTGTCATCCTTTCATGTCTTTAATGAGTTTGCTCACTAACACTATAGAATCTTAATTTAACTCTCTGAAATATTAAGAGCTATTATAATTGAATATCTCTAGAAGTATACAAATTAAAGAGTATTGAAGAGTAATTTATAATACCTGTAGTATTGATCTATTAAATAATCTCAACGAAATTTAACAATATATTGAAAAGAAAAGAAAATGATTTAAATTTTCTTTAAATATTCTAAATTTTGTGAAAAAGCTTCCTCTGATATAAGTGAATAAGCTTGTGCTAAACTCAACCAGTTGTTAAAGAATGAAAAATATGAGTGTGTACTTAAACAGCGAATTACCCAGATCTACCAGGTTAAAGTTCGATCATAGAAAATAGTTAACTAGGGCTGCAGATTTAGCTCAGTGGTTCCACTGCCTGCCTCACAAACAAGTGTAATGACCCGAGTTCGATCCCTGGTTTAAGAAAGCAAGCAAGCAAGCAAGCAAGAAAGAAAGAAAGAGTTAACTCTTGGGAATAAGTTTCATGATGAGCTTGCTAAGTACTTTAAATGAAGTATTAGCATGATTTAAAGAGAAGTTTATGTTTTATTTAAATATGTTGACTTTTTGTTACTACTGCTGACCTTTAAACCTAATAAAAGCCCCTTAGAATCCAGCTCCACACCCTTTTATCTCTTCTGACAGATTTTAATTATGAGCTGTAATAAAGTGCACTTAAAATTCAGATTGCACTTGTAAAAAAAAGTTTTGCTAGGGTCTCAGATATAATTTCGAAGCTAAAAGACGTCAATATTGACATAAGGACTCTATATTTTCCATTAAAAATTTTAATTTTATTGTTAAATTTTAGGAATGCAATATAATGACACTCATCACTGAATATTCGCACCTTTGCATAATATATCTTGATTCTTATTTTTTCCCATTTCTCTGCCCTTCCTTCACACCCTCTACCACTCACTATTTACAAACACTTCATTTCCATTTTTTAATTTTGTCATGTTAATTCCATTCCCTTCTTTCTTTTTATCTACCCCTCTCACTTCCACTTCCCCCTTGGAACTTTTCTTACTATTTCATATTATCTATTATATATTTTCATCCTTATTTTCACTTTTAGTTTCTCACAGCAGAGAACTATTCCGTGTGACCAATTTTTTTCACTTAAAGAGCATACCCTCAACATGCATACATTTAACTATAAATGTGTCTAATTTATCACTGTTTATGTCTGAGTAATACTTTATTTATTTAAAAAAAAGAACATTTTCTTTATCCAGTTTCTACAAAGCTACTGTGGTAAAAACAGCACAGTACTGGAAAAGAAACAGACCCCTGGATCAGTGGAACAGATTAGAAGAAACAACTCCAGATCCACTCAGCCACCTGATCTTCAAATATTTTCCATTTTGAACTACAAATTTTGTTACTGAATTTCACAAAATTGCAGTGGATTTGATGGGGGATCATACTATTTTTAAGTATCTTTCCCATTTCACTGCATTTGAGTTACTTTGCAGGCAATACTACAATACCAACTTTGTAGAGAATGTCAGTAGAATGTATCTCATGCCTCAGAATCCCACTTTCAAGTAGTCCAAAGTATTAAGTACTTGTTTGGACAAATAACATTGTACAAGTCAAATCTGACAAACCACAATTGTTTCAGCCTTTCTAGGCAATTGTTTCAGCATTGCAAGACTTGTCAGTCAGAAGTAACTATGGATCCAAACTTCATCATAACACAAGATTTTTTCCATCTACATTTGCCTAAGAATACTTTATTCATTTATAGCGTTGCTTTCTATTTCCATTTTGTGTGTGTGTGCAGTTGCTAAAAGTACATCCTTACCTGAGTATTAACTGCCAGGGGAGCTGAATTTCAGCATAAGTCATATATAGTAGTTTTAAAAAATACATACCTTATCATTCAATAAATATGTATTTTGGTATTTGTCAACAGAAACCCTTTTCATTTATAATTTTGAAGTTTTCTAACATAGCATTTGTCTATTTTTACAGACAGATAAAGCCAATAGGCAGCACTAAGCAATTATTTAATTCTCAGGCACTGAATTTTTCTTTACATGTATTATCTCCTTTAATTCTTCCAATAATTCTATTATTAGTCTCATATTACATAAAAAGAAATGGATGCATAAAATAGTTATTTTATCCAAGATCGCATAATTATATGTACGTCTTATTATCAGGATTGTATCCTTTGTGATTCTTTCTGTTCTTGTTTTGTTTTGTTTTTGATACTGGGGATTGAACTCAGGACCTTGTGCTTGCAGGGCAGGCGGTGGAACCACTGAGCTACATCCCCGGCCCAACTACTGATTCCTAATTCCAATCAAAAGGGTAGACTTTTATCCTAAAAAGATTAACAATAAAATACATTGATAGCTTTTTATGAAAGAAATTGTGAAAACTTCAATATGAACATTTCAAACCTCTGTATTGTGTAGCTTACATTGCGTATATTGATAAGATATAAAACAAATTTCTTCCTGTCTTTAAGTCCATTTCAAATTTAGCTAAATACATTTAACAAAACACATGTTAAAACTGTTTCAGAGAATCAACCTTTTCCACTTATTTTTGTAGGAATTTAATAACTTAAAATGCAATTAAGATTTAGGAGGAAATTGTGTCAAAGTATATTCCTTCTTCAAAAAAGAAGTGTATTTTAAGCGTCCTCTAACAATTTCACAACAAATATACCAATCAAGTAAAACTTTTAATATTTAAATAGAAACATATGAGTGTTTTCAAAGGATTCATTTCATGAAATAATTATTGTGGAATAACATTTAAGTAATACTTTCTCTTTAAGAGATTCTACTACATAAATTCTCTTATGGAAGTTCACCTATAATGATTCAGGAACAATAATACATGAAGTGAAGTATACCTGTTTTATTTAAAGTTTCTTTTTTGAGGATAGACACATGCATTTTTCACCATATGTGATGTTCAAAAAGTTAAGAATTGTACACGTTTTTTAATTTTGGGGTGTAATTTTTCTTTATAATCTCATGTTTAAGATTTCTACATAGTCTAGTGAGAAGAAAAGTTGGAAAGCAATTGCTAGAAATGCTGTGAATGTTAGGTGAACAAGGGTAGCAGCAAGATAAAACACACATTTTGTAAGCAAACAAAACTGACTTTCTGAGTAGGAATAAGAGAAACTAAATAAAGGGGGAAATTCTTCTAGATGATGCAAACTACATGAATGGCCTGACATAACTCCAATGAAGTTGAGAATATCATATGCAAATTTCTGGGCCATAAAAACTTCCTCTGTAAGTAGCTAGGTAGGAAAAATGCTATTGAAAAAACAGAATGTCTTCTTTCCTGCTTTATTTTAGGGGAAAAGCAACCATTTTTCTCCATAGTGAATATCACCTTGTTCCTTTCCCAGAAAAAAAAAAAAAAGAAAAACACCCACAATGTACTTTAAAGAGCCTTTTTAGCTGAAAAAGAATACTGACAGATTCAATACTATAGTGCTACCTAAGACAGGAAAAGAGATTTTTTACTTTATACGGGTAGCCTAAAAGCTAAGATAAAAATGAGAAGGTGAATGTGAAGGAAAAGGATTTAGGAGGAAAGAAACAGGAAGAAACCTGAGAAGATGAAAGCCTACAGGTGAATACAGTTATTAAGAAACCCTTGCAGATAAGAAAAAGTCAATAAAATTCTAGGTTGGTGATATTTGATCTTAAAGTTTAAATTGTTTTCTAATGTTCTTTAATACCACTGTATTGCCCTAAATATTCAGTATGAATCCGATATATGCAAAATACCTCGTAAATCACGTTTGGTTGGAATGAAGAAATAGGAATAGATGGTCAGCAGGTTCTTAAGAATGCACCAGCCTTTTACCTCCCAGCATATCCAAATAATTTTAGATATAAGTAGCAATATTGTAGTTCAACTACTATCCTAGTCTATTAAAGAAAGAGTGGATCCAGAGCCGGATTATTCGGGCATATGCACACATTAAGTACACTCAATTTAAGGGTACATGTAGAAATATTCACCTACAAAGCATGTTACTCTGAGTAATAGTTCTAATGCCTTTATTGAATATTTAATAGCTGATATTTATTTAAATTAGAAACTGTCAAATAGTTGAATATGAAGCACTTTTGACCACAAAATGCAAAATCAGTAAATACAGAAATATTTATAATATAGCATAGTGGTAATGTAAAGTGAAATATTTGGAGATCAGCTCAATGTAAGTTTTGTGGGGAAAAAGAAAAAAAATCACAGAACCATCCACAATGAGAAGATTGAAATTATGTTTTTATGAAAGGGAATGTGTAATTCAATAATATTTTTTGAAGTTGGACTTTAAATGTTTCACAGCTGCTCACATGGCCCTTTTGTGAAGAAAGGAATAACACAAATGATGTTCCATTATGGAGATTGTTATGCCCATAACATCTGAGTCATCTCATTTTAGAAATCTGATAAAGGAAACAATAACTTAATAATGTGAACTATATATTCCTATAAAGTCAAGAAAATGGATCCTTGTAATGGTGTGTACTCAAATGATGGGTCCCCAAGTAAGAATATTATAATAGGCTTCCATTCCATTTCTTAACAGCAAAATAATCATTGCTTCAGGGAAAAGTTCTGTTTAGCTCTCATAATATCCGCTACCATCATCCAGGTAAATAAGAAGGAATTAGTCTGTGACCTTGAAACTTCAAACAATCCTTACATTTTGAAATACACAAATGAACACACACACACACACACATACACACATACATACACACGCAGAGGGTGGGGGCATGAAGCCTTCAATTGCAGGGCACCACTCTGTTCATTCAGTCATTTGGAGAATAATGAATTTCAGGATGCAAGTGCTAGAGAGATAAATCCAAGATACTTAGCTACATTTTAGAATTTAATTTTACATAAATGTATAGGGCTGACTTTTGTATTTATAATGTGTAATACAGTCAGAATGGTTTGTTCAAATTGCTTCATTTATAGGAACCTGGAATTAGAGGATTTTCTAGTTTTGATGATTACCAATCTTGCCCCTAGTCCTCCAAAGCTTTAGGTAAATTCCACTATGTCTCTTTATTTATGTTTTGCCTTAACTTACTGAAATATTTCCCTTTCTATTTTCAGTAGGATTTGCTTGAACTTTAGGCTTTTCCTATCAGATAAATAAATCAATATCAATCCAAATCACCTTTTGCCATTTCTCTCCCTTACCAAGTTCTTGGGCATGTTTTCCCTTTTGACCTACTCTCTGTAAATAAATTATTGGCATTTCCTGCAAATAATATTTTGCTATATTATGCTGAACAACTTAAAAATGTTTTAGTTATATATGACACAAGTGCACCAAAATCAAAATGTTTTAAAGAACTAAATTCGAAAGAGAAATACATAATTGGATGGAAGATAAACTGGGTAAAATTCTTGATGAGGCAAGTGTATAAAAGGACTTTCTGAACAGAAGCCCATGGCACAAAAAATAACACCTAAATAAATGGGATTGTGTCATAATTAAAGAGCTTCGGCACATCAAAGAAAACAACAGAGTAAAGAAACAACTGACAGAATGGGAAAAATATTTGACAGGTATTCATTTTACAGAGGACTATCATACTGAATACATAAAGAACTAAAAAAGTAGATCCTCCAAAATAAAAGAGCCAAACAAAAAAATGTTCAAGTAAAAAGAATAGACATTTTTCAAAAGAAGCACAAATGGCCAATAAACATGAAAAAATACTCAGTATCTCTGGTCATTAAATAAATGCAAATTATGGCTGGAGATTTAGATCAGTGGTGCTGCTGCCTGCCTTGCAAGCAAAACACCAGGGTTCGATCCCTGGTACCAAAAAAGCAATATGATGCCATCTTACCCCAAAAAGAATGACTATCATCAAGAAATCAAATAATAAAAAATGATGCCAAGGATGTGGGGAAAAACAAAAACACTCTTCTACATTGTTGGTGGGAATAAAACTACTAAAACAACTATGAAAATCAGTGTGAAGATTTCTTAAAAACTGAGGACAGAAATTCCATTTGATCTAGCTATTCTCCTTCTAGGTAAAGTCAGCATATCACAGGGCACACTTTTTTTCATCATCTTCCTCTGCCTTTCCATTCCATCACTAAAAATATATGAAGAAACAATGTGAAACAATGTGACAAAATAAATCTCTATTTATTAATGTCTTAAAATTACAAACTGAGGGATGAGATCTAGAAGTGTGTTTTAGATATCTATTTTAATCTTCTCACTACATTTGAATAATATGAGGCTCAGTGGATTGGCAATGTCATCAAGTTACAGAGCGGCAAATCTAGGTCTCAGAGCCCAATCTCCTGGCAACCACTTTACTTTTCTTCTTACTGCATCAGAGTGATGTAGTAGACTTTAAATCTCAAAGATATGAACTGAAATTGATGATAACTATCTACTAAAACTGAGAATAAATATTTATGCACATGTGTGTAGTAAAGACAGAAGTACTTCTATGATTGAAATGACTATCTGGTGCATAGTCTAATAAAGTATTTTTATTATGGTGATGAAAATCAAAAGAAAAATGACATTTGAGAAAGTTCTTCAATATTACTACCAGTTAGTAAGTCCAATATAACCAAAAAGAATAATAATTATAAATAATTTATGAGGTATTACAGATTTTAAAATATTAAAACTATATTTTCACAAAGTCATCATGAGACACAATTTGCTGCATAATAAATCAGCTAAACACTGCGTGACTTCACATTATATCCATCTATTTAATTCACAATTTTGTGGGTGTTTAATTTGGCTAGGATTAGATGACTGGACCCTTTGATCTCATCAGATTTTATTCATATATCGATATCAGTTATTGAGCAGGTGGCTCTGCTTCTGGGCTGGGTTTTCCTTTACTACTTTTACTAGGCCCACTGGAGTACGAGAACATCATTACCAGTGGATAGCCTGGATTTGTTAGCTATAGAGATTACCAAAAAGATTGCATAGCATTCCAAGTCTCTGACTACTGAGGTTCAAAACCAGCTCAGTGCTGTTCTTGATGTATTACCTTAGTGTAAACCAATCTCCAAAGGAGACATAATTGAAGGGCAAGGAAAGAATATGCATTAGAACTTAATTGGAAGAAAGTTTGAAATCTTATGAGAAAGGGCTTGAATTTTGACAGAGAAATAAGTATAGTCATTTAAAATTCTACAGTACCATTTAAGCCATTAATCAGCCTCTAAGCAAATTTTCTTTTTGTATCTCTATAAAATATATATATGTACTGATATATACTATTTTAAATGCATGTATTTTGCATATAAATATATATTATATACATATATGCTTTTATTTACTACATTATGAATGTGCTTATTCATAAATTTATGTAAATACATGTAGTCACATACATTTATTTTGCTTGTTTGTTATGTTATGATTATTACACAATTCTCCTCTAGCCACTGGGTTTAATAGCTTTTTGTATTTTAGATTTACAGAAAAGTTGTGAAACTAATGTGAAGCACTCCCATGTATCTCATGACCACTTTCCCTGATTATTAACATGTAACATTACTGAGGTACAATGTTGAAACCATATAATTAACCATAGTTCATATCTCATTTAAGTTTCTTTCATTTTTATCTGATATCTACTTCTCATTCCAAATTCCTTTCTAGGATTTCATAATATCTTTATTTAAATAAAACTATGCATGCTGAGATCTGCTCTCCCTCTGGCCTGCTTGGGCCCATTCTGCAGGACAAGGTAGCAGCACCCTCCCCTGCCTGTGCCCCACCAAACCCAGCAAAGAAGGTGAGATTTGGAAGGCTGCTGTGAGATCTGCTCTCCCTCAAGCCTGCTTGGCCCCATTCGTCGGGATCAGGTAGCTGCACCCTCCACTGCCTGCTCTGTCACCAGCTCCAGCAAAGAAGGTAGCCACACCTCTGAAAGCAACACACCCCCACCCAACTCTCAGACCTCCTGATTGGGCCACTCCTTGGACCCACTCTGCAGAGTCATAGGTGGTCATAAAGGGTATTTTTCTGAGCTCCCAACTTTGAACATCTTTAAAGAAAGTGTGGGGGAAACCTGTGAGAGAACTGTGTGGAGTTTAACCCTCCAGATTGTGGAACTAAATCTGGGCCTTGAAGCCTGAGGTCAGTCTGAGTCCCGGGGATCTGCAAGTGGCTAGCTGAGATCAGGGCACTTGGTTCTGCAAGTGTCTCTGCATGTGGTATATTATGACAACAGAGATGTAGTCTGAAAGAGGCCCTTCAGATTCGTTTTTTTTTCTTTCTTTGCCTCATTCCACTCGGCAAATTCTTTCTTTTTTCTGCCCTTTTTCTCCAACTCAGTCTCTTGCTACACCATATTATCCCTCAACTCCCTTTCTGTTCCTGCTCCTGCCCTAACTCAGACTTCTTCTTTTATCATTTTTTCTTTTTTCTTTATGTTCTTTTCCTCAGTCATGGGTCATTAGTTTCAAGGGAAAGTGAGCCCCTATTACTCTTAATGGAATATATTCTTTTCCTTATTCTTGCACTCTGTCTATCCCTTTTGAATTTAAGTTTCTTAAAGATTGTATGGTCATTCTATGTCCTCTGGCTGCACTTGAAACCTTCTCCAATTCTTTCACTTATCTACTCCTCTCATCCTAACTTTGTGTAAGCCCCCACCCTAAATGGTAAAGATGCTATATTGAAAAGTGTATCTACTGCAAAAATATTTTGGGCTGCTTCTTGATTTTAATTTAATTAACATGGTTTAAAGGTAATACATTAATGACTACCACAAGTGGTAAATTTGCAAGTTGTGCTTGATCCTATTGTGCTGCTGATTGTATCAATTGGGATAAAGGATTGTGATTGAATTAATGAGTTATTTTCTCCAATATTATGAAAATGAGAATGTCTGAGTCATTAGAGACTCAAAAGCTAAAGCACAACTATATCAGAAAGATTTAAGTAATAACCCAGAAATTAAACCAAGGACAACCCAAAACAAAAAATTAAAATGAGAAAACACTTAAGCAAGACACAAAGACAGACTTCCAGTTCACCAATGTCAAACAGTAGGGCAAATGGGGATGAAAAGTCTGATAGTGAACCAGCAGGACACCCTGAACCCATAGCACAGGAAGTAATAAAAAAGAACAATCAGGCTCTAGAAAAATTCAAAGCAGAAATAATTTCCCAGATAACCACAGAGATGGTGAGCAAAATGGAACTCAAGATTCGAAACTCTAGAACAGAAACTGAGTAAAAAAAAAAAAAAATAGATGAGCTCAGGACCATGATAGAAGCCATGAAGTCCCAGCATAAGAAAGAAATGGAAGCAATGAATGCCCAACAGATGAAAGAAATGTAATCCATAAAATAGATTCAAACAGATATCCAGGATATTAAAAGCTCTATTTAAAGTGTACTCAACGGAAGAAAAGATTGTGAAGATAGAATTTCAGATACAGAAGATAGGATTGCAGTCAGTGACCATGAAAAGAGAGGCCTCTTAGAAACAGTAAGGGATAATGAGAAATCGATCCAACAGCTTCTAGATGGTGCAAAGTAGAATAACATAAGACTGATAGGAATCCATGACGTAGCAGGAGAAAACACAAATGACTTGAAAAAACTATTCACAGAATTAATGGCAGAAAACTTCCCAAACAGAGGGGAAGAATTTGACATATAGGTAAGTGAGGCATATTGGACTCCAACTAGCCAAGACCAAAAAAAAAAAAAAAAATATACACCAAGACATAAAAAAAATCAAGACCCCTAACCCAACAGAAGAACAAAATACTACAAGCAGTAAGAGAAAAGAAACAAATCACATGCAAAGGGAAGCCCATCATTATCACAGGAGACTTTTCAACACAAACCCTCAGGACAAGGAGAGTGTGGTGTGAGGTATTTCAAGTCCTAAAAGAAAGCAACCTCCAACCTAGACTGATGCATTCTGCATCTCTCTTTCAAAATGGATAAGGAATAAAGATACTTCCTTGACAAAGAAAACCTGAGAAACTTCATGAACCAGCACTCCAAGGAATTCTAAACAATATCCTAGAAAAAGACAATGAAGCTCCCAATACCACGAGGCCCAACAGATCAAATAAAATAGGTAAGGCAAGAAACTAAAAGGAGAGGCAGAAAAAGTAAAAAGTCAACAAAAGAACAATAGAATGACAATAAGTCAGTACATACCAGTTATAATCGTCAATGTCAATGATCTCAATTCACCAATCAAGAGAAATAGACCAGTAGAATGGATTAAGAAGCAAAATCCAACAATATGTTGTACACAATGAGTACACCTAGTGCAAAAAGAAGCCCATAGACTGAAAGTGAAAGGATGGAAAACAATTTTCCACATGACAGGAGCTCAGAAAAAACCAGGGGTAGAAATCTTATTTGTAGACAAAGCAAATTTCAAACCAAAACTCATTAAGAGAGACAAAGAAGGCCACTACATCCTTGTAAAGGGAACAATTCAAGAGGAATAGATGACAATCATAAACATATATGCACCAAATATTAATGCCCCCAACTATGTAAAAGAAAAATTAACAAACTTGAAAAACCAAATAAGCACTAATACAATTGTAGTGGGGGATAGCAATACCCCACTTTCACAAATAGACAGATCATCTAGGCAAAAAATCAACAATGAAATACTTGAAATGGACCAAGCTTTTGAATGCAAGGACATAATAGACATTTATAGAGTGTTCCACCCCACAAGATCAGAATATACATTCTTTTCGGCTACACATGGGTCATTCTCCAAGACAGATCACATACTACCTCATAGAACAGGTTTGAATAAACACAAAAGAATCTAAGCTATTCCCTGTATATTATCAAATCATAGTGCAATCAAGTTGGAGATCAATAACACAAGAAACCGTAGGAATTTCACAAACATGAAAATTGAACAACACTCTCCTGAAGAATAGGTGGATCACAGAGGAAATTAAAGAAGAAATCAGACAGCTTTTACAAATAAATGAAAATGCCAATACAACATACAGGAATCTATGGGCCACAATGAAAGCAGTTCTACGTGGAAAATCCATAGCACTGAATGCCTACACTAGGAAAACAGAGTGAGGTCAAATAAACAACCTAATGATGAATCTTAGACTCCTAGAAAAACAAGAGAAAGAAAAACCCAAAGCTCGAACAAATGAGGAAATTATAGATTAGAGCATAAATCAATGCAATGGAAACTAAGAAAATGATACAAAAAATAAATGAATCAAAGAGGTGATTTTTTGAAAGAATAAATAAAATTGATAAACTCTTAGCTAACCTTATCAAAAAAGGAAAGAAAAGGGCCAGATCCATGCAATTAGGAATGAAAAAGCTGAAGTTGCAACAGATCCAACAGAAATCCAGTGGATAGTCAGTACCTACTTTGAGAACCTGCACTCTAACAAAATGGAAAATACAGAAGAAATGGACAGAATTCTAGGAACTTATGAATTACCAAAGTTGAACAAAGAAGACAAAAATATTTTTAACACCCCAGTTACACTCAGTGAAATAGAAAATGTAATTAAAAATTTACCAACAAACAAAAGCCCAGGTCCTGATGGATTCACTGCTGAATTTTAGAAGACATTTAGAGAAGAATTACTGCCATTAGTCTTCAAACTCTTCAGTGAAATAGAATTGGAAGAAATACTCCCAAACTCATTCCTGGAAGCAAGTATCACTTTGATTCCCAAACCAGGGAAAAATGCAACTGAAAAAGAGAACTACAGGTCAATCTCCTTAATGAATATACTTGCAAAAATCCTTAATAAGATACTAGCAAACAGAATGCAGAGGATCATCAAAAGGATCATACATCCTGACCAAGTTGGATTTATTCCAGGGATGCAAGAATGGTTCATCATACATAAATCAATAAATGTAATACACTATATAAACAGAGTGAAGGACAAAAACCATATGATCCTCTCGATAGATGCAGAAAATGCATTGGACAAAATTCAACACCAATTCATGATAAAAGCCATGAAAAAAACTGAAATAGATGATCTATATCTCAACTTAATAAAGGCTATCTGTTAAAACCAACAGCCAACATCATATTAAATAGACAAAAACTGAAAACTTTCACTTTAAAATCAAGAACAAGACAAGGATGCCCACTATCACCACTTCTTTTTCATATATAGTTCTGGAAACATTGGCCATAGCTATTAGACAATAGAAAAAAATTAAAGCAATAAAGATAGGAAAGGAAGAAGTTAAACTATCACTATTTGCTGATAATATGATACTCTACATTGAAGACCCAAAAAACCACCAAAAGTCTTCTAGATTTAATTGACACTTTTAGCAGAGTGGCTGGATACAAGGTCAACACCCCAAAATCAATAGCATTCTTGTACACAATAACAGACTCACTGAGCAAGAAATTAGGGAAACAATTCCTTTCACAATAGCATCCAAAAAATGAGGTATCTTGGAATCCATCTAACAAAAGAAACAAAAGACCTCTACACTGAAAACTACAGAATTCTGAAAAAAGAGATAGAAAAGGATATAAGAAAATGGAAAGACATCCCCTGCTCCTGGGTAGGAAGAACCAACATAGTGAAAATGGCCATACTACCAAAACTGCTATACAGATTCAATGCAATGCCAACTAAAATTCCAACACTATATTTCACAGAACTAGAAAAAAGAATCCAAAAACTCATTTGTAACCATAAGAGACCTAGCATAGCAAAAGACGTCCTAGGCAACAACACAGACACGTGGCAGCAGGTATAACAATTCCCAATTTGAAACTATACTACAAAGTCACTGTGATAAAAACAGCATGATACTGGCAAAGAAACAGACCTGAGAATCAGTGGAACAGATTGGAAGACACAAAACCCACTCCAGATGTACCCAGCGATCTCATCTTTGACAAAGGTGATGACCATCCCAACTGGAGAAAGAATGTCCTCTTTAATAAATGGTGTTGGAAAAACTGTATCTCAACTTTCCAAAGATTAAAACTAGTCCCTTATCTTTCACCATGCACTAAATTAAAATCCAAGTGGATTAAAGATCTAAATATTAAAACAGAAACACTAAACTTGCTGGAAGATAAGTTAGGCAGAACTCTTGAAGACATTGGCATAGGAAAAGACTTTATGAACAAATCTTCAGTAGCATGGGAACTAGCAGAAAGAATCAACAACTGGAATCTCAATTTATTAAAAAGCTTCCACGCTGCAAAGTAAACCATCAACAGAACTAAGAGACAACCTACACTGTGGGAAAAAATTTTTACCAGCTACTCTTCAGACAAAGGATTATTATCTAGAATATATAAAAAACAAAACAATCAGCCCCCCAAAAATATAAAGATCCAATTCAAAACTGGACATCTGAAATGAAAAGACATTTCTCAGACAAAGAAGTAAAAGCAGCAAGTAAATATATGAAAAAATGCTCCACACCATTGGTCATTCAAGAGATGCAGATAAAAACAACACTAAGATTCCACCTCACTCCACAAAGAATGGCTGCTCTCATGAAATCACACGATGACCTATGTTGGCAGGGTTTTGGGGAGAAAGGAACCCTTCTCCATTGTTGGAGGGAGTGCAGAATTCTGCAACCACTATGGAAATCATTATGGAGATACCTCAAGAGCTGGGACTACAGGTTCCATTTGACCCAGCAATTGCTCTTCTGGGTATCTTTCCAAAAGTATTGAAAGAATCATACCAGAGTGATATATGCACACCCATGTTTATAGCAGCTCAATTTTTAAAGCTAAAATTTAGAAACAGCCCATTTGCCCATCAGTTGGAGATTGAATAAAGAAGATTTGGTTTCTCTATAAAATGTAATAATACTACCCAGCCATAAAGAATGAGAAATTAGATTCACTCATAGGAAAATGGATACATATTGAGGATATACTCCTAAGTGAAATAAATAAGTCAGACATGTGTAAATTCTGAATAGTTTTTCTGGTGTGAATAAACTGTAATAGTACGTAAGATACTAATGAGATAACTGACATTGTGAAATGGGCAGAAACGGGCTAAAGGTATAGGGAAAGTGGGAAGTGTAGGGGAAAGGTAATAAGGGAAAAAATGAGAAAATGAAAAAATGGAAATAAAGTGTTTGCAAATGGGGAGGGGAGGAGGGGTGAAGGGAGGGCAGAGACAAGGGGAAAAAATGGAAACCAAGACCTGTCATGTAAAGGTACAAGATCCCAATGATGAATGTAACTGTACTGTATACCTAAAATGTACCAATAAACTCAATAACAGCAAAAAATTAATTAAATAAAAACCATCATTATTTATTTGAATATTCAAACATATTTATGGCATGCCACCTGTTTTGAAATATGTATGCATTGAGGAATTATTGAATCAAGCTCATCAACATATATGTTGCTTTATCTTCTTACTGTGTTTTGTGTTGAGAACATTAAAAATATACTCTCAACAATTTTAAAGTATACAATACATTACTATTTACTATTGTCATAAGATGCTGTTTGTACAATAGAGCTGAATTTATTTATCTTTTTTGAAACTTTATACTCCTTGACAAGCATTTATACACTTCCTTCCCTTGCCTTTGATCCCTGGCACCACCTTTTACTCTGTTTCTATGCGTATCATTTTCTTACATTCCACATATATATGAGATTATACAGGATTTGTCTTTTTATTTATATTTTATTTTATTTGTTCATGAACTAAGATTAACAATATCTACAAGAAAGACAATTGGGATAGGGGAATTGGAGGAGGGAAGGAAGGAGAGGGAAGAAACAGGAGATTTAAAAACAGGATTTTTATTTCTGTACATGAATTATTTCTCTTAAGATAATGTCCTCTAGTTTCATTCATGATACAGCAGAAAGGAAGCATTTTATTTTGTGTTATGGAGAATAGTATTCCACTGGGCATATATTCCATATATTCTCTATCCTTTCATCCACCGATCAACAGCTCAGGTGATTCTATATCTTGACAAATGTAAATACTGCACAATAAACATGGAAATTATCAGTTTGCCATAATTATTTCATATTCTTTGGATATATAGCCAGATATGAGATTTCTGAATAATATGGAAATTCTATTTTTAGTCTTTGGAGGAATCTCCATATTATTTTTCCATAATGGCTTTAGTAATTTACATTCCCACCCCAACTACATAAAGATTCTCTTTTCTATACACCATCCACAGTTCTTAGCCTTTTTATACTAGTTTTTTTGTTATGTATTATGTCACATTTCGTTTCAGCTTTAACTTGTATTTTTGTGATGATTGCAGGTGTTGAAATATTATTTGTATATATGTTGGCCATACGTACCTCTTCTTTTCAGAGATATCTATTCAGGTCTTTTATCGTCTTTTGGTCAGATTATTAGAATTCTGTTTCGGTTTGATTTTTAAAACTGAATTATGTCTTATATACTTTCTTTCATTGTTGAGACAAAATGTCTGACACCCAAAGTTAAAGCAGGAAAGGATTATTTAGCTCACAGTTTGTCGATGTTTCAGTCTATAATCGGCTAGCTCCAAGGCAGGGCGGCATGGCAGGCAAGCATCAGAGAGGAGAAAGTTCATAGTGGGCTGATGGTAGCAAAGAAAGCAAGGGACCTTAGATTTTTCTTTCAACCCCTTTTAAATTCTATCTAGGCTACCAGGATTAGCTCACATGCCAAACTAATCAGTGGACTGATTTCAGATTCACACACCCGTAATTCTACCACTCTTAATCCTAGCATTGTACCATGAGTTAATTGCATACTATAGATCCAGCTACCTCTGCCAAAGCCCCACCTATGACTGAATAAGGATTTGGGGGGGGGCACCTAAACACAAGACATAAATTCTAAGATTTCAAGATATAGTTTGGGTATTATTGCTTCTTTATATGTATAGTTTAAATTTTTTTCTCATATTAAGTCAATTTTAATTGAATATTTTTTTAGATTTTATTTCCTTTGTTAGCAAATCTGTTATACTTCTCTTTTATAAATTAATGATTGTTATAAATCTTACCATATATTTTAAAATCTAATTAAATCCTTCCAGAAATGATTTTGCTCCTTTTTGGTTGTTGGCAGCTACCTTGTAAAAGTGTCTTTGCAATGCTTGCATGCAATCTTCATGATGTTACTGTCATCAATTTCCCTTGCACAAACTCACTGAATACATCATTAATACTATTAATTTACATGGTTATTTTAATCAATTAATAAAAATATATTTACATTAGTTTACTTTTTCTCCAATTTTTTCCTTTATGTAGTTGTGTTTCTGATTTATATAATGTTTTTTTCTGAATAACTTATTTTAAAATTATTTTACCACAAAGTTCTGCTGCTTTTCAATTTCTTAAGCATTTATCTGTCTCTTCCTCAAAGTGAAATGACAATGAAAAGCAAATGTTTTTAACTAACTCAGACATAGCAGTGGCCACAAGAGTGAAAATGAACGGATTCATGAAGGAATCCCAGAACTGCATCATAAAGTCATCAGAATGATAGGTTAAGTGTGTCTGAAGCAAGAGGGCATATTTGAGATTACACAGTGCCAGTCCTAGTGAGTAAGGTAGATGGAAGGCAAAAAGCAGCAACAGTCACTCTATTTTTAATCGTGCCTCCTAAACATACCCACTAAGGATGACTTCTAGAACTGTTTAAGAAAGTGTCAAAAACAACAGGAAAAATGTTTTCAAACTGAGGGGGAGAATTTTGAAGGTAATTGATGGTGATATGTTTTTTATTGTATAGTTTTATTTAATTTAAACATTTAATGCATAGTTTCATTAGATCTAATAAATAGTCACCTGTTTTTGAATATTGTCTTCATTTTCTAAAGTGGTCTTAATACACTAATAATAACTACTTTCAATTCTGTTTTTGATAATTCCAACATCTGTGTAATGCATGAGTGTTGTTTTGATAAGTGACTTACTTCTTAACTCTGTTTTTGCCCTTGGTGCCTTCTAATTTAGACCTCATGTTAATCTCAGTTGTGCTCTGTTTCTTGATTTGTGTAGCTATTGATAACAGAGGCATCAGATTTTTATGTGTACCAATTTTTTTCTCATTAAATTTATTGGTACATTTTATGTATACAGTGCAGTTACATTCATCATTCGGGTCTTGTACCTTTACATGACAGGTCTTGGTTCTCATTTTTCCCCTTACCCCTGCCCTCCCTTCACCCTCTCCTCCCCTCCCTATTTACAAAAACTTTATTTCCATTTTTTCATTTTCTCATGTTTTATTTTCGTTTCCCTTATTTCCTTTCCCCTATCCTTCCCCCATCCCCTACACCTTTAGCCCTTTTCTTCCTATTTCACATTGTCAGTTATACCACTAGGATCTTATGTACCATTATAGTTTCCAATTTTCTCTCCCTTCTTGACTTTTGATATTCTAAGTACTCTCACTGAAACAGACTAATTGTGGAGTCAGTGGTAATTCACTACTTTTTTATACTGGGTCCTTCTTGGTATGGTGGTGAATTGTAATGAAGAAAAATTGTTATACAAAATTTTGATTAAATCCCCATGTTTTCAGAGTCATGTGTCTCTGGGCTGTGTTATTCAACAGTATTTCTCTCCATAGAATTTATTCCTGTATTATTTTATTTTTCATTACTATAATTCAATATGTGAGAGAAACTAATGTGATTTAATAATAAGTTTATTTAGCTGTCAACTTCGAGTTTTAAATTTCAAGATCAGGAGTCCCCACGGTTACGCTTCTGGGAGGCCTAACTGTAGATGGAATCACAATGGCAGGCCCACTGGAAGAGATAACATCTTGAAAGAGTAAGCTTATAAACAATTCAAGGGTCGGACTCAGGCTTTCATAAACTTCGCTTCTCTTCAGAAGCCATTCTGAAAGGCCTTCATTCTATTCTGAGGGCATGAACTCCGATTCCCAAGAACTTCTCACTATGCCCTACCTCTTCCTGTCTTGGTCAATTTCCTCTTGGCGGAGAAAAAATTCCACACACTCTTTGGATCCATGTTTCACTGGCTTAAACACAGGCATGGTGGAAGGAGCTGCCAAAGAGGAAAATTGCACATGTCCTGATGGACAGGAAGCAGACAGAGAAGGGAGAATCCAAGGAAGGATACATGCCTTTTCAACTCATGGCCCCAGTGACCTGTACCTACACAGACCCCATCTTCTAACAACACATTCAGCTACTAAACTCATCAATGGATGAGTCCACTCATGAGTCCCCATGATATAATCACCTTCCAAACACATGAGGCTTTTGGAGAACTGAATTTCCCATGTGGCCACACTGGGGATCAATCTTTCAGCACCTGAAGACTTAGGGGACACACTCAAAGTGTATCTAACCATAACAATTCTCCACCTTCCATTAGGTGCCACTGAAAGGCTAGAGAGAATAAGAATTAAATATTTGTCATTAGCTAAGAAATAAATGACCTGTCAGGATTATACTTGAGATTAAGTTTTTATTATGGAAAACATTTTAGTTGTAATTCACAAAGATTAATTTTACCCTCTTTCTTCCCTAAACAGAAGTGGATGATTCTTCAATCTTTACTGTAGCAACTTTGTGGTAAAATCCACATGAAGTTAAATTCACATAATTATAGACCCACTTTCAAACCTGGGATCCCCAGAAGTTTCATACTCTTGTGCTGGTCTACATTGAGCTTCTAAAAATTTATTCTGACCCTGCTATTCCCCTTCTTTGTATTAAAAGCATCATTCCACAGCAATAAATGTATACCCATATTTATAGTGGCACAATTTGTAATAGCTAAATGCTCAAAACTGCCTAAAATCCTGTCAACCAGTGACTGCCTAAAGAATATGCAGTTTCATTTATTTTTAAATAAAATGGTGTACTACTCTGCCATAAAGACATTTATAGCTAAATGCGTGTGTGTTGAGACCATATTCTGAAATTAAATAAATAGGACACACATGTGGAAGTATCCAATTGTTTCTCTGGTGTGAGAAACTGAAAGTGTAAATGAGGACCAACATGTATAATAGATACTGTGAAATAGGAAGAAAATCTTCAAAGGGAAAGGGGAACTAGGAGGGGAGTGGGGGGAAGAAAAGTAGGGAAAGAAAAAAAAATTAGAAAAGAAAGAAAAAGTGGAAACAAAGCTTTTGTAAACAAGGAAGGGTGGAGGAGTCAAGGGAGGGTAGGGGAATAGGAAAAATGAAAAACAAGATATATCATGCACAGGTACAAATTCTCAATGGTCAATGTGAAACTTTACCCTTATACCCAAAACTGCAAATTACAATACACTAATTGGGTGAAGTTGAAAAAATGAAATTATCTTCCCATAGAAGGAAAAAAGTGTAAGTTTTAAACTCAGTTCTTCAGAGGAATAAATTTGACCCTAAATATTTGAAAAAAAAATTGTAAGAAACTCAAATAATATGCAATTGTTTTAAAAATTGCAGAAAACTTGGACTTTAATAATAAATGAGCTCTAAAGTGTCACTCTGCAATGTGTGTCTAACAGTAAAATAATTTCCATAAAATGACGAAATGTGATGTATATAAAACAATAGCCTATAGAGGTTTTTTGCCTGATGGAATAGGGTTTCTAGAGAAGTTAACATGTACCAAGCTAAAAAGGATCTAATAATCAATGAAACACTGCCTTTCACATGACATACTAACAGTATACATTTTCTTCTGTTGATTTTCTCAACCAGAGTCATAGTTCTCATAATATAACTGTTATTTTTTAATGCTAGCTTAAAATACATCTGCATATATGACAACATCCATTTAATTATTAAATTTCCAATGTATCACTTGATTGCTGAGTGTTTCTCAAATAATAACATACTAAAATATAGAAATAGACTTTACACATATATTTTTATTTTACATCTGTTGCAGCTTGAGTGAGACAAAAAATACTTTGGAAAAAATCTTAAAAAGTTGAAGAACCTTGGTATTATTTTCCGTAATGGCTATAATACTTTACATTTCCATGAGCAGTACTAAAGAGCTCCCCTATCTCTACAAACCAGCATCTGTTAATTTTTGTGTTTTTTATGATAGTCTTTATCATAGATGAGGGAATATTGTGTTTTTGATTTGCATTTCTTTAATGCTTAGAGCTGTTGAGCATTTTATCATATATATATATATATATG
>NW_022900951.1:102703806-102710516 GCF_012274545.1 Fukomys damarensis
CCCTTTCCATGTCTTCTGTTTGAGAAATATATATTCAGGTCTCTACCTTAGTTTTTGGTTTTGTTTTGTTTGTTTGTTTTTAAGGTACCAGGGATTGAACTCAGTACCTTGTGCTTGCAAGGCAGGTGAGGCAACACTGAGCTAAATCCCTGGCCTTCTGCCTTATATTGTAAAATTAATGTTATTGGTACATTTAATGTATACAATATAATGACATTTACTCTTAAAAATTTGTACCTTGACCTAATCAATCTTGCTTCTTATTTTTACCCATTCCCCTCCCCTCCCTTCAATTCCTCCCTATCTATCTACAAAGAATTTGTTTACATAATTTTTCATTTTCTGATATTAATCCTATCCCCTTCTTTACTTTCCCCTATCCCTCCTGTTTCCCCTTCCTCTTTGTCCCTTATCTTCCTATTTCACAGTATCTATAATACCTTTTAGTTCTTATTTACACTTTCAGTTTCTCACACTAAAGAAACTATGTGGTACTTACACATGTATGTCTTATTCATTTCACTTCAGAGCATTGCCTCAATGTGCATCCTTTCAGCTATAAATGTCTCTAATTTCTCATTTTCATGGCTGAGTAGTATTCCATTTTATATTAAAAAAAAGAAACATATGTTCTTTATCCATTCTCCTGTTGATGGACAATTGGGCTGCTTCCAAGTTTTAGCTATTAAAAATTGTGTTACTATGAACATGGATGCACATATATCACTGTGGTATGATCCTTTTAGTTCTTCAGGGAAGATACCCAGTGGGGGAATAGCTGGGTCAAATAGGACTTCCAATCCTAGTTATTTGAGGTATCTCCATACTGCTTTCCACAGTGGTTGTACCAGTCTGCACTCCCACTAGCAGTGGAGCAGTGTAATTGGATTAGTTGTGAGTTTTCCTATTGAGACATCTGAGTTATCTGTAAGCTGCATATTAGCCCCTTGTGAGATGTATACTCACTGTTATGTTTTACATCACTAAGTGATGCCCCAAAACTCTCATGCACTCAGAAGCAAAGATTTTGGAAGGTGATTGAATAATGCAGACTCTATGCATCTGTGGATGAATTGATAGATGTTTGAGTTCAGAGGTAAATTGGTTAGGTGCAGGGACCTGTGTTGGAAGAGGCGGGTGAGGTTACTCCCTGGGGCATGACCTAGAAAGGCATGTGTCCCTTCCTGTCCTCTTCATTCTCTCTCTGCTAACTGATTTGTGCGACATGTATAGTTTTCCTCCTTTGTGTCTGTCTGCTATTTCATTTCAGCCTTGGAGATGGCCAACAATGGAAGATAGATGTGAGCCAAAATAAAGCTGTCCTCCTTTAAGCTGTAGGAGTTGGGTGTTGAGTCTCAGCAATGAGCAAGTGACTAAGATAGTTGGCAAATATTTTTTTTTTAATTTTGTCTGTTGTTTCTTAGCTTTGTTGAACTAGAACTATAATATAATGCAATACTCACTCTACTATGTATATAGCCAAAGGAAATGGAATCACTATATGAAAAATATACACTTTCATTTTTATTGCATTTACACAATAATAACCAGATGTAGAATCGATGTAAGTGTTGATCAACACATGAATAGATAAAAATGAGGTACAAGTGTATGTTAGGATACTATCTAACCATAAGAAAGCATGAAACAATGTCATTTGTGACCAGATGGACAGACATGGAGGACATTGTGCTGTGATAAATCAGTCAGGCAAGAAAGGCAAGTACCACGTGATCTCACTTTTAAGTAGCATCCAAAATAAAATTTGGTGTCATAGAAGTTGAAGTAGAATGATGGTTACCAGCGTTGAAGAGAGGTAGAAGAGAGAGAGCCAATGAGGAATGATTGGTCAAGGAGTACTATGTTCCAAGTAAATAAAAGAAATAACTTTTAACATATTATAGTAGGGTGGGATGAATACAGTTTCTAGTAACATACTGTACATTTCAAATAGCAAGAGGAGAAGACTTTGAATGTACTCACTATGAGAAAATGATATGTGCTTAGGTGGACGCATATGGTAAGTAGTGAAAGTTCATCGTTGAGCAATGTATACATAAATAAAAATATCGCCTTGAACCCATAAATATGCATAATGATATATGTATCAAAATATATGAAAATATTTTGAAAGTTCTGAGTTGGGTTAATCTGCTATCTTCCCATCATGCCTTCTCAAGTAAGGGGTAAAAATTGCCATGCTATTCCAAAAGGGAAGAACATAATTTTGGGATCTCATAATTAATGGTTTGTGGCTATTAATTGTGATATTTCAATTTTATTGGATTTAGAACACCCAGGGGATTATTCCCTGTTTCTGGATGAGTCTTGGAGGTGGGTCCTGATGTACTATATATGACTCCTCTATTTTTCTTCTCACACTGTTTCCCTGTGCTTCTTCCTGGCAACCATGAGGTAAGCAGCTTTCTCTGAAAAAAACACCTCCATGATGATGTTTCTTCCTTAGAACCTGTTGATTAATGGGTTGAATACTCTGAAAGTATGAGTTAAGTTACAGCTCTCCTCCTTTATGTCATAGGTATCAGATATTGTGTGCAGTAACACATAAAAGGTTTTAGTATGAGCATGTGGAAAGTGAAACATATCTTGATATTTTGGATGGGGCAATTTTATCATGAAACAAACTAGTCAGAAAAAATTTCTCCGATACAGGTAGGGTACAAATCTTAAACAAAGTGACACCATGTGTAATTATCTTTACTTTAGGGAAATGTTGTCATTTTAGCTAACGAAGTAAAAATGCACACAAAAATGATGAAAATGGAACTTATTTAGAAAGATTTTGGAGCCCCGTGAATAAAATTCAAAAATGAAATATAGTATCTCTTTTCAATAAGAACATGTATGTTCATCCTTCAATTATCTACCTGAAAATAGGAAGTGATAAGCTTTGAGCAAAACCTTTTCATATCATAATTACTGGTTTCCTTTCACCAAAAATTCAAAATATATATTTCAGTGTAACTATTCACTGCTGTGGATAAAAAAGAATCGGAAGAAACAGGAGATGAAACCCACTGTGTGTCATTCATGAGTTCTGATCCTGTCATGAATCTGATAGTCATAATTTGATTACTAAATAAAATCTAAGATTTTGGGGAATGTATGTCAGTAACGCAGTTACTTTTCAGTATCATTTAATGTTGTCTTCACAGTTGGTTAAGCCTGAATAAATTTGCCTGTTAAAATAGCACGTACTTAAAATTTTATCAGGTGCTTTAAAAATGTTCGCAAATCTTGACTGGAATTTTAGACTTTGAACTGTTATCTCCTTAAATTTAGTAATAACAGTAGTGCTTTGTGAAATAATTTTATTTGGAAGATGTGCAATCTTTAAGAAATCTTGGAAAATAGAAATTTAGGTTGGATTATTAAATCCAGTAATTTCTTAAAATAGGAAAAATAGATGTTTATGTTCAAAGGCTACTTTATTTAAAATATTGAAGCTGTAAAAAACTTTTAAAAACTAAAAATATAGAATCTCCTGTCCTGAACACATTCATCATCAATGAGGACTTTCGATGTTGCATCTTGCCCAAATTTTTCTCAAGTACAACTCATGGAAACCCAAGAAAAATACCTTCAAAGAAATACAACCTCTCTTGTGTCTGGGTACTCCATGTATCTCAGACTGACATATCTGACTCCACTTATTTTCCAACAATTTGATGAAAATTTAGCATATACATTTTTACAAGGTTGTGGATAACCTCTCTCTCTTTATCTGTTCCCTTCTACATGCAATCTAGTCCATATATATCACCCATCTTTGAAGAATCCCATCTCATCGTATAATCTCGGTGAGTATATTTTTCATTTTGACTTGAAATTAAGCTTTCTGGTGGGCCAAGAAAAGCTGTGATTGCATAGATTATCAGGCTTTTTATCATTCTTAGTGTGAGAGCAACACTCTTTCTGATTTTCTACATACTGAGTGGCAGTAGAAATTTAGCCAATGCTTTATAGCTAAAATAATTTACAATTCACCAATAAGCATTTTATCAAATAATAGTGGTATATTGATTAGATATGACAACATCATTTTGTTTGCCACATAAGATTTACGTTGGAGTAGCATATTTAAATCTCTGTAGCCTCCTTAGGAGTTTTTTTTAATACACATTTTAAAAAGGTTTTATATCCATAATGTAGGAAATACTGATAAATTACACCAATAAAAATGTGAGATAACAACAAAAAAGTGAGCCATAGATCTGAACAGAAATTTTCCAAAAATAAGAAAATAACGTATTTATATGAAAAAAAACTCAACTTTGTTAGTTATAATGAAAATACAATTTAGTACATTAGTGATATAACTTTACACTACTTGAGGTACATAAAGTGAAATAAACTAATAGTATCAAGCATTGGAAAGAATATAAATCAATTGGCACTCTCATATATCATTGTTTGGACTGTTCACTGTTACAACCAATATGGGAAATTACATGAAATGTCTATTAAAGTTGAACATATGCTGTCCTTATGCCTGAGTAGTTTTTCTTCAAAGCATATACTCTGAAGAAATTTGTACAGATAATTCAACAAAACTCACAAAAAGAAATGTTCACTACAGAATGTTCACATGAGCTTAAAAGTGAAACTACTAGCTCTTAGGAGTGGAATATATTAAGGTACATATTAATCCATAGAGATGTTGCATAATGAAAAGAAACAATTATACACTTAAAATTATTTTTTTAGAATAGTATGGATCAAAGAAGCAAGACAAAGCAGTATATATTTTATGATTATGCCTATTTCAAAATATGAAAAATTAATCTGTGGCATGGGAATTCAAGGTAATGGCTGGGAGTGATAGTACATACCTATTTTTCAAGAACTCTAAGAGACTAAGGCAAGAGGATCAAAAGTTTGAACACAGCCTGGGTAAAATAGAAGCTTAGCAAGATCCTTTCTTAACAAAAATATAAAAAGGAGATTGGAATATAGCTCAGTATAGTTCAAGGTGAAGGCGCTGGATTCATGCTCTGATACTCCACACACAAATATATCAGGGTGATGGGTACCTATTAGAGGAACCCATTAATAAAAAAGAATTCTTAGCAAAACAATCACTTGGCTAAACTTAGAAGGGGAAACATTTCCAACTAATTATTTGAGTTTGGTATTACCTTGATATTAACATTTACAAAAAAATCACAAGACAAAAACACGTTTTTATATATAATTATATATATGATGTATATAGATATATATAAATATATATATATTTATATGTATATATAAAATGTGGTAAAACCTTGGAGTATGAGTAATTCTACCAGTTTTCTGCAAGATGTACTCATAATTCTAATACACTTTAACTTGATGAAAGAATGATGTGATACAAATTGTATATGACACCAAATGTCATATGATCACAATTTCACAACTGTGGCAGAGGGTTCCCCCACTGCAAGACTGTAGGTGATTGTCTCCCAACAGCAAGAGGTTATAGAGTAGATTTCATCTGCAGAGGTAGAGGAGAAAAGGGGAGAGTGATCCTTTACTTCAAAAGAGATTGTGGAGATATATAATGTTTTGGAAACATTGCAGTATTTTGTAGAAAAGCACAACCCAAATAAGGCTGTGGCTGTGTGAGTGATGAATGTGTTTAATGGAAATGCAATGTCACATTTCTGTGAAATCCTCAAAAGGATTCCAAAGCAAGTGTGTTTGGATAGGGTTCATTGTTAAAGGTGCATGAAAATAAAAATATTCAATTGAGCTATTACATAGTAGTCATATTCAGTGATCTCTCACTTGCCAGTAAACATGCTCAACGATTGCATATCATATCCAGGGAGGGCGATGGAAATAGTTCCTAACCTAAGAATTTGGTGAGTGTCCAACTCGGCCTGCATGCCTGCAAACTGACAGAAAGAAGTACTCAAACTTGGTTAGCTTAAGATTTGCAGTGGAAAGGTCACAGGTGCTATCGGCACGACTCCAATAATCACACAGCAATCAGTGAAAGAAGAGAATGGCATGAACATCTAGTATTTCTGCGAAGAGGATACATGTGAATCACATAGAAATTCACTTGTTGGGGTATTTAAACTGAGCCCCCACTGATGTCTTCTGGTTTTTTGGTTTGTTTTCTTTTTTTTTTTTTCAGCTTTAATTGAGTTTATTGGTACATTTTAGGGATACAGTCCAGTCACATTCATTGTTGGGATCTTGTACCTCTACATGACAAGTCTTGATTCTCATTTTTTCCCCTTACCTCTGCCCTCCCTTCACCCCCTCCTCCCCTCACCATCTACAAACGCTTTATTTTCATCTTTCCATTCTCTCACATTTTTTTCTTTTCCCTTTTTACTCTTACCCTACCCATCCCACCTTCCCTACACCTTTAGCTCTTTTCTTCCCATTTCTAAATGTCAGTAATCTTATTAGAATCTTATGCATTGTTGCAGATTATTTACACCGGGGAAACTATTCGGTATTTACACATGTGTGACTTATTCATTTCACTTAGGAGTATATCTTCAATATGTATCCATTTTCCTATGAATGAATCTTTTTCTTATATGGTTTTAACATTTTTCTTCTATATGATTTGATTTAGTTTGCATGCATGTTTTCTCCCTCTTTTCATCTCTCTGTTTAGTTTCCTCAGCTCACAATATCATAGAAATTCCATTAAATTATTTCTTATTTCCCAGCACTTAGAACTACCA
>NW_022900951.1:102710568-102726981 GCF_012274545.1 Fukomys damarensis
CCTCCCTCCCCCCCTCCCTCCCTCTCATCTTTGACTATATTAAACACGTAGCCTGATCATTTTATTGCTTTTGCTCTTCTATATCTTACTTATCCCCCTGTCCTCTCGTACCTCTTTTACACGAACTTATGAAGAGATTCTGAGAGACATTTAGCTTTTTAGTCACAAAGGAAACCTCTCTCCTCCTATATCTTATCTTTATTCCCACAAATATCATCTTAAAATGCTCAACACAAGCTAGCTATTCAACCCAACTAAAAGTGCCACAACAGAACCTGACCCTGTATAAAATTTTATTTCTTTTACCTATCACTATCATCACTACCAACCTCACCACTTACTGACCTACATTCCTCTTTCATCCAAATTTCTATCTCTTTCCTCTGCTTCTCTGGGCTCATTTCTGAACAACTGTTAATAGTAATTGAACATAGGTTGCATAGAGTATTGATAAAAAGTATAAATGCAAGGTCATTCATATATAAATGATCTCTGATGGGATCAGTGTATTTGTTTTTCATTTTGGCATCAGGGATCAAACTCGGGACCTTGTTCTTGTAAAGTGGGAAACAAAACTGTTGAGTTCTCCTTCTACAGGAGGGGACTCGGGGAGACGACCACGGACACAATGAATGACCAAAAGCTGATGGCTAATGGCAAGGCTTATTTCTCACAGGGTCTTTATAGTACAGTTTGAAGGCCACACACAAAAGCATGATCACAGTGATTTGATGATTAACAGCAGTTACGAGCAGTAATTAACAGCTCATGAGCAGATACACGTTGTTCAAAGTAAAGACATAATATCTAGATTAAACAACATCTGTTTATGTCTAAAAGGGAGTGTAAACCAGAAATAGGAATAAAGAAGAGATTAGGGGGTTGTTTGTAGGTCAAGAAATTTGGCTTCAGCACCTCGCCTTCCTGGCACTTGTGCCCCGGTGAGAACCAGCATTTCGGGACTCGGAGTAGCGCTTCAGGCGTCCGTCCTCTCCTGCCGCAACACAGAACCACTGCACTAAATCCCCAGCCCTATTGTAGGATCTGCTGATGCTGTTATAACCAGAAGCACTTTCTTAAAAATATAGGGAAAGAGTCCAAATCACTTAAGTAATTGGAAGGTTTATAAAAATAATAATAAAAATACACCAAATAGGAGAAAAGATCTGAACATGCAAGCAAGGGAGGCTTCTAAAACCCGAAACAACAACAAGGAACAAAGACACTCACCAGGGTTGGGATTTAGCTCAATGCAATGAACATAAAAGATAAAAAACACAATTATGTTGGGGGATATTAATACTGTTCTCCCGCAAATAGATCAACTAAACAAAAAATCAATAAAGAAAGAAGAGAGCTGAACCTCACCCTTGAACATGGGCACTTAATAGATATCTGCACACTATTCCACGCAAGAACAGAGTATATGTTTTTTTCTGCAGCACATGGTACTTTCTCCAAAATAGATCACAAGGCCTGTTTAAAAAAAAAAAAGAAAATTGCAATCATCCTATATTTCCTATTGGACCATTGTTCAATGAAAATAGAAATCAACTAAAAAGAAACCACAGAAAAATTTGAAGGACCTCAAAACTTAATTACTTCGGGCTTGAACTCCAAATGGGTATCAGCAGAAATCAAAGAAGAAACCAAACAATTTTTGAAAGTTAATGACAAAGCCTGTATAAACACACATAACATTCTGGACCAGAATAAAAAGCATCTATAAGAAGGAGGTTCATTGCAATCAGTGCTTACATTAGGAAATCATAGCATGCTCAAGTAAATAACCTTACAAGACATTATAAGGAATTAGCAAAAAACAACAAAACAAAAAATCAGTAATAAGCACCAACCAAAATTAAAGAGGGAAATCATAATGACTAGAGTGGAAATCATTGAAATCAAGAATAGAAAAATTTTAAGAGTCAATAAATGAAAGAATTGGTTGATTAAAAGAATAAGGAAAATAGATAAGCCCTTATCCGAATTTACAAAGAGAAGATTCACATCAATGCAAGAAGGACAGCACTAGGTGAAATCAGACCCCATTGAAATCCAGAAGATAGTAACTTTGATGAAACAATATACTCCCAAAATTGCAAAATGTTGAAGACATGGACAGATTCCTAGACTCATACAAATTACCAAATCTAATCAGACAAAAAAGTAGAAAAAAACAAAGAAATTGAGACAGTAATTTAAAATGTACCAACTAAAAAAAAAAGAAAAATAAGATCTGTTGGATTCACTGTGAAATTTTACAAATTCTTTTAAGGATGTTATATCACCAATACTGCTCAAGCTCTTCAAAAAAACTGAAAGTGTTGGAGTGCTTCCAAACTCATTTATGGAAGCCAGTTAAACTCTAATGCCAAAACCAGATAAAGACCTAACTAAAAAGAAACTGTAGGTCAATATCCTTAATGAACATAGATGCAAAAATCCTCACCAAGATATAAGTGACTAAAGTGCAACACGTCACGGAAACATAATATGCCATGACCAAATAGGTTTCATCCCAGAGTTGCAAGAATAGTGCAACATACACAACTCAATAAATATAATGCACTTTATAAACAGAGGCAAAGAGAACAAACACATGATCATATTAAGATATGCAGAAAAGGCTCTTGACAATATCAAATATCCCTTCATTATAAAAACACTTAAGAAAATAGGTATAGAAAAATCATACCGGAATTTGGTAGAAAACATTTATGACAAACAAATGGCCTCATTTGATATCATATTAAATAGAGAAAAACAAAAGCATTCCTTCTAAAAGCAAGAATAAGACAACAATGCCCACTGTCACCAATTCCATTAAATATAGTACTTGAAACATTTGCCAGAGCAATCACATAAGAGAAAGAAATAAATGAGATAATATAGGAAAGAAAAAAAAACTAAAATTATCATTTTCAGATGATATGATACTCTACATAGAGGCCTCAAAAAATGTCACCGAAATACTTTAGGAATTGATAAACAAATCCAGAAATATAGCAAGATACAAAAATCGACACCATTTAGGTATACCAATATTGAACATAATGAAAGATAAATTATAAAAACAATGTCAATCATGGTAGCATCAACAAAATTAAAGATCTAGAAATTAACATCACTAAAGAAATGAAAGATCTCTACAAACTACTGCACTATTGAAAGGGAAGTGGATAGCAGATAATGGAAAGATGTTCCTTGCTTCTGAATAGACAGAATCAATATTGTTACAATAGCCATACTAACAAAACTGTGATATAAATTCAACACAATCCCTACCAAAATACCAACAGCATTGCTCACAGATCTAGACAAAACAATTCTTAAATTCTATGGAAGCGGAAGAGATCAGAATAGCAAAAGTAGTCTTGGGCAACAAGACCAAAGCAGGAAACATCATAATACCCGAGTTGAAGCTACACTATAAAGCAACAGTAATACAAGTAGCATGGTAGTAGCACCAAAACAGACATATAGATAAATGAAATAGAATATAGGTTACAGAAATATTCCCAGACACATTCTGTATTTCATCGTTGACAAAGGCGACAAAAGCATATGTTGGAGGGAAGATTGTCTATTCAACAAAGGGTGCTGTGAAAGGTAGATAACTGTAGAAGATTCAAGCTGGATCCATATCTCTTACCATGGACTAAACTCGAATAGAAATGTATCAAAGATCTAAACATCAAAATGGAAACACTGAACCTATTGAGAAATAAGATAGGTAAAATTCTTTTTATTTTTTATTTTTTATTGAGACAGGGTCTCACTATGTAGATGAGACTGACCTGGAACTCACTATGTAGCCCAGGCTGGTCTTGAACTCACAGCAATCCTCCTGTCTCAACCTCCTGAGTGCTGGGATTAAAGGCATGTGCCACCACTCCTGGCAAGTAAAATTCTTGAAGTCATAGGTGGAAGCAAAATTTTTCTACACAGGGCCCCAATTGCATGAAAAAAAACATGAATAATCAACAAATGGAATTCTATCAAATTAAAAACTTTCTGCATAGTAAAGGAATCAATTAGTAGAGTGAAGGGACAACTAGAGAAAGGGAAAATTTTTGCTAGCCATCTCATACCTAGAATATATATGAAGAACTCAAAAACTAGTCCACCTAAAAGAAAAGACCCAGTCAAGAAATGGGCAACTAAAATTAAGAGACACTTCTCAGAAGAAGTACAAATAGCCAATAAATACATGAAAAAAAGTTTACCATTTCTAGCCATTTGAGAAATGCTAATTAAACCAATGTTAAGATTGTCTTTTTCACCAGAAAGAAAAGCAAACATCAAGGAGTAAAAAGAAAAAAATGCGCATGTGGGTGTCCCATAGAAGAAGCCCACCTACATTTTCCTGGAAATGTAAATCAGAACAAACATTTGGCAATCAGTATGGAGAATTCTCTATGAACTAAAATTAGAAATTCTACATGATCCAATTATTCCCCTCTTAAGTATCTTCCCTAAAGAGCTATAAATCAAAATGAAACACTCAAAGATGCTCACTAAATGCAAAAATAATCTCTAGTGGAATATTAGAGAAATAAAAAGATATGTTATATAGAAACCAAATAGTAAACAGAGGAAATATTTTTCCATTTAAGTAATAACTTCATATAAAAATGGATTTAAAAATCTAATAAATGACAAGGTTCAGCTGAAGATTAATATATAGAGACATTTCATGGTCTTATTAGCAATTTTTACTCCTTTTGACAAAAATCTTATCCAGTCAACTGTCAAGTGGGCTACTTGACTTTTTTAGTGTTAAATGTTTTTTGTTATTTATGTTTTCTAGATAGTAATCTTCTTTGTTGTGAGACTAAGTGAAAACAATTTCCTTCCATTTTAGAGGCTGTCTCTTCTCTCTGATAGTCACTTTCTTTGCTGTTAAGAATTTTTTAATTTTATGTATTTCTGTTTGTTCATTTATGCCATTATTTTCTATGCTTTTCGAGTCCTGTTCAGTAAGTCTTTACATGTGTCTATGTCTTCAAATGATTCTCCTATATTTTTATTAGTAGTTTTAAAATGTTCAACATCTTTAGCCATCACGGAAATAGAAATCAATGCTACTTTGAGATTCCAACTGACCCTGGTTAGAATGACTGTCATCAAAATACAAATAAAAAAAAAAAAAAAAAAAAAAAAAAAAAAATCCACAAACAAATAAACAAAAAACCTAAGAAACCAAATGTTGGTGAGGATATGGGGACAAATGATATTGCTACAATGCTGGTGGGGATGTAAATTAGAGTAGCCACTATGGAAATTACCTCCTCAAAAACTAAAGTAAATCTCCCATTTGATATAGCTATAACATTCATTTTTTTCCACTCTCTTTAAGTTTATTGGTACATTTTAGGTATACAGTACAGTTACATTCATCATTGTGATGTTTTACCTTTACATGACAGGTCTTGGTTCTCATCTTTTCCCCTTGTTCCTGCCCTCCATTCCTTTCTATGTACATAATAATATAAATTCCACTTTGTATACGGATATCTCCATACCCACATTTATTGCACCACAATTCAAAATAGGTGAGATATTAAATGAACCTAAGTGCCCATCATTAGATGAATAAAGAAAATGTAATTGTATATATATTAGAATAGTGTTAATGCATAAACAAGAATGAAATTTTGTCATTTGCAGAATTAATGAATGGATCTAGTGATCATCACGTTGAATAAAATAAGCCAAATTCAGAAACAGAAATATTGCATGTTCTCCCTATTATGTGGAATCTGAAATTATGATAAGAAAGTGGAAGGGAGATTATTATTAGACAAGAAAAAGTGCATTGGAGGAGAGGTATAAGGGTTGGTAAGAGGGGGATGTGTATTTTCGAAGTATATGGTATGAACTGAAATTTTGCAAACTATGTGAAAATGGGGGAAGGGCAGGACAAAGGAGTGACATAGGTAGTAATTATCAAATGCATTATATGGATGTACAAAACAGCCAAAATTAAACACATTAATTTTTATAACCAAAATCCAGTAATAAAAAATGAGAAAAAATACAATCAGTAGTCATGCTGGCTTGAGCAGCACATGTACTACAATAAAATCAAAAGTATTAAACACAAAAAGGACCAAAATCATGAGTGGATTTAAAATATATGATATAAAATGTTTAATGTTAAGAGGCACACATGGAATGACGGTGAGAGAACAGAAAATGATATCCTCTGCAGGTAGTAACCAAAATTTAGCTTGTGTGGCTATACTATCATTAGACCCAATAGGCTTGGCTGAAAAATCATTTTAAACCAGAAGAACATAATATAATAACAAAAGGGTTGGTGCACCATGAAGAAATAACAATCATAGTTATGTGTAACTAAAAGTAGAGTCTTGGATTATATGAAGCATAATTTTCAGAATTAAATGCATAGATAGACTGTACTGCAATACTGCCCAGATGTGTCCAATATCCCATTTTCAATAGTGGATAGAATAGCTAGACAGAGATCATGAGGAAATCAGACTCCAAAAACAATATGAAGCAATTAGAGGAGACATTCAAGTTCAAAGTGCTATTACATTGTATCTATTTTCTCATCGCTGGCATAAAATACCTAAAACTCACAATAGAAAAAGATATGGTTTAATTAGCTAATTTTTTCAGAAGTCTAAGTGCACAGATGGCTGGCTGCAAAGAAGAATATTATGATAGTGGAGCAAAAGTGCTCAATTCATGGCAGCCAGAATGCAGGGCACAGGAGAAATGTAGCACTGCCTTCCAAAGGCACAGCGCCAGTTATTCACCTTTTCCAATTGGACCCTTTCTCCTAACAGCGCATTCACGTGTGAGCTCCATGGATTAATCACGTGATAAGCATAGTGCCCCAATGATCCAATCATCTCTCCAGGAGGATTTTATTGAAAATTAAGATTAACTGGCACAACTATACCCAAAGCAACTAGTGATAGATAGATAGATGGTGGAATGACAGATACATATAGTACCATTTCATTTTAGATAAATATACCTAGACTTCTCAATGTGGAAAGAATAGGATTTTCAGCAAAAGTATAGGACAACTAGATATTCTTATGGAAAATAATAAAATTGGCCATTCGCATCACACTATATACAAAATAAATACGAAGTGTACCATATTCCTTAAAGTAGTAATTAAAACTATAAAGTCCTCATACACTAATGTCAAATAGTAGAGCCACTATGGAAAACGGGGTGGACATTTCTCATACAACTAAAGATAGAGCTACCAAATGATCCAGCTATACTACTCCTCGGTATATATCCAAAGGCAAAAAGTCAGCGCACTGTATGATAATTGCATACCATTGTTGATCTTAGTATAGTTTATAATAGTAGAATCATGTCACTAATCTACATACTTATCACATGATGAATGGATATAAAAATGAAGTGTATATATATATTATATAGTTATCCATTTACAGAAAAATTCATAGAACGGGAAATCCTCATGTTAAACAAAATGAGTGAGACTCTGAAAAATAAATGACATGTTTTATCTCATGTGGAAGAAAGGAAAAAGATGTCATGAAGATGCAATGGAGACTCTTAGGTAAGGGAAGGGGAAAGGAGAGGATACGTGAAATGATGGTATGAGGGATGGTTATGACCAAAGTATGCTATATGCACATGTGAAAATGCCCCAATAAGACCCAATGTTTTGAATAATTATATTCACAAATTAAATAAAAACTATAAAGTTCCTTGAACAAATGATACAAAGACCTCTTTGAGTAGTTTGGATTTGGTAAATATTTCTTACATTAAACTGAAAACACAAGCATGAAAAGAAAACAAAGGTAAATTGTGTTGTTGCTGAACTAAATTTTTGAACATCAGTGAAAACACCAGTGACAGAATAGGGAAAAGCATAAAAGGAAAAAATAGCTCACAGAACGGGAAAATTTATTTCATAATGCTGTAGTATTCAGAATATGTAATGAAATTCTACAACTAAAAAAGAAAAGACAAACTGCCCAATCAATAAATGGACAATGGAATCAAACATGTATTTCTCTGAAAGAGATATCTAAATAACAGCAGCACATGAGCAGGTGCTAGTCACATGAACATCCTTAGTCAGCAGAGAAGTGCACATAGAAATCGCTTTATATATGCTATTGCTGAAATAATAAAAACTAAATAGGACACACATGTGTAAATACTGAATAGTTTTTCTGGTATGAGAAACTGAAAGTGTAAATAAGCATCAAAATGTATAATATATAATGGGAATTAAGAAGAAACTAATGTACATGCATCTAGCGTTATATGTACATGCACATACCTCATTCGATAATTATTACCTATGTCACTCCTTTGTCCTGCCCTTCCCCCATTTTCACATAATTTGGAAAATTTCAGTTCATACCATATACTTCGAAAATATGCATCCCCAGCTTACTAACCCTTATACCTCTCCTCCAATGCACTTTTTCTTGTCTAATAATAATCTCCCTTCCACTTTCTTATCATAATTTTAGATTCCACACAATAGGGCTAAAGGGGAAGTGGAAGTGTGAGGGGTAGGGGAAAAGAAAGAAGGGAAAGGAATAAATATGAGAAATGGAAAAAAATGGAAACATCTTTGTAAATACGGGCGGGTAAAGGTGTTGAAGGGAGGGCAGGGGAATGGGGAAAACAATAAGAACCAAGATGGATCATGTGAAGGTACAGAGGCCCAATGATGAATGTCATCATATTGTGCACTTAAAATGTTCCAATAAAATTAATGAAAAATACTTTCAAAATAAAAGTTGAAAAAGAAAAAAAAACTATAAATACGGGTAAGGATATAGAGGAATTTGCACCCTTGTACATTTTTGCTAGGTAGTAAGAGAAAAGAAAAAAATATGAGAAAATGAAAAAATGGAAATGAAGTGTTTGTAAGTGGGGAGGGGAGGAGGCGGTGAAGGGAAGGCAGAGTCAAGGGGAAAAATGAGAACCAAGACCTGTCATGTAGGGGTACAAAGCCCAATAATGAATGTAACTGTACTGTATACCTAAAATGTAACAATAAACTCAATTAAAGAAATCAAATGGTCTGGTGACTAGGGAAACCCTAGTTTCTTTTATGCATTAGACTAGCAGTGCCATGTGATATAGTAATTCCAAATTTAGAATTTGAAAAAATACGAACTGAAAATTCAAGAGAATTGAAAACGTCTATTTAAACAAAATTGTGTTGATTGATATTTATAGCATGTCTATTCATAAGACTCAAAGAATGGAAGCAATTGAAACAATGAATGACCTCATAAAAGTATAAATCCCTAAATTGGAGTATTATTTAGCCACAGAAAGTAGTGAAGGACTGATACATGCTGAAATGTAGGTGAATCTTACATATATTGAGAAATGTGGGAAGGTAGGCACAAATTGTCACATAATACATTGCTTATTTAAAATAACCAGAATTAGCAAATTCACAAAGACAAAAGACCAGTACGTGTTTGCCAATGGCAGGGAGTAGGGATGAATGGCACATGTCTTCTACTTTTCTCGTGCCAGGCTAGGGTTATAACACAGGGCTTTGTGGACATGAGGCAAAACACTGTACTACTGTGCACCATCCTCACCTTGAGAATGTCTTCTTAATGAGTTTCCTTTTGGGGTGATGCCCTAGAAAAGTCACCAGTTTTCTTCTGTGTTCACACGCACAAGACTCCAAATTTACAGAGCATTCACTTTTATCACTGGATGTGTTTTGGTTTATTCCACACAAGCCAGTTTTCTAACATGAACTGCGTGTTCTAAAATTCAATTCAGTTTTGACACTGACTAAATGTAGTGCAAAGCCCATATTTTAAGGACTCAGTCCCACAGTATTGACTGTGACTTCTGATACAAATCACATGTCCAACTTGTCACCTGTGCTTCTAACAAGCCAGATATGTCAGTGGAATCTACAATTTCCTTTTCAAATTCAATTACTTGCTTGAATGATTCACAAAATTTAGAGAAACATTTATGTTTATTGGTTTACTATAAAAAATAGATGATGAAAATTGAGTCAGATGAAGAAGTGCATAGGGTGAGGATTAAATGGGTCCTAAGCAGAACTCCTGCCCTTATGTAGTTAGGAAATATCAGCCACGTTTTGTGGCTATGTTTACACATCCAGAAGCTTTTTTTTAATCTTGTACTTCAAGGATTTTTTTTCATTAAAATTATTGGTACTTTTAGGTATACAGCACAGTTACATTCATCATTGGGCATCTTGTACCTTTACATGACAGATCTTGGTTCTTTTTTTCCCTTACCCCCATCCTTCTTTCACACCCTCCTCCCTTCCCTATTTACAAATACTTTGTTTCCATTTTTTTCCTCATATTTTGCTTTTCCCTTCTTTCCTTTCCCCTACCCTTCCCACTTCCTCTACTCCTTTAACCCCTTTATTCTTATTTTACATTATCAATTATACAATTTGATCCTTATTTACACTTTTAGTTTTTCACACCAGAGAAACTATTTGGTATTTACACATTTGTCCTATTTATTTCACTTAAGAGTATGGCCTCAATAGGCATCCATTTGCCTATAAGTGACTCTAGTTTCTCATTCTTTATGGCTTCATAGTGCTCCATAAAAATCAAGGAATTTTAAAGACTTAATCTTGCATGGAAGATTACATATTAACCCAGTCTCCAGTTCCTCTCCTTTTCCTATAGAATGGGAAAGCAGGGCTGAACATTTCAAGCTTATGGCTATGGCTTAGTCTTTCTGGTGAACTGCCCCCATCCAAAAATCCATAAAGAGCAACTACATCCCACAAAAACACTCCTTTTCCCTAGGAAATGCCAAGAGATTTGGGAGTTCTGTGTCAGGAACTGGAGTGACAAAAGGTACCCCTAGTATCTTTATCATTTAGGAAATCACAATGGTTTAGGAGTTCTGTACCAGGAACTAGAAATAAAGAACAAAAAAATATATTATATAATATCATAGATTATGAAAATATTGCAAAAACAGTTGTGATGATTACAAAATATTCTGAATATCCAAAATTCTACTTATTATTATTATTATTACTTTTTTGTACCAGGGATTGAACTCTGGACCTTGCACTTGCAAGGCAGATGGAAGCCCCGGCGAGATAAATACCGAGCCCGTGCTACTGAATTTTGTACTCTAAAGTGGCTTAAACATTTTAAATTATATTCATTTCAGCACAATAGAAATGGGAAAAATCAAATCAAAACATGACAAAATAAATGAAGTACTGAAGTTTGGTACAACATGGATGAATCTTGAAAGAATCCTTGGAAATAAAAGAAGTTTATACTCAGAAAGTCATTTTTTGGCATGATTTTATTTATATGAAAAGCCCAAGATAGGCCAATTTATACGCATATTTTAAATATTATTGGTGATTCAGATCAAGTAGAAAAGGGGAAAGGTGTTACAAAATGTGTAAAAATTTCTTTTTGGTGTAGTAAAAGCACACCAAAACTAGTGGTGATACCTGCATAAAATATGTGAACATGCAAAGGTCAAATTATATATTTTAATTATAAAATCCATATATGTGAATTATACTGCAATAAAAATCATTAATAATCATTAAGCAAATTCTACTGAGCATAATATTTATGTTTTTTAAAGATGAAATACATTATGGGGGTTTAAGTTACAGGCTTTAGACCACGAGGGACTTTAGCTGGAGACTGGCTTTTAAAACTTAAAATTTGTTATGTTACTAGCTGTTGAACAATTTTTTCCCCTCAGCTTCTTTTTCCTATGGGAAACAAAGATTATTTTAATTGCTGTCCAGGTTGATTGAGGATTTAATGATATTATTCATTTAAAGCAGTAAAATGAAGGCTGGGGTATATTTAGAGTTCATACAAAGAACATCAGATTTTCTCATAATCATCTTCATTATTATTCTGTAAGTATATGTACAAAAATTACAAACTGAAAACATATACTAATAGTTGAGCAAGTTATATATAAATGGAAGGATTATGGATGATTGAGGCTTACTTAAAGTTTTGTTTATTTTATAAATATTTAAGAAGAGCCATCTTAATTTTATAAGATAGGTAGATGAACATTGCCTATTATTATTTAATATTTGAAATATAACACGCTGAAAATGTAGCATTATTCTGAACTCCCCCAAAATATGCTTGATGGTCTACCATAAGGTGCCTGCTCTCTTATTAGATCAGGTTTTCAAAAGAACTATTTTGATTTGCTTTTTGTTCAACAGGTGTTACCACTGCTGACTGTGCATACAAGCCAGAAAGTAATAGAGCTGAGACTACTGCACCAGGTAGCTTTCCAGATTGTTGACATTAGTTATTTGATGAAAAATATTGCACAGTAGTAGACCTCAGACTTAGTGGTCAGCTGTTGCTGGGATTGGTGAGTGACTTTTTAATTGCAGCCTAAGTATCCAGGAGTCATTGTTTATAGAATGTTTTGTAATACCACCATCTTTCATATGCATTCTTATAACAGTGTCATTTTACAGCAATGCACCACTGTTTGATTTCTGGCTTCATTTGGAAGGGATTGTAAATCCTGAGTTACAAAAGTATTGATCCACAGAATTCCAGTTTGATGATTTTAAAAAAAATCCCAGTATTTGCCGACACATATATTCTTTTTTTTTTATGACTTAAAGTCACACAATTTTTGTAGAAGGAGAAAGGTATGGATGCATTTAATTTTATGGTTCATAGGCTAGTACCATCATTGCAAAGAAGGATCCATTATTTTGTAATATCTAAAAAATAGTATGGAATTTTGTTTTTCACCAAGTGCATCTTGTGTATTTTATTTTCTTTAATACATATTTCCTTTTGTCTTGACAAAAGCCAAAATTGTAACTGAAAGAATTAGAAGATCTCACTCCCTTTATTTATTGATTAATTAATTAGGCAGTATCTCACCTATCTCATCTAGAAAACAGGAAAGTGCTGTGATGAGCTGAGAAGAAAGGGTTGATTGTATGAGCAGAAAAAGCTAAATAGAGAAGAAACAAAGGAAAACAATTAGTAATTTTAATGGTATTTTCCTTATAGGTTTAAAGTGGAGATGTCCTTATCATGCTACCTCAGGTTACCTTGGGACACATCCAATTGCTTGTCGTGAATCTTAAATTGTTTGTTTTTCTATTTTTAAAAAACTGGCTAGGAAATAAGGGAGAAGAAAAATATGAGAAAAGGAAAAGTGGAAACAAAGTCTTTGTGAATAGTGGAGGGAGGAGGGGGTAAAGAGAGGGTGAGTATAGGGAAAAAATGAGAACCAGGATCTGTCATGTAAAGGTACAAGATCCCAATGATGAATGTAACTGTACTGTATACTTAATAAGTACCAATAAACTCAATAAGATTTTAAAAAGTGGTAGCTTTAAAGTTCAAATTGATTATGCAGCACATAGCATGAAGCAACCCATTCTGGTTTTTTCTTGTCTACTGGAGCCTAGACAAGAATTTGGTACAAAAAATATCCTCCCATAAAATTTAAGAATCTTAATGTTCTATAACAGTAATTGAAGCTGTGGATATTTCCTGGATTCTTATATTGATAATGATTTTAAACATAATCTTCAGAAAATGAAAATTTATTTTCTATAAGGAAACAAATCAAAATTTAGGTTAAGGAAGAAGAAAAGTAAAATGGGATTTCTGGGCAATAGGTAAAGTAATAGTTAATTTGAAGAAATCTAAGATAGAAATATTATATTTTATTTTTCTGATTTTAATAATAAAATATCTCAGTGTAGAAGTTCAAAAATCGAGAACATTTATGCACACAAATACTAACAGAGATACTTCCAAGATGGCGAGACAAACTCTGGCATATATCTTTAAATCGTATTAGTTCATAAAGATTTTTATTAAGCATCATTTTTTGTGATTTACAGAATTGAATTGTAGCTTTATATTCAGCCTTTTATAAGCCAAATGAATTGGCAAACCATACACATATTGTTATTATTACTATTATTATTATTAATTTATTTGTGTATTTATGTATTTATTTATGGTACTGGGTTTTGAACTCAGAACCTTGTGCTTATGAGGCAAGTGGTGGAACCGCTGAACTAAATCCCTGGTCGATTATTTAATAATTACACACCTGTAAAATGTTATAATCATCTACTAGTAAATAACAGAACAGATTATAGAGGAAATATTTCATTCACAATTCTGTCAATGAATATTTAATACTTTTTGACTTAATTTTATATCTTGATAATGTTTTGGATTTATGTAAATTTAATTATACTCTTATGTATAAATATTTACTGAGTATCTTTTGGATCAATAAAGTTTATTCAAAACTGTTTGGTAGGAACACAAGGAGCCCCAAAATAGGGAGGTAAATTTGGTTGAAAAATGATTTTTAAGACATATTTTATGTAAACTATCAGTGTTCTTTCAAATATTTTACCAGTTTATACTTTCTTTAGCAGATTATGAGTTTTTGTTTCATTACATTTCTATAGTAAATATTACTATACTTAGTATAGCAAGAAAAAGTTTTTAAAATGTAACAAATCACAGTATAATAATGCTTATTATTTGTTTCAATTAAGTTTATTGGTAATTTTTAGGTATACAGTACAGTTACATTAATCATTGGGAACTTGTACCTTTACATGATGTATTTTAAATCTTATTTCTTCCCATTGCCCTGCCCTCCCTTCACCCCCTCCACCCTTCCCCATTTACGAAGATTTGGATTTCATTTATTCCTTTTCTCATATCTTTTCCCTTCTTTCCTTTCCCCTACCCTTCCCACTTCCCCTAGTTCTTTAGCCCTGTTCTTCCTATTTCACATTATCAATTATATAGTTTGATCTTTATTTACACTTTTATTTTTTCACACAAGCGAAACTATTGGGTATTTACACGTGTCCTATTTATTTCACTTAAGAGTATGGCCTCCATGTGCATCCATTTAGCTATAAATGTCTCTAGCTTCTCATTTTTTATGGCTGAGTAGTACTCTACTTTTCAAAACCCACATTTTCGTTATCCAATACCCAGTTGATGGGCAATTGGGCTGTTTCCAAGTTTTAGCTATTACAAACTATGCCACTATAAACATAGGTGCGCATATATTGCTGTGGTATGATTCCTTTAATTCTTTTAGGAAGATACCCAGCAGAGTAACAGCTGGGTCAAATGGAACCTTTAATTCTACTTTTTAAATGCTTATTATTACGCATATCGTTCACACAGGAAAAATTTTGTAACTGAATAATTTTGTAAAGCACGGAAAAGTAGGTGTTTATTTTAAATTGTTAAAAGTGAACTTGAGATCTAATTAAAAAAAATATGTACTGCATTTCTTATTTTCTTATGCATTCTCCAAAGCATTTTGTATACCTTGGTTCATTTCACAATAAAAGCCTCATTGTGATTAAATTTAACTGTCCAAATGATAAAGCAGTGTACTGACACTCTCTGCCACTCACTGTGCGACACAGTCTTAGTTTGCTGGACTGTATGAAATTTTAGGAGTCCAAAAAAGGGGCCCAGTTGGCTAGGGGTGGGAAAGAGACCTAGAGAAATAGATATGTATCTACCTAAATGGAAATATTAAAACAATTGATTTTACCATATCCGTATCTAACAAATGAATCTCAATCTTGCCTGAGGCATACGCTATGATTATTCTGATGTTTTAGGTGATGAAACCAAAGTTACTAATTCCCAGGATTACATAGCAAGGAAAGGAATTCTGAGAACTCAGATGTCGAATCCACAGTCTATGCATTTACACATTTTATCTACTCTGTCCAGTTTTAAAAATAAATTTGTCACTGCATTTACATTTCTTATTTAAACTCTGCGGAATCATAGCATATTATTCTGCCAAATAGGGAGAAATTAAATATGCTATAATTAAAATTAAAATTGCTATATAAATGTTATCAAGCAAGATTAGCCTAAAGAATTCTCATTTCCTTCCTTTTTTCTAAGAAGGAAAGTTTATTAGATAATTCTGTTAGATAGTTTAAAATCCAGACTACTGTAATTTCATCACATCATTAAGAAGGCCTATTTTATATAATCTTCAATTATTTAAATAGGAGTTATAGCCCTAATTTATTAAGTTACTTGTAGATAAAAAAGCATGAATGATTATATTCATCCCCTGAGAGTTATTACAATAATTTGGAACATTAGTATATTTTTAAGCAAAATATTTGAGAACTATATTTATACCTACTAAAAAAATTCTAAGTAAGACTGAGAAATGCAAGTAAATTTGACCAGAGTCAAATGCAAACTCTTCTTAGAAATCTATGTCATCTCCCTAGCCATTATTTGTATCTTTAATACACTATCACTGTGTGTTCGCCCATGTATGTCTTCATCTAACCTAGTCACTTGAGCTTTCGCAAGGAAAATATATTCT
>NW_022900951.1:102727003-102731584 GCF_012274545.1 Fukomys damarensis
CCCCCCCCCCCTGCTTCTCCCTTCCCCCCCCCCCCTCTCCTCTCCCCCGCCTCCTTCCCCTCTCTGTCACATTACTAGAACAACAGAACTTGGTTGACTAGCTAACAATAAATGCTTTTTGAGTGGTGTGACTGATGGTTTTCCTGAATCATAAGGTGAATTCGGGATAAAGCAAAGTGTGAAATAATGCAAAGCAAATTTTTATCAAATTAAGGTGGACCAAGATAATTTCAAGTTCTGAAGATGGTAACAAATTTAAGATGTTTAAAAATTCAATTCCCTTGAAGTATCAGGTTCCTTGAGGTATCTCCTTTCTCCTGCCTTCTATGAAAAGTTACTAAAGCATTGAAATACACACACACACACACACACACACACATATATATACACAATGTATAATTAAATGTGGGCCTCATAAACTCAATAACTGGTATGTGACCCACCCAGAGCTGCAAAGTTGGTATGAAGATTTTTATAATCTGAAAATTTTAGAGCTCTTTTTATCTGTACAAAAGTGGAAATTTCTGGGAAATGAGCTAAACATAAATTCCCATATTTTTTCTTTTCCCTTATTTCCTTTCCCCTACCTTCCCACTTCCCCTATACCTTTCTGTCTTTTCTTCTTATTTCAGGATGTCAATTATACCATTTGAATCTTATTTACACTTTTAGCTTTTCACACCAGAGAGAAGGGAGGAGGGGGTGAAGGGACAGCAGGGGTATGAGGAAAAATGAGAACCAAGACCTGTCATGTAAAGTTACAAGATCCCAATGATGAATGTAGCTGTACTGTACACTTAAAATGTACCAATAAACTCAATGAGGAAAAAAATTCCCTCTTCAGGGAAGGTCTACTCTCCAAGGGGGACAAAAATGAGATTCCCTCTGTCGGGCAGTATCATGCTTATGAAGAACATGAAAAGACAACTTACTTGTATTTTCATACATAAAGGCTTTCTGGAAATCTAGTTTTTGTCTTTCCAGAAATTAAAATAAAAAACATATTTGTTATTCATATAGAATGCTTTTTTCTCATTCCCCTCTTCCCTCTACCAAGTGATGAATATAATTTATCTTTTAACTATTTACTGACCTATCTACTTTCTTTTAGCTTCTACATACATGCAATAAAACACTCCTTTGTCTATAAATCTAATCTTCAGCAGTTTAATTTGTAGGGCTCTAAGCATAGGAGCCAACAAGATAGATAGTTCCTTCTCAGACAATGGTTTAGGTAGGATATTTGAGTGGTCAAAAATTCACATACTGATAGGAAGATTATCAATGATTCAAACAGTGGCCATCAAGACTACAAAATATATACCACCTAAATTTCTCATGTCATGAAATATGTAATTAAATTATTATTAGTGGGCAAACTTGATTTTAGCCATCCAATTTTGTATGAAGAACAGTATCGGAGACAAATTTAACTGCAGTATGAATATGATTAATGAGTGTGTGTAAATTCACCTGCAAACTGGGACATGAAAAACTGTCCTTTACTAATGTTTCAACATAATATCAACTGATTTGAACTTTATAAAGCCCAGGACTCCTGTGCACAATGATTCACATCTTGCTAGTGAGAACACTAAATCCTAAAATTTGAAAAGTGACACTTTAGGGGAATGTAAGTGACTTAGAGTTCATGACATTTTGTTTAGTAAATATTTATACAGTCAATCTATTGCACTGAAGCATAATTTTACATGAAAAGTCACCAATAAAAAGAAACAAATGCAGTAATTACAATAATCTTCCCTGGATCATTGGGTTTGTTAAAAATACAGAATTATTACTAGCATTATTTAAACTGAAGCTAATATTAAATACTAGGACTTTTTTAGTATTCAATGCCTTTCATTGTACTAGTAAAGATTAATAAATACTTATGTTAATAAACTTTATAGTTTCAAAGTTACTATTTAAAGTCTTATATTTGGTACAATGTTTTAAATGAAATTAGAAGCAAATTAGAAAGTTAACTGAGTCCATTATAGTGTCACATTTAATTCACTTTTGTTGATAAGCTGGAAAAAGGTAGACCCTCCAGCAAAATTTCATTCAAGCGACTTGCCAGAAGGATCTAATTCCATAGGCGAGTCTAAGTAACTAGAAGAGAAGTTGAAATAAAAAAAGTATAGTATCAATATAAATGCTTTTGAGCTGGTGACATCCTGAGGCTCGAAAACCACTTCGGCCATCTTAACGTTTTTCAGTTTTTCAAATGGTATCATAAGACTCAAATACTTTTCCTTTTTCTTTTTCTTCTTCTTCTTCTTCTTCTTTTTTTTTTCTTAAGTACTGGGGGTCAAACTTGGGTCCTTACGCTTGCAAGGAAGTAGCTGAAATCCCCAGTCCCACATACATTCATTTTGAACTGCATTAAGTTTCATATTGGTCCACAAATCTACAGTTACTGTTTTAAAGAAGTCTATTTTCTTATTGATTTCAATGAAAAATTACACTGGAGAACAGTTGTGTTGAAGAAAGTGAATTCAAAAGTATTCAAGATTATAAAATTGAACAACAAAAACTTCATAAGCAGCCTTACTATGGTGTGCATGCAATCCTTTAATCAGCCTGGGAACGATTCTATATTTAATTCTATTTAATGTTTGAGGTTAGGTTAGTACTTTAATTTGCTATTTACACATGGAAAATTACAGAAGTCATTCAGGATGTCCAGATTAATGAAAAGAATTAGGAAGCATTAAATGTGAAGAACATATTTTGATTAATTTATTTTAAATTTATCTACAAAATCTCTTGTACAGAAAAATGAAAGTGTAATTGCTGTGTGAATCTATTATGCTGATAATAAAACAGGTTGAGTATTACATAGTTTTTACCTGTTTTTACTGTAATCTTTGAACTCTAATATCTTATTTTACTCCCCTATTATTAAAATCTTTGAGTGAGATGAGCCTTCATTCTCATTAATAAATATTTTGCTAGGAAATTGTAAACTTTAAAAACATTCTACAAAGGAGAAAATTCTTTAAGATGAATAGTAAAGAATGACTTCACTAATTTGTCATTTTTTTTTTCCTTTCAGTGGAATTGGAGTATCCCATCTGTTCAGGGACACAAAGAAGATAGTGCTACTGGAACTCTACGCATTGAAAAAGGTACTTAAAGGTAATGGAAAAGGCAGAGTAAGTCAAAGTAAGATTTATATGAAGGATAGAATTCATTCTCTTTTGAGCAAGAAGAGGAGAATAGAAAAGGACAGTTGTGGAAATTTAGAAGAACAATCTTTTGGGTTATACGTCTCAGTTTCTTCAGCTGCATGCGTGGGTGATGGGAGAGCTGTGATTTGAATTTTAAAGAACAACATGCTTTGGGTTCATTAGACGATTCTGGCGTTACAGAAATAAAAGTCAAAGCAAGATCATGCATTGAAGCAGGAAATCTCGAAGGATTTAAAAGATAAAAATGGGTCCAAGCCTGGGGATTTAGCTCAGTGATTCCACTGCCTGCCTCACAAGTGCAAGGTCCAGAGTTCACTCCCCAGTACAAAAAAAAAAAAAAAAGAGCTTACATGACATGAACTATTTTTCACATTTATTGTTCGTGGAAAGATGTTAAAGGTAGATGTAGAATCGATTCTTCTTTAAACATATTCTTAACAAAGCTCATTAATATTCTTCAATTTTATGAGATTTAATTGTCTGTATTCTACAGTAGGTATATATGATAATTTATTAACTATTGCATTATTTTAGGGCCTCTCTATTCTTTCACTTTTCTATGATAATTAATATCATCTTGATGAATACTTTTTTGCATAACCTTTGCCCACATCTGTGATAATTGCCTTACAATTTATTTCTAAAACTTTACTTGCTTGGTAGCATAAGATGTATAAGAAAAAAATATAATTTTCCTCTACTAATTATAGTTTTATTCTGACTCCTGTGATTTAAACTGAAAAACAGATAAGAAGAGAAAAGAATAAATAATGTGGGCATCAAAAACTTATTAAAGCAACAATTTTTTTTTTTTTTTTGGTACTGGGGATTGAACTGGGGTCCTTGCACTTGCAAGGCAGGCCACCGAACTGCTGAGCTAAATCCCCGGCCCATAACAATTTCTTAAAGTAAATGAATAATCATATATAAAATTAGTCATAAATTAATAGATTTATGTAGTGGTATAATATATTAGTAGATTGAACAGAAACCACAGAAAAATATGCCCAAGTCCTAATTCCTGAGACCTGTGGTGTCTTTTATTTACAATATAATAGGGCCTTTATATATTTAATTAAGTATTGTAAGTGAGATCATACTAATTTGAGAGTGGGCTTTAAATTCAAGGACAAGCTTTCTTACATTAGAAAACAGAAGGAGATTTGAGGCAGACGCACACAGAGAAAACTATGTGAAGATGGCACAGAATATAGTCATGCTACAATTAACTGAGCAGTTCTTAAAGTCAGAAGAGACTAATAAAAGCAAGGTAATGTTCTCCCATAGATCCTTCAAATGTGTGTAGTAATTCTTAACTCCAGAAGTGTAGCAGAATGAGTTTCTGTTGTTTCAATAATAGAGATGTATAGTATATAATATTATA
>NW_022900951.1:102731616-102775850 GCF_012274545.1 Fukomys damarensis
CATTGAAATATGCATATATATATATATATATATATATATATGCTTAATCACTCATGGAAAAGTGAAGAATATAATTTTTAAAAGGAAGGCTAAAAGATAGGGTAACAAGTAAGGAAAGCATTAGATTAGCACGGTGGTATACACCTCTAATACCAGCACTATGGGAGGCTGAGGCAGAAAGATTACATGTTTGGACCCAATCTGGACAACTTAACACAATTCTGTCTCAAAGAAATGAATAAATAAAAATAAAAGGTCCATGGATATAGCTCAGCGTGACAGTGCTATGTTCACTGTGAAGTACCACACACCTACACACGTACAAATTGAAGAGTGCATTTATTTTAATGGACTAGATTAGAAAAAACTAGGAGGCCAGAAATATCTCATAACAAGAAAAGTTATCTTATACATTTAAAAAGCAGAATGTGTGTGTGTCTGTTTGCCTACACATATGTATTCATGCTCCGTTTGAAAAAAAGAAAAGAAGTAACAAATAGAAAATGAATTTGAGTGTCAACAAGCAATGGTTGAAGATTTCATTAACAAAAACAGTACAAGGGGGATTGTGGATTGGGCAGATATGAACCCTAGATAAAGATTTGAGTTTTATATTAAATTTGGAAATCGTAGGAGCATATGTAATATTTCAAGCCATGAAAGCAGTTATGAGAACAGAGGAAAGGTGAGGATGGAAAATACAGGACAGGTGACTTTGGGAAAATGGTACAAAACATTAAGGGAACTAGAAAATGAATTATAAAAATAAAAAAAGAAAATTTTCCAGCTCAGTATAGATATGAAATAGAATAAAATTTAGAAAAAGAAAAGAAAAAGTTTGGGGAGGGGAAGAGATTGGAGGTGATGCAGCATGAGAGACAAAAGCACCATTTACTACATACATACTAATAAAACAAAATTTAAAAAGTAAAAGGCTGTCTTAAAGTTATCAACTAGAAGTTTATATACACAGCATCTGAAGTGTGGTAGGGATTAATGCCAAATTGAAGTATTCAATTAAAGATTGAAAACAGAAATATGGCGTAGCATTATGTTTCCAAAACCTATGCTTACTTTGAAAAGGTAGATTTTGTTTGGAAGTTATAGGAATAGGTATGATGCTTTTGTTTTTAGTTTACCGAGGGGCTTGGAATTTGCATCTGCGCAGTGGGTAAAGTATAAGCACAGAAATGGTTGGAAGGGATAATAATTGACCCAGCAAAGCCAACACTAAAGGGGCAGACTGGAGACCTGGAAGACAAGTTGAATGTGATGGAAATGGTGTTTTATAGAAGCAAGGATGTATATTTCCCAGAAGAAATTAAGAGAGGACCGCCGAGGATAGTGACACATGCTTGTAATCCCAGCACAGGAGAAAGCTGAGGCAGGGAGATCACAATGAGTTTACCTAATGAAATTTGGTGGTTTAGTGAGACTGTTTCAAAATAAAACTGAAAAAGGCCTTAGTGTGAAGACCCTGGTATCAATCCCCTCAAAATGAAAGGGTAATTTTAATGAGATAGTAACAAGTTAAGGGAGGTCTCTCTTGGCCTGTAAAATGCATGGAGTTATTTCCCAGAAACTGTATGGAGCACTTTTCCTTTCTTGACAGTATGTTCAGGAGATGGCAATATCGATTATGCCCCAAAGCAGGCTGTAAGCAACGTAGGCTGTAAAGCTTTACTCCCACTATTGGCTTGTTTAAAATAGTGAGTCTGGCCAAAGCCTACATGCCAAGGTCAGACTAACTCACACCCAAATTCCATTCCCACAAGTAACATCTTAACTAGAGGAACAGTGTTATAATTATAAACATATATTTTGTCTGTTCTGTCCTTAATTCAAGAATGCTTCTTGGAAACAACCTATTTGCCCATCCGTTGGAAACTGGATAAAGAAGATGTGGTTTTTCTATAAAATGGAATATTACTCAGCCATAAAGAGCGAGAGAATAGATTCATTCATAGGAAAATGGATACATATTGAAGATATACTCCTAAGTGAAATAAATAAGTCCCACATGTGTAAATACCAAATAGTTTCCCTGGTGTGAATATTCTGCAACAATGCATAAGATGCTAATAAGATTAATGACATTTAGAAATGGGAGGAAAGGAGCTAAAGGTGTAGGGAAGGTGTGATACGTAGGGGAAGAACAAAAAGGGAAAAGAAAAAAATGTGAGAGAATGAAAAGATGAAAATAAAGTGTTTGTAGATGGGGAGGGGAGGAGGGGGTGAAGGGAGGGCAGAGGTAAGGGGAAAAAAATGAGAATCAAGACTTGCCATGTAAAGGTACATGATCCCAACAATGAATGTAACTGTACTGTATCCCTAAATGTACCAATAAACTCAATTAAAAAAAAAAAAAAAAAAAGAATGCTTTGTGTTGCCTTTAATGAGCCCTGCTTACACTAATTTCCACAGAAACCATGTGACTGCCCATCCTCGCATGTAGCTCACATTTTACCCCAACTGATTACCAATGAAAAGCTGTGTCTTGGACTGGTCAGTGCTTTTTGTTAGTTGCACCAGCATTGGTCATCCTGGCCCCTGCTTCCTGTCTCCTTTAGTTCTGTTTTTCAGGTTTTAAACCTCGAGCCTTCGTCATACACTGGGTAGTATGCTGGAGCCTACTGCAGAGGTTTCTCATAATGTTTCAGGGGTCCCCAGTAATTATGAAAGCAGGTAAGTCAGTTTGGGGTGGCTAAATATCACATACTCTATTCCAAATCCTGAACTCTTTCACTTTTTTGGATTCATTTTGTATCCAAAGGGATCATATTATGCATCATAGCACTCACGGCTTTAACTTTTGAAATAAGATATTGTTAGCAAAGTACTTAATGGGAATTCGAAAAATTAATTCTTAAAACAGTGAGGATTTTAAATTTCGCCTAATGTGCTTGAAATATTCTCTTGAATACATTGCTTAAACACTTCAGTATAAATATGTGCTGAGGAAGTCAGACAAAATTATTGATTATCTAATGTATATCATGAAAAGGGCTGTTTGAGAAATAGAACACATTTCAAGGTGCATTCATTTACCTATAGATACCTTAAATGTATCCTTCTTTAGGGAAGTAGTACTTCATTACATTAAAATACGATATCATCTTTCCATTCATCCATTGCTGGGCATTTGGGTTGTTTCCAAGATTTAGCTATTACCAACTGTGCTGCTCTAAACATGGGTGTGCATATATTGTTGTGAAATGATGCTTTTAATTCTTTTGGGAAGATACCAAGAAGAGGAATAGCTGGGTTGGATGGAACCCCTAGTTTTAATTTTTGATATATCTCCACACTGATTTCCACAGTGGTTGCACCAGTCTACACTCCCACCAACAGTGGAGAAGGGTTCTTTTTTCCCCACAGCTCCACCACCATTCGTGGATTTCTTGATAGCAACCATTCCTACTGGAGTGAAATGAAATCTCAATGTACCAATAAACTCAATGAGGAAAAAAAAACAAAAGAAATCTCAGTGATAGATATTGGGAAATGGGAAGAAAATGTTCAAATAGGAATGGAAATAAGGCAATGGGCAGGAGGAAAAGAAGGAAGAAAAAAAGAGAAAATGGAAAGGTAAATGGAAACAAAGCTTTTATAAATAAGGAGGAGAAGAGGGGTTGAAGGGTAGCGATGATTTGGAGAAAAAAAAAGAAGCATCAAGATGATTATGCACAGGTACAACTTCCCTATGATGGATGTGATTATTATGTATATCCAAAATGTATTAATGAAATTAACGAAAAACAATAAAAAAGAAACAGAGGCATAAACTTTTCTTAACCTTGTGTGATTTATAAGTATTTTTAAAGTATCTCAATTAGAAAACATCCATGATTTGAATATTGTACTTCTTAGTGGAAGAAACTGCTGACTGGAGATTATTTTAATATGATATGTGGTATCCTAGATGACTGACAAGATCTTTGATATGTTTGAAATTCAGGATCACATACATATTTAAGTAAAATAACTAGTAATGTTTTTTAATATTAGGGGCATTTTGACATTAAGAGCAGAATTCCTTAAGGAATATTTATTCTCTTTAGGATGACTGTGAAGGAAGAATAATGCTGATGCAATTACATCCTTGCATTGCAAATGATGGAGACGAATCACTGAATTTAACATGTGTATAAATCTGATATGCCTATAAAATTATATTGAACATAGGCATCATTTCATATCTAATAATTCAATATACAAATCAATGTTTTGGGGAAATTCTAAGTAAAGAGCTTGCTTGTTTTATATTTTGATTGAGATATAAATCAGATAACAAAATAATTCACTCCTCTGAAGTCTCCAATTCAATAGATTTGATTCTATCAGCAAAGTTGTGAAACCATCGCCAGCATATATATTCCAGACTTTTTCCATCACCTCAAGTAAAAGCCATGCCTCTTAGTAACCACTCTCTAATCTTTACCCCATTGTCTTCAGACCACCTCTAATTTAATTTCCATCTCTGGCTTTGCTGCTTCTGGACATGCCATATAAATTGATTCATACAATATATAAGTAAATTGGTTTAGGAATGACAAAGTTTTCAAAGTTCATATGTATTTTATCATGTAAGAATATTTATTTTCATCCATAAATAATATATGTCTGAATTGATATTGTGACATTGAGCTTATCAATTGTTCAATTGATCGATATTTGGACTATTTATATATTTGAATAATATGTATAAGGCTGCTTTGACTCTTTATGCACAGCTTGCTTTAGGTAAGTGGACTTAGGTTTCTAGTTAAGCCTTTACACAGGAATGGAATAGTTAGGTCACATACTAGCTGTAATATGACATTTATGAGGAACTGTCAATTTCTTCACACATCTGCTATATCATTTTCCATTCACACTAGCACTATTTGAGTGTGCTGATTCATACATGTTCTTAATGGTATTTATTTATTGTGATTTAATGTGAATTCATATCTCATTGCAGTTTTGACTTGCACTTACTTAAAGACTAATAATGCTGACTATCTTTTCATGTACTATTTGACTACTTCTACATATTTGGAGAATTGTTGTGGTACTTTGTTTATTTTAATTAATTTAATTGTTTGAGTTTTTGTCCTATTTTTGATATACAATTGATAAATAAAAATTACTTGTATTGTGCAGCATGATTTTTTTTTACCTGCCTTGCCAGGCAGGCACATTGTGATGTTTTAATATAAATGCCTTCACCTCTTTAGTGATTATTTTTTCATTTACTACACATTTAAACTACAATATTTCTATTAACATTTCCTATATTTATTGATACTATCTCTTTATAACTCATTAAGTCTTTAGTTAAGTCATTAGTCACAGTTTCTTTATTTTTTCTTTTTATTGAGTGTATTGGTACAATCTAGGTCTTCAATACAGTGATATTCATTACTGGGATCCTGTACCTTCACACGACAGGTCTTGGTTCTCATTTCTTCCCCTTGTCCCTGCCCTCCCTTCACCCTCCTCCTCTCCCCATTTACAAACACTTTATTTCCATCTTTTCATTTTCTCTTTTTTTTTCTTTTCTCTTATTCCCTTTCCTCTACCACAGTTTCTTTTTAAGCTTATATATTGTCTTGGTTTAGTAGTTTCAACACTTAAGCTTCCTCAGAAGTAATTCATTTCCAAGACTCCTTCATTTCCTGAATATAGAAATTTGGTTTTGTTTCTATTAGAGACTTTTACATTTTTCTCATATGCTCTATTCTCTTTATATATATTCCTTTAATTTTCTGACAAAATTTTTCTTGCCATAAACATGTTTGAAAAGCTGGACATGAAATGTGATATCATAACTCTATAAGTCAGATTTTCTCTTCTCTCCAATGATTATTCCAAATATCGATAATGATTATGTTTGCTGATGTTGTTTATTGTTGTTTACTGATTTGTTTGAACTACTTCTATAAATTATTTGCTCTATGTTGTGAATCACCAGGGAAATCTGTTTTTTACTAAACTTAACGATTAATTTCCTAATGAAGAGAACTTTTCTACTACAGTATGTTGGAACGAAGTCTGCAATTTCTTGCTGTTTTTCTCTTCTTGTTGCAAAATCATTTAACGTGATGTATCATGTTACATCGTGTGAATCTACAGTTCAGTGGTATCGATAACGTTTTGCAGCCATTACAGTTTAGACAACTTACATAGAGGCTGCAAAAACAACAACAACAAAAAAGCTGACACACAAAATTCAACAGTGGATTTCTTTTTGCTCACAGTTTCAGAAGTTCCACTCTGGGGTAGGCAGGCTCACATGTGGAAATGGAATGGTGGATGGGCCTGCTAAAGAGGGAAAACTGCTCATTTCATGGTGCCAATGGAGCAGAAAGTTATGGGTGGAGGCAGAGAGATATACCTTCCAGTTCACAACCAGTGACCGACCTCTTCTACCCATGTCCTTCCTCCTAACAACATACACAATTTCTTTCTGCGCTTAGGTGTTTATAGTCATATCTTTCAACAAATTTGAGGAATTTTCATGCATTATTTCTCAAAGTATTCTGTGTATACCTTTCAGTTACCTCAAGTGCATGAAATATGATCAAAAGATTATGTGGGAAAGTTCACATATTTTACAATTATTACACACATTGTTATTAATTTTCTTCAAAATACTTCCCCTTATTTCAAAGACACTGATGAATTTCTGGAAGCCTTCTTTCATGAGTGTCTTTCATTGTGCTTTCATGGGTGCCTAGATGTTCTGAATTAATTCAACATGTTTAACTTACATGGATGCACATTATGACTTTGGGGAGGAGCCAGAAGGTGCTTGATGTCAGATACAGTGAATCAAGTGAACAAGGATGCACTGTAATGTTATTAGAAGCCTTCCTTTCTGTTGGATGGTACTCCACAGCACCATTCAATGTACTTTTTGTTGCAACCCATAAAGACATTCACAAAACAAAACTTCTAGAACTGCTTCAAAAACTGGCACCGATGATGGTATCAGTGTTCTCACAGCAAAAACAATATTTTGAGGGGGATTAATGCTGGCATGTCTTTTATTGTATCTTTTAATGCACACCATACATTTTGATTAGCCTCTGTGTTCCAATCCACTTGATAGGGTATTATAATCTTAGGTCAATCTTTTTCACATTATTTTCTTTCTGTTCCTTGGACTTGATAATTTCTTTTTTTTCTCATTGAGTTTATTGGTACTTTTTAGATATACAGCACAGTTACATTCATCATTGGGATCTTGTACCTTTACATGACAGGTCTTGGTTCTCATTTTTCCCCTTGTCCCTGCCCTCCCTTCACCCCATCTTCCCCTCCTTGTTTACACACACTTTATTTGCATTTTTCATTTTCTCATATTTTTTCTTTTACCTTATTACATTTCCTCTACCCTTCCCACTTCCCCTACACCTTTAGCCCTTTTCTTCCCATTTCACATTGTCAATTATATCATTAGAATCTTATGTACCATTATAGTTTTTCACACCAGAGAATCTATTTGGTTTTTATTCATGTGTGACTTATTTCACTTAGGAGTATATCCTCAATATGTATCCATTTTCCTATGAATAACTAATTTCTCATTCTTTATGGCTGAGTAGTATTCCATTTTATAGAAAAAAACACATCTTCTTTATCCATTCTCTAACTGATGGGCAAATGGGCTGTTTCCAAGTGGACTTGATAATTACCATTGTGTTATCTACAAGATTGATAACTATTCTGCCTGCTCAAATCTGCCTTTGACACTTGTGAATTTTTTCATTTTAGTTATACATTTAAACTTTAGAATTTGTTTTTTGTTCCTATTTGAGACTCATACATTCTTCTCATACATTGTGCTTTTTATCTATATCTCCCTTTAATTCTTTGAGTATCTTAAGGACTACTGTTTTAAACTCTTTTGTCTGGATCTGCCATCTTATTTATTTTTCTGGTGCAGTGACTTAGTTACTTTCTCCACTGCTCCGAAGAAATACCCAATTCTCAAAGCTAAAGTAGAAAAGGTTTATTTGGATCACAGGTTGTAGAGATTTCAATCCATAGCTGTTTGTCTCCAAGGCAGGGTAGATGGAAGATAGGCATCACAGAGGAGAAACTGTTCATCCGAGGCAGAAGGTAGTAAAGAAAGCAAGGGACTTTAGTGGGTTCTTTCTACCCCTTTTATACTCTATTTAGGCTGAGAGATGAAACCACCCCCTGTATGGAATTGTGCAACTATGGATTAACTGGATAACTATGCTGTTTGCGGAATGCATTTGAGTAACCATGACAACTTCTGTTATCTGTCACCCAAGGAGCACAAAGGACACAGAAAGTCCTGCTAGAACTATCTGCCCCGCCCTGCTTGTGTAAATCCTGCTTGCTATATTCCCAGAGAAACTGCAATGAAATCGTCTTGTCAATGTAAAATAATAATAATAGTAGTAATAGTAGTAGTAGAAATATAAAAGAAAACCAAACTTCTATTTGGCACTTTCAAAAGGATAAAAGTCCCTTCTTGAGCCAGCAGCTAATAAAAGCCACTTTTGCTCCTAACTTTATGTTCAAATGGACTGTCTGGGAATCCCCCACAGTTTCCTGTTCTATTTGGCACCCCAGATGGAACATTTTGGATCCAACACAGTCACTCCTGGCTGATTGCCTCTTCCATGGGCACAGCAGGGGAGCTCAACCAGCCAGACAACAAGCTCCTCCTGAGGGTATGCTGACAGAATATTTCCTGTCATGTGGGACATCTCCTGTTCTATGAACCAAGACACCTTGGCTGGCTGCCTCAAAAGGGCTCACAAGGAGAGGGACAAATAGTGTTTCGCAGAAGTCTGAATTATGGTAGCATTGTTGTGCCCCTTTGAGGAGGAAATCCAAGGAGGAGTCTCCAAAAGAGGACGCTGATCCACCTCTGTGTTCCCCAACTAGCTGCTAGAGTGCAATGGAACTGGAACACTTTGACCTCACAAAGACGGATTAGGTCGCTGCTGTTGGCCAGTGAGATTATTGAGTAGAATGTGAGTGCTTCGACACATGATAGCTAATACTTGAAAGCAGCCCAATTGCCCAGCAATGGGAGACTGGATAAAGAAAGTATGAAAAAAGTAAAGAAAATGTGTTTTTTTAAAAAATAAAATAGAATACTACTCAGCCATAAAGAATGAGAAACTAGAGACATTTATAGCTAAATGGATGCACATTGAAGTGATACTCTTAATTGATATAAATAAGACACACATGTGTAAATACTAGTTTCTCTAATGTGAGAAACAAAGTGTAAATAAGGTCTAAAACATATAATAGATAATGTGAAATAGGAAGAAAAGGTGCAAAGGGGAAGTGGGAGGGGTAGGGGAAGGGAAAGAAGGGAATGGAATTAATATGAGAAAATGAAAAAAAAATGGAAACAAAGTCTTTGCAGATAGGGAGTGAGGGAGGGATTGAAGGGAGGGCAGGGGAATGGGGAAAAATAAGAACCAAGAAGGATTATGAATAGGTGCAAATTTCCAACGATAAATGTCATTATATTATATACCCTAAAAGTACCAATAAAGTTAATTTAAGTAAAAAAGAATCTGTGGGTACCTGTGTGTGAATACAATTAATATCACATTCCTGAATTTGGTCAGTGTGCATAGGGCCAAAGCAAGGTGTAGAGTCCCAAACTGTGGTTCCATGCCCATCCTGATATAGATTAGGGCAGCACTGCACTGTGGTGACAGCTATGATCACTGGCCTGCCAGAGCTAAAAGGGGCTTTACATAACTGTGACAAGACTGGGTAGTGATAAATGAATCAATCGGTGACTTCTTTGTTGGCTAGTTTTGTGGGAGATGTAAGCATGGGTTGGAACCATAGTAAAAACACTCTGCTAGTGATCATGATAAAAAAACTCAAGAAATGATTCAATAAAGATTGTGATCCTGTATCCAGCTATGCTACTGAATTTGGTTATTAAGACTAGAAGACTTTTAATGGAGTTACTGGGGTTTTCTACATAGAGTATCATGTCGTCTGCAAATAATAACAATTTGACTTCTTAATTTCCTATCTTTATTCCTTTTATTTATTTCTCTTGTGTAATTGTTGTGGCTAGTGTGTCCAAAACTATATCGAACAGGAGTGCTGATAGTGGACATCTTTGTCTTGTTCCTGAATTTAGTGTTTGAAGGATTCAGTTTTTGACCATTTAGTATGATATTGGATTTTCATAGATGATATTGGCATGATATTTCTTTTTCATAGATGATTTTTATCAAGGAGAGATAGAGACCATCTAGTCCAATTTTCTGTAATGTTTCTATCATGAATATATGTTGAATTTTGTCTAACACTTGTTCTGCATCTATTGAGATGACCACATGGCTTTTGTCCTTGGCTCTATTAATATAGTGCATTACATTTATTGATTTGTGTAGGCTGGACCATCCCTGCTTCCCTAGAATGATTCCCACTTGGGCAGGGTGTATGATCTTCTTGATGATCTTCTCCATTCTGTTTGCTAATACTATTCAGAAAAAAAGAATGAGAAACTAGAGACATGTATACCTAAATGGATGCCCACTGATGCTATACTCTGACATGAAATAAAGAGGACACACATGTGACAATACTGAATAATTTCTCTGGTGTGAGAAACTGAAAGTATAAATAAAGATCAAAATGTATAATAGGGAAGGGAGGAGGGGGTAATGGGAGGGCAGGTGTAAGGGGAAAAATGAGAACCAAGACCGCCTGTCATGTAAGGTTTAATATCCCAATGATGAATATAACTGTATTGTATACCTAAAATGTAACAAAAAACTCAATGAGAGAAACAAATGTATAATAGATAATGAGAAATAGGAAGAAAAGGTCTAAAGGGGTAGGGGAAGAGGGAGACATAGGAGAAAGGAAAGAAGGGAAAGGAATAAATAAGAAATAAGGGAAAAATGGAAACAAAGTCTTTGTAAATAGGGAGGGGTGGAGGGGTTGAAAGGAGGGCAGGGTACTGCTGGGGCATGGCCTGTGTTCAATAATTCACACCAGGGAAACTCAGGACCCTATGCAATGTAGAATGGCTGTCCTTTTAAATTGGATGGCTTCTCCAGGGCTCAAAAAAAAAAAAAGAGAGAAAACAACAACAACAACATAAATCAAAGACCCAGGTCATCTACCTTATGTGGACTCAGGGTTACAGCTTGTTCTTTGTTCTTTGGCCGCGAGACAAATTTGAGCACAGGCTTTCTGTGAGCTGCAGATTTACAAGATAAAGGGCCATGAGGTGGTTCATCAGTTTCTGTACACGCAGGACTGTCTAGTTCCCCTCTTAAGGAGGAACTTGTTGGCTAAGTTATGGGCCAAATATAAAGTAAGAATGTAGGGATACATCTCAAACTACCACCACTATGGCTGATCCTGGTCCTAACTCTCCTTCAAAAAAAAAGTAGAAGCTCCATGACTGGCAAATTCAGGTGGCTCCCTAGGTTATTTATACTTCAATAAAAAAAATGACTGGAGGTGTGGGTAAGAGACAATCCACCCAGTATGATGACAAACCAGTGCCTAGTCATTGTAGAACCCACGACCCAAGGTAATTGGGAGAGTTCTTGTGAAGATCAGGCTTTCATAAATTCTGGACTCATAATTGTGCCTTCCTAGCTAAGTCTCTTTAGAAAGCCATAAAGGGAGGAGAAAAAAGGAGCCCATAACATGAGAAAAGAAACAGCAAAACACTTTCAAGGCTCTCAAAGAAAAGCTTCAGGAAGGTCCTTCCCTAAGTCTCCCTGAACTGAACAAGCCTTTCACCCTCTATGTGAAAGAGTTGAAAAAGACTAAAGTAGAGGTGCTTGTCCAGACTCAGGGTGCCTGAGAGAGACTGATGGCCTACTTGTCTAAGCAGCACAAGTGTGGTCCTCTCATCTGAGAACTTTAGCCATAACTTCTCTCCTGACCAAAAAGCTGAAAAGTTGATTGCAGTTGAAAACCTGCAAATGTGAGTTTCACATGCTCATGAAAACTAAGGATCACCACTGCTCACCAACTTGCATATTACCCAGTGCCAGAGTTTGCTCTTTGGGAATCCTCAGATTAGAATAAAAGCCTCAAACAATCTGAACCCATCCACCCTTTTGACCCAGACAGGGACATCTACATGATTGTAGAGACAATAGAACACATCTACGTCCATCAGCCATCTGCGTGATCTTGCTTTTGCTATAAACCTCACTGAGACTGCCCCAGCTAATTGGAAATGCAACAAAAGGCATTTACTAGCTCTCACCATCTTTCTATGGGTAAGGTGTTTTACTAGCATTAGCTACTTATACTAGATATTCTCATTTTTCCCATGACAAGAACAATAAGGCCATGCACAACACTCACAGGGGTGACTGATAATGGTGACCCCTGTCTGTGTGTCACCCACATAGGGGGCTCTGTAATGACTGTTTTTATTTTCCATAGTTATGATAATTGTGATGGAGAAACTATCAGGATTTGTACCCACAACCTAACTATCTACAAGATCTACAAGCCTAGAAATAGTACCCCACCCCTCTTCTCCAATCTAAAGATTAGGGACCACTTGAAGCTTAAAAGTCAGACTATGTTTACTTTAAAAAAAAAAGATGACATATGACCACCAGAAAAACAATACAGCACTATAGGCCAGCCACTTGGGTTAAAGATAAAATGTGGGAGAGTCAGACTCCCACTTACATGCTAAATAAAATACTCTACAAACTGTGCTAAAAATCATACCCAATAAAACTTCTCACGCACCAAAGCTCTTAGCTAAATAACGAAGATTCAAAATACATTAACATAAGACTGCCGACTAGCTAAAACAGGGAGTGTTAACAAGAAATTCACTTTAACCAGTTGTTGCCGACAAATAGATGATCAAGGATAGATAATAGAAAAAATCACCAAGAAAATACAGAAATTAGCCCATGTCCCAGTCCAGACCTAGAAAAGTTAAAATTGAGGAAAAATGTTCAGAGGTTGGTTCTTAGTTCCAGGTGTTCTTCAAATCATAATGGGAAGATTTGCTGTTATTGTGGAGATCTACTTGATCATTCATATTTGTTGTCAGTGGCAATGTGAGCCTTAAACTCCATGATAGAAACAATAGATTTAAAACAAATAAACAAAAAAAGCGACAGGCCAGGGAGTTAGCTCAGTGGTGTCACCACCTGCCTTGCAAGCACAAGGTCCTGAGTTTGATCCCTAGTACTGCAAACAATCAAACAAACAGTTTCCAATGTCTTCTAGGCTAAAGGATAATAATCTATAAAAGACTGTATAAACATAGACATTGATGAGATAAATCATGACGTTAATGATAAGATTTATATAAAAAGTGAGGCACTTTTATCAAACCCTAAGAGGAGGAATTAGAGGGAAAACCACCCCTCTGTATGGAATTGAGCAACTCTGGATTACCTGGGTAACTATGCTCTTTGTGGAATGCACTGCAGTAACTACAGCAACATCTATAATCTGTCATCAAAGGAGCATAATGGACTCAGAACGTTTCGCTAGAACCATTTACACCCCCCTGATCTGCTTGTGTAAATCCAGCTTGCTATATTCCCAGAGAAACTCCAATGAAACTAAGCCTTGTAGATATGAAAGGAAGTATATAAAGTAGAGCAAACTTCTATTTGGAGATCTCAGGAGGATAGAAGTCCCTACTTGAGCTGGCAGCTAATAAAAGCTGCTTTTGCTCCTAAGTCCATGTTTCAGTTATCTGTCTGAGAGTTCACCTGAGTTTGCTACTTCCAAGATAATGGGATTAGGGTGGTGCCAAACCAATCACTACACTGAGTTATTAATCACATACACTTAATCCCAGGACCACACACTCTAATTCCAGTCACCTCTGAGAAAGCCCCATCTATGACCTCAAGAGATTTTGAGGGAATATCTAGAAAAAAACATAGCAGGCAATTTCTGTTGATTCAGGAAATTGCCCTTTGAATTGGCCACACTTCCCTGTTTTTTTTTTTTGTATGCCTTACTATTTGTTGTTCAAAGCTGACACTTGAGTCTGACAGTGTGTTATGTCTCATAGTCAAATTTTCCTCCTGTCTTGGGATTTGCTGCTTCTTTTTTTTTTTTCACTTTTTATTGTAGGCTGTGTATCTAAAAATTATTATTCTAAGTTATAAATTTTCATTTGATTTTTTCAGGGCATGTCTGGTCATAGTAAAATTTCCACCATATATGCAATGTCTTTAGAATGTTCTAGTCATTAATGGCTGACTCCTATGAAGGTAACCAGAAAAAACAAAGGAAAGGAAATAGCTCCAGCCTTGTAGATCCTCTTGAAATTGCACTTCCTGGAGGGGGGATGGATGAAAACAATGGGAAGAAGTCCTATGACAGTGGCACTGTACCTTTTGGTCTATACCTCTGTGATCAGAATCATCTGCGTAATATTACTATTCAATTCTAATTTAAAAGCCATTTATTTTACACTTTTTTACTAGTTGTAAAGATTACAGCACATATTTAATAGAACCGATAAAAGCATAGCATTTGTAGGAAAGGCTTATATCCTAGTCTGGGCTCCCAAGTTTTCTCAAGAAACACAGCTGCTTGTCACAGAACTAAGAATGTGGTGTGGGTACATATTATGGTTTTAAGAAGTGACATGAACAAAATTTAGCTGCTTTCTACTGTCCATGACTCACTGCTGGACTTAGCAAATTTTTAATAAACTCTAGAGTTCCAAAAGCATTACATCAAACAGGTTTATACCAGTGCAATTTATATGAAGGCAGAATGTATTCCTGGTGTAGCTGCCTCTACCATCTTACAGGAAATGTTCTTCTTTTAATTATTTTTATCAACATCCCCATAGAAAATGCTTTTATCTTTATTGATCTCAAATTCAGGTCAAACAAGATAGTATTTTAAGTGTGGTCTTCCAGAAAATCACCAGACAAATCGAATAATGTCAATTCTTTGGGAATAAAGCTCTGAAAGAATTCCAAACTTTATCATCTACCGACACAAATGCTGCTATTTTTCAGTAATTATTGGCTGTTGGTTGCATACACCCTCATAATCTCTACAGCGAAAGTGAGGACAGCAAACTAAGGCGTTAGAAAGTTTGCTATTTTTGCGAAGTATTGTTGGATATTTTTTAACTCTCAATTGAATTGTTACAAAATCTTGATCAATTTCCAAATTTTTGAAACAGATTTTGGGGGCTAAAATGTTATCATTTTTTACATTTCTTTTTTTAGAATAGGGGCTTTAGAAGGCTTTTGCTCTGTATTGTGGATGACATTACTCTAAGTTGGCTTTTATACCAAATTTGTATTTCATTATATTTTATATTAATTAAAATGGACCCTGATTATGGATTTATTTTTGTTATTTCTTGAACACTTAGGTAATATAGTACTAAGAAAAGTGGCAATTGTTTATTCAAGGAACAAGTTTCTTTAGTGGGAAAGATTTCAGAATATAAAAATCTATGTATTCTACTGACGATGCTCCATATTCAGACCCTCATTATGTCAAAATCAATCTTGAAAACAGACCTTTATTTACAATCTTTAAAATTTGCTTGATTTGAATGCAGTAACAGTTGAGAGGCTTTTATTTATTATTATTATTAAATATATCAAATATGTCTTCATAATGGTTCTTCTTTTGTACAAAAAAATCAATCTTCCTTTTTTTTCTGTAAGAATTCCACTCTGGTAAAATAATTGGTAATATCACTAACTCTTCAAAATTGTAAACTAACCGTAAAAGAAATAATAAAATAGAAGGAATGCCTCATTTTAACATTATAGAAATGGTAACTTAAAATTACCCACATTTTTACATATCTCAATATTTTATATTAAATATCATAGTTACACAGAGCATAAAACTTTCCTATATATTTCCATTCATTAAGAAAATGTGGGCCGGGAGTGGTGGCTCATGTCTCTAATCCCAGCACTCGAGAGGCTGAGGCAGGAAGATCGCTGTGAGTTTAAGACCAGCGTGGGCTCCAGGTCAGTTTCAACTGCATAGTGAAACCCTGTCTCAACCCCCCCCCAAAAAAAAGAAAGAAAATGTGATATACCAGTTAATCATTCTTATATGATTTAAATTAAGGTAATAATTTAACCTACTTTTGAGTGCATAGTTTATACAAGGATTTGCTTTCCTTTATTTCTCTTAAATATTGCTAATTTTTTTTCTTGAGTGACTAAGAATAGGAAGGGAATTGGGAAGTTGAATGTGCTAATAGGGAGATCGAACCACATCAAGTGAAATAAACTTGATTTAGACTTAACTTTTACTCTATAACACTATCATTTACCTCTTAGTGTAATAGCTTCACATTATAAGTATAAAGGCAAAAAAGTTTTAATAATAACTTTTATTGCTAAGCTTAAATATTTATACTTAGTAATACTCATTATTTTAAATCATTGATGCCTCTTTATGAAAGGAACAGCTTATTTTAACTGTTGAAATAAAATCCATATTACTTTCACCTCACCCGTATCAATTACTGCTTATATTTTGACATCTCCTTCCAGGCATTCCTTCTGCATGTGTGCCTTTACATAAACCTTACACTCTCCTGAAGATACCACTTGCATTCTTATAAAGTAGTGAGATTTTTGCTCTTTCCTATGAAGAATAATTTAAAGTTAGGATTTAATATTCTCTTCCTAAAGCTTGAAATAATTATTACATTATACTCTTTTTAAAGACAATTAGGCAAGACACAAAACATTGTTTTCCTGAAGACATTCTTCAGGACTCTGGGTGTTTTCTGTATCCTTACATTTAGCTCTGTCTCAGCCAGAATAGCTATAATAGCGACCTTCTCACATTTGATGAAGTAGACTATTTATCCCTGACACTTCACCTTCCTGTCATAGAAGCCCATTCCTTATCTATCATTCTGATTTTAGCTTCATATTTAATTTTTATGACCCCTGGACTTTTGCCTTCCTTTCTTCAAATGTTAACAATATGCTTGGATTTTCATTTAGTGCATGGTGAAAGATAAAGGTCCAGTTTTAATCTTTGGCAGGTTGAAATCCAGTTTTTGCAACACCATTTATTAAAGAGGCTATCTTCCCTCCAGTGAGGGTGATTGCCTCCTTTGTCAAAGATGAGGTAGCTGAGTACATCTGGAGTTGTTTCTGTATCTTCCAATCTATGCCACTGATCCTCAGGACTTTTTCTTTGCCAGTACCACGCTGTTTTTATCACAGTGGCTTTGTAGTAAAGTTTCAAGTTAGGGATTCTGATACCCCCTGTCATGTCTGTGATTCCTAGAATTGCTTTTTCTATTCTAGGTCTCTTTTGGTTCCAAATAAATTTCTGTATTATTTTCTCCAGTTCTGTGAAATATACTGTTGGGATTTTAACCAAGTTTGCATTGCATCTGTATAGCATATAGTTTCTCTGGTGTTAAAAAAAAAACAACCAAAAACTAAAAGTGTGAATCAAATCCAAACTGTAACTGATAATGTGAAATAAGAAGAAAGGGGCTAAAGGTGTACAGGAAGTGGGAAGGGTAGGGGAAAGGAAATAAGGGAAAAGAATAATATGAGAAAAGCAGAAAATAGAAACAAAGTCTTTTTAAATAGGGAAGGGGTGAAAGGAGGATAGAGGTATGGAGAAAAAATGAAAACCAAGATCTGTCATATAAAGGTACAAGATCCCAATGATGAAAGTAACTGTACTGTATACTTAAAACTTACCAATAAACACAAAGAAAAATAAAACAATATGCTTAACATTTTTTATTTACTTTGGATTTATACACAGAAGTTGGACAGTTGGGACATAAATCTAGAGAGTGATTTTTTGAGAAATCTTTATACTATTCTTTATAATGATTTTAGTATTTTACATTTGTACAGCTTTTCTTTTTGGTACACATTCTAGGCAGCATTTGCTTTGTTTGGTTTTTGTTTCTGTTTTCAATGATCATTATTCTTACTAGGATGAGGTGTTATCTCATTACTTTGACTTGCATTTCTCTGATGGCTTATGATAATGTTTTTCACATTTTTGTTGGCCATTTATAGTTATTCTTTTGAGAAGTGTCTGTTAGGTCATTGGGTTACTCCATTGTATTTGTGTTGAGTGTTATGTATTGTAGATAATAATCCTTTATCAGATGAATAGCTGACAAGTATTTTTAATTAATGCCTACCACAAGTATTTATTGAAAAGTCATACTAAGCCCCTTTAATATATGTAATTAATACATGTTAATAAAATGCAGTTTTTCTAAAACTTATTTATATATTATTATATAACATCTATTATGGATTGTGTCTAGATGTCCCTCAAATGATTCATGCAGTCATAGGTGGAGTCTTTCAGAGGTGGCTGAATCTAGACTGGAGTGCCGGGATTGTGTGATACTGGCTTCAATAATGTGTGATTGCTAAATTATTCCACTGATTGGTTTGGCTTAGTTTAGGTAGTATAAAGGATGACCCACCCAGGGTGTGTGTGCCACCTGCCCTAAGGGCAGGTAGCCTGGATAAATTATAAGTGGCAGATCATAAATTCAATCCTCTGTACTGAGGGAAAAATGTTTTGGGCTGGGGATGTAGCTCTCTGGCTCTAGGCCCGCCTGGCAAGCACAAAATCCTGAGTTCAATACCCCATATTGAAAAAAAATTAAAAATTTAAGTATATATATATAAAGGTCAGAAAGAGGTTGCTGTGTTGTTTGTAGTTTGCTACTTGTTGCTTTTGTTGTCTCCTGCCTGAGCTGTTTTCTCCTCTATGTTGGTCTTCTGTCATGTTATCCTATTGGAGTCAGATGAATATGGACTGAAACATCTACAAACTCTAAGCCAAAATAAACCTTACTTCCTTTAACTCTAAGTGTCAAGTATTTTGTCTCAGCATGGAGAAAAGTAACCCAACATCAATGTATTTTTCACTGAGAGTTTTCCTTTTATTCTTCTGAATATCTACTTCAATATTTTTGTACTAAGAAGAGATAAATATTTTATTTGTACTTTAATGGCTTAGTGCACTCATAATATTTTTGCCATCTTGTGACCATTTTATTTAATAATATGTGCTCACATATGCACTCACACACACACACACATGCGCACACACACACACACACACATACCTACCCATAAAATTATACCTTTATTAATACACACACATATATTATTGAATATTATGGAACATAATTCAATTAATTCCATTAGAATCTGATTTATACTGATACCAAAATGTTAAACTAGTACTATGTCTATTTGAAGGGAGACTACTTGTATTAATATACAAAAATATGTGCCAAAAATAACTCGTAGTATTTATTAGTGAACCTCTAGAGACAGTCCCTTTAAATCAAGAACAAAATAAGTCTGCTATTTTAGTTGTTTTGCAATGTTTTAAAACAGCATTATATCCAACCTTAAATGTTTCCTATTCAGTCTTAAAGTAAACCTTGATCATATTGACTCAACTAAGTTTTGCTATTGCTTTATTTAACATTGTCATCATTTCAATATTTCATATATACTAAAACTGATGCATATTGTTCTACCTTGGGCAATAATTACAATGAAAATGAGATTACTTTATACTTTAAATTAACAGAATGAAAGAGAGTTGTAGAGGTCTGATACTGAGAGCCACAATGTAAGAATTGGAGATTGATTAACCCAGTATTACAGAAAAGATTTCCACTAGAATTAGGACACAAATCTTGCTTTTTAAATTTAATTTTATGTCAAAGAATAATGTGTTTTGCCATATATGTTGGCACATGCCTATAATCCCAGCACTTGGGAGGCTGAAACAGGAGGATCACCATTTAAGGCCAACCTGAACTACAGAGTGAGACCCTGTTTTAAATTTTTTTCAGAAATTATGTTATTAGCAGATAATTTATTGTTTATTCGTACTTTCAAATTTAAAAAATCCTTAAGTTTGTTCCTGTAGCAAAAGACATCATGTTGGCACAATTGTTCAGAAAAGCACAATATAATATTCCATAGTCAAAATATTATTACATGCTTTAAAATATTTGAATTAATTGGCTTCCTTGCTTATTTCATGATTCTGGTGACCAGATCTACCTGTTCATTGTTTGCCTTTGATAATGTAGTTTCCCTATAAGGGATTTGAAACTTTGGCTTCTCATTTTTAGAAGATATGAATGAACTTCACATTTTTCAGAAAATAATAAAAGCAAGTGATGTAATAAGCAACTGTATTAGTCACTATCGGTTACTGGAACAAAGTACCTGACACCCTCAACTTAAAAGTTTACTTGGGGTCATGGTTTCAGAGGATGCAGTTCATAGTGTCTGGCTCCAAGGCAGAAACACTGTGACAAAAGAGGCTGCCTGAAGAGAGCTGCGAAAGTCTTGGAGGTAGGAATCATACAGACAGACCAGAGAAGAAATGGGGATATGAATAATATAACCTTCCATGTCAGGCACTCAGTGAACCACCTCCAACCATATCATAAGTTATAAAAGCAAACTCACCTATCAATTCATCAGTGAATTAAGGAAATTGAGTTCAGTGCTCCCGTGATCCAATCTCTTTCCAAAATTCAATTCTAAGCATATGGGAATATTGAGGGGAAATTTAGATCTCAACTATATAAGTAATGTATTACTTTTAAAATGTTATGTAATTGAGATTGCTTAACTTTCAGGTTGAAGGGCCATGGTTTGATTAGATTTTCTTTCCTGATATAGTAATCACTTTCTAAGAAGATAATACTGAGGAAGAATGTGCATGTCTTGTCAAATAAAGAAAGATGCAGAGATAATGAAGATGAGAAATAAAAGTTTTAGGCAAACAGAAAACATCAGCATTTTTTTTCCTCACTGAGTTTATTGGTACATTTTAGGTATACAGTACAGTTACATCCATCATTGGGATCTTGTACCTTTACGTGACAGGTCTTGGTTCTCATTTTTTCTCCCTGTCCCAGCTTTCCCTTCACCCTCTCCTCCCCTCCCCATTTAAAAACACTTCATTGCCATTTTCTCCTATTTTTTTCTTTTCCCTTATTCCCTTTCCCCTACCCTTCCCACTTTCCCTACACCTTTAGCCCTAATTATATGCCTTAAGCTCTTCAGGAGTAGTCAGTCACCCATCCTGAATGTTTTACTTTACCTAAAGAAGTGGGAGGAAGCCAAAATAAACCACAGTATATGTTTCTTATTTGCTAATTTCCTATATGACTAACCTCGTCAATAGAAAATTCTAGCAATTGGAAAGAGCACTTTTGGAAATCTACTGGAATTTTAGTTTAAGACTAATTGTTTCACCTTCTGTAAGCTTCCATAACTCTAACTCATTAAAAATGAAGGTAATAATTTTCTTCACAAAGCAAAGAATATTTCCTTTTCCTTCTCTTCCTTAGGTTTTATTTGCAACAGTTTCAGCACCAAGCTGGATTAACAATGAACAAACCTCTGGCCTTTGTTGGATATTTTAGGTACACTGATATTACCAATGATGTATACATGAAACAGAGCTTCACTACAAACTTAGAAAATTCTCCTCTGTTCAGACTATGTCCCAGCTGTTGGTTCGCGAAGGGATTGTCTACCGAGGTACAAAATTAGGCAGAAACAAAAATATCTAAATGCCAAATTGGTTCTGGTACAAAGATACATTCCACGACATATCCTAGTGTTCTACTTTTGCTTTGCAGCTCCTGTAACCCACAGATGAAAAAAAGCTTCACTTGAAAACATTTCCATTCAGAGATCATAAAAGCAAAAATATTTATGATCAAACACTCATCACTGCATATATTTTAATATACCTAAAATTCTTTATACAATGTGATAGCTTTTCTGACAACTATAATGTTACTATTGTTTGATTTTGTTTATTCCATTTTTATTTTTTAAAATTTCTTCTAAAATATTTTTAGTATTTCTGGCCAGCAAAATTGATGTTGTTCCTAAATTGAGTTTTCATAGAATGGATCTCAATTCAAGAATAAAAATAACCTTTATAAAATGAATTCATAAGGAATGACAACCTAGATTTTTTACAAAAGGTGAAATTGATGTGATTTAACTGTGAAAAATCAGAAAAGGCTCATAATTAATAGTATTGATTAATGAATTCATTGAGCTCATAAATTTATAAGTGTTCTGGCTGGAATAAATGTAAACATGGTAATTACTGAAAATATTTTAAAACTCTATTAGATTGTTATCACTGAGACACAATATGTGAGAACTGCAACTTAAAGGACGGGTTTAATTTGACTTTTAGTTTCCCGGGTTCAGTCCATGGTTTGTTTACTCCAAGTGAGAAACATCATGGCAAAAAAGCATGGTGCAATAAAGCTTCTTACTTCATAGCAGGGGAATAATAGAGAAACGGAGTAGCTCCAAATAGAAAGAAGACAACGGCCGGGGATTTAGCTCAGTGGTTCGGTGGCCTGCCTTACAAGCACAAGGACCCAAGTTCAATCCCCGGTATAAAAAATAAATAAATAAATAAATAAAAAAGAAAGAAAGAAAGAAGACAAGGCCTGGATATTGCCCCAAGGCCATGCCTCCATGACCCACACAAACACACCCAGAAGTATGCTTCATTAATGCCTTAGGCGACTCACAAGCCAGTCACGTTGACAATTCTGCCTGTCTCATCTTCCATCTACAACTTTTCCCACACTACACTGGGTCTGATAACTTTAAGTCAATATGACATATGCACCACAGGAAAGACTAAATGTCTTGTAAAACTGTACTATAAGTAAGCATCTCTGACATTATATATATTCTTTACAAACAAGTACTTGAAAATGAAACAATGAAATATCTCAGTAGAGGAATAAATGCATAAAGGTTTCATCAAACTTCTCACTATTAAGGTGAATTTATGTAAAGCGTTACGAATAAATACACTAAGAGCTAAACAGTTAAATTCAACATTTCATTGATAGTTTTCACTAATTAAAACATTTATTAGTTGAAATATTTATATTTTCTAATATGAAAATATGTTGCAAACATCATTCGAAAGCAAATCAAGGGAAAAGAAGGTTTGTTTTTTTTCCCAAAGGGAGGAATTTACAAAACATAAATTGTGTATACTTTATAGAGATGGAATATTATTTTATGTCTATGCATGTTGCACATTTAGGATCACATGGTATGATATATATTCAAAGAACTTCATTAGCTTGTTTATAAGAGTCAGAAAATCTGGTAATGACATAACAAGTGAGAAAAGAAATAGGTAAGAACAACTTGTAAGTGCAACTTTCAATCAGATGTTTTCATCTTATTATATTTCTGCTTGGCGATATATTTACAGACATTGATAATTTTAAGACAAAAATACCCTATTTTCTTTCCTTCCTTTATTTGACTTTGTCTCACTGAAGCAAGAATAGTCATTTCAAACATTCATATTAGATTATTCTTGCCTAAATGTCTACAGTGGAACTTCATTGTGGAATTCTGAAATTCTCAGACTTAATGTGAGTTACTCCTTTAAGTCGTATGTTATTAACCCCGTGTTTTTTGATTCAATATTTTAAGCATGTAAGTGTACTGCTTCCTCCTAGATAAAATTTCTCTCATATTGCAATACATAATCACCTAAACTTATTGCAACTGCTGTGCACATTTTTCATTACTTTTGGTTTCCAATCACTTGAACCCTCATTGATTGGTGAATTTCTTACCTTAGTAATTTTGGAGGGAGTTGGATTCTAATGTCAATATAGAAACTGAAAATAAAAGAATACTATCCCATCATTCTTTTAGTGTGTAACTAGATTTTAATCTAGTGTTACTGGCACTGCTTTTGACCCTCACAAAAATGAATTCTCCACTATATTTTTTTTTCTCTGCTCATTTCCCAAGTATTGTTTTCAGTCTTCTTATTGATTTTATCAGGCACCAAACAGCATTTTTCTAAGGTGTATATTTTCCAAGTGACCCTAGAAATCTTTAGACTGTTTTCAAGTAAGAACATTAGCTAAATCATCTATTTTTCTAGTTAAGTTTATTGGTATATTTTAGGTATAAAATATGATGACATTCATAATTTGGAATTTATACCTTTACATCATATATCTTGGTTCTTATTTTCCACCATTCCCCTGCCCTCCCTTCACCCCCTTCACCATTCCCTATTTACAAAAACTTTGTTTCCATTTTCTCATATTTATTCCTTTCCCTCTTTCTTTTCACCTACCCTTCAAATTTCCCCTTCCCCTTTGGACATTTTCTTCCTATTTCACATTATCTATTATATATTTTGATCCTTATTTATACTTTCAGTTTCTAGCATAAGACAAATTATTCAGTATTTACCTATGTAAACATCTTTTACCTTAACTGGCCAACATCACATGTATTTAATCATGTCTGTCCTATTTATTTCACTTAAGGGTATGGCCTCAGTGTGCATCCACTTAGCTATAAATGTCTGTAGTTCCTTATTCTTTATGACTGAGTACTATCCATTTTTTTCCAAAAAGCACATCTTGCTTATCCAGTCTCCTGAGTTGTTTCCACATTTTGGATTATAAATTGTTCTGCTATAAACATGAGTGCGCAAGTGGTATGAGTCCTTTAGTTCTTTTGGGAAGATACCCAGCAGGGGAGTCAATGTGTCAAATTAGACCTCTAGTCCTAGTTTTTTGAAGTCTCTCCATACTGATTTTCACATTGGTTGTACCAGTCTGTATTTGCAGCAAAAGTTTAGGGGGTTCCTTCTTCCCCACAATCCCACCAGCATTTATTATTGGTTGATTTCTTGAAAGTAGCCATACTTTCTGGAGTGAGGTTGAATTTCAGTGTTTTGGACCTGGTTATGCGCCTGTGTTTGTGTGCATGTAATTGTTACTGTCATTTTACAAAGGGAAATGTCTATAATGCAGAATAATAATGTCCCACTTGCAGGCATTTAATCATTATATAATGTTTTGGGGGAGAATTTTATTTGTGACAAAAGAGTATTCTTACATTACTTTCAAACCACAATTTGCAGATGCATTAGTTTTTACTTGGAAATTTTAATCACAATGAGATTATAGCAACCTAAATGCTTCACAATTCATGGGATTGTTATACAGGTATTTTTTCTTGGTTTTGTGTTTAGTTTTGATTATTAAATACTGCATAGAGTAATAATTTGTGAAAACATATAAAATCACTAAACTATCCCAAAATCAATATATTGGAGAATATTTTCTCTATTTATTCCTTATGACTCTTTCATGTTTGAAATCATCCTGATACCTTTTTTATTTCATACTTAGCATTACATTCAAATAGTTTCTCATCAAAAGTTAAAAGATACAAAACTAAAAATCAGAGTAACCAATAACATCAGATATTCTGGTCTTTTTGCAGTCATTCTGGTGTGATACTCAGGCTCTATTTGTTTGATAAGGAAGAAAACTAAATTCTTAGCAATTATCCAATAAGATCACATAGCAAAGTGGTTAGAACCATGCTTCAGAAAGCTCAGTGAAAGAATAGAAGCTCCCAAATGAAACATGATAGCTCTTTGGGCATTTCCACAGAATCGAATGGTTTTCTCAGCTATTTCCCACAGAAAAATAAAATTTTTATCTAAGAACATAAGAATTTAGAAGTATTAGTAGGAGGTCAAAGTATAGCAAGGCTTAAGCCTTCCCATTCTCAAGAGATTATTTATTTTATAAAGCAGGACAGGAAGGGGGCAGTGGGTTATTATCTAATCTTGCATTGTACCATGAGAATTGTATAAGCATGTTAATTTATAAACAGCTTTATAATATCAGGAAGCTCTGTGTCAGGAAAGCCTTATCTATTGTTCATAAATACCTTCACAATGAGGTAATTAGTCAGAAAAAGGAAACTAGGTAGGCATTTTTAAAGAAGGAAATGCCCATAATGATTACTCAGGGACAGACAATTTTTAGGTTTTTGGTCTTAAGGGAATTGGTTTTTAAATTGGGTTTATGAATATCTGTTTGCAGTACATAATAATTATATTCCTCATAGAGTTGGTACACATCCATAACAGATCTTAATTCTTTTTTTAATTCCCTTTCCCTCATTATCTACTTCCTCCATCTCTTGATCTCCTTCCTTTTTTCCAAGATATTATCTCCCTATTTCATATTATCTATATTTTGGTTTGCCCTTCATTTATATTTTGGAGTTTTCACAGAACAGAAACCATGCAATGTTTAAGCTTGTGTGGTTAATTTATTTCACTTAATATTATAGATTTAAGGTTCATACATCTTCCTACAAATGATTCAACATTTTCCTTCTTTGTGGCAGAGTAGTATTCCATTGCAGATAAATACTTCAATTTCTTTATCCATCCATCTATTGATGGACATATAGGCCACTTCCAAGATTTAGTTATTATATATTGAGGTGCTATAAACATGATCGTGTGTGTGTCACTATAATATGATGTCTTTAATTTTTTCAGAACAATACCTCGAAGGGGAATGGCTGAGTCAAATGAAATTTATAGATTTAGTTTTTCGAGGAACCTCTGTATATTTTTTGGTTTGTACACTTGCAGCATTTAAACATATGGTACAATGCCCTCATCATCTTTGCACTGAAACCAGTACTAAATATCTGATTATTTAATACTATACTTAGTAAAAAAAAAAAAGACTTTATGAAAATCCCTTTTGCCTAATATGTGCCTCTGACAATTCTGAAACTCTCATTTACTTGTTTCTGACACCTTTACAACTCACATTCACTGCCTAATAAGAAGAATTTATTTAATTGAGTCTAAGAAAAAGAAAAACTTTGATATTTTGAACAAAAATACTTCTACAACATTTTCTTAAATATTTACTTCAAAATCCTTGGGATGTCTTTCTTAATATTCTTAATCTCTCTTTAAAGCCTATTAGGGACATACATTCTCATATTCAAAATTATACTTCTTAAACTATTTATATATTTAAAATGCGCCCTACTTTTCAAAAGTAATTATATTTTATTTTTTATGTGAAAGCAGTGTAATAATATTTATTGAATTTCCATGAAGTGTCTGAGAATGAAACAATATTATTACATCGAAATATCAAAAATCTTGATGTCTTCCTTATTTTATGGATAAAGAAACAGATTCAGAAACAAAAGTAACTAGCCCACACTTATGCAGTCAATAAGGATTGGCAAAAGGAATCTTACTCAAACTTGTCTAATTCAATCATCCTTGTTATCAGAATGAAATCGTGCAAGCTCCTGTAGAAAATAATTCTGCATGACCTTAACAAGAACTGCTTTGTACTTTAATGCAACCTGTTGTTTCACATAACAAGAATCTACAGAAAAACTCACTTTATGGAAGAGTTCCTGTTCAAAATTTCTTTCTTTTGGAATTTTCTCTTATCCACAATTAAGTCCAAGTGTGTTTATACTGCACGATACTAAAGGATTTTTCTAATGACTTAAAGGTATTGAAACTAAGATATGTTTAAAAGTGAGGCTGGAGAGGTAGAGTATAACATCCCAAGTTATTTCTTTTCCTTCACGTGAGTAAGTTAATACTCCTATGGCAAGAAGGCCACTGCCTGATGGTCATACTCTGTGGGAGCGGTCACTAGTGTGGCCTGACTCCAGATCCTAGGACTAGATGATTCATGCCAACCTAGAGAGAAGCAAACAGCATGCCATTTCCCTTCATTGCCCTGGCAGTCTGGGCCTGGCTTGCTAACCAAGCTGGAGCAGGAGATCTCTTGGCTTGTTCTTGGGCCAAAATCCAGTAATTTTTTTTTTCTCATTGAATTTATTGCTAAGTTTTTGGTATATAGTACCAAAAATTACAATAACCATTGAGATCTTGTACCTTTACATGACAGGTCTTAGTTCTCATTTTGTCCCTTTACCCCTGCCCTCCCTTCACCCCCTTCCCCCTTCCCTATTTACAAATACTTTATTTCCACAAAATCCAGTATTTTGATCCAAGAATGGGATCCAGGGTGAATCCTAGAGTGGCAATATCTCTGTTCAAGTAAATTGAGTGGATGTGCTTACAGATGTTTCAGAGACTCCAACCTAGGTAATTATGTTTGAATATGGAGAACACTATCATCTTATAAAAATACCCAGCTCCTTTTTAAGAGAAGAAATTAGTTCACTCTGAAGCTACAGATGTCATGATTGTTTTGTTTCTCAGTAGCTTTTATACATTTTGAAAATATTATAGTTATCTCTTTCCTATTTGGGTCATTCAAAGTGTTACTCTTAGTCCAAGTTCTTGCTAACTATGCAGAACACCTCAGAGTATGGAACAAAAAACTACTTTTCTGAATATAACAGATAATTTGGAGTGTGAAACACTTGGAACACACTGAAATGTGGCAAATGGCACTTGCATTTTAACTTACCATTGGATAACATTCTCATAGAATAAAAACGTAAATCAAGTAGGCAAAACACAATTATAGTCATTAACTTAATTTTGGGGCTTGCTGTTACAGAATTTACCTTATTTAGAACACAAACACCTGCAATACAATGTGAGCTGATTTCTTGCATTTCTTAGGGCATTTTGATTGATGTAAGTACAATTAACTAATGAAATTGTGTGGGACATACCTATATGTCAACAGTGTATATAAAATTGTCAAAAACCCCCTACTGAAAATCCCGCAAAATTGCTTTTCTAAGACAGTATTTCCTACTCTGTGATCATTAAAACTCTTCCCTATTATTCTGTGTCTTTCTCGTGGTCCGGTGATTTTTAAGTGCCTGCAATATTCCAGGTACAGTTGTGCTGTGATTTAGCAGCATAGAATATGTGTTGGTCTGTTTTGTATAACAAAAAGTCAACAATGAATTCCACATCACCATGCTGGCACTTGGTGGCTACTTCAGACCCAATGTGATTTAGATTAATTTTTTTCCTAAATGCGTAGGAGCTATTTGCAGTACAGAGGAAGCTGAACAATTTTGTAAAATCTGTTTCACAATATTCATCTGCCAAGTGGTTAGTCGTATTTAAATAAAGACTCTTACATTAAGATGAATTATGATTTCTAACTCTGTTGTTAAGATAATAAACATAAACATTTCTAAAAGCAAATAAATGAAGGAAAGATTAATTTCACATTTATAACATTTTCAGTTTTATATAGCCTGTATTCCAAATTGTACAGAAATATTGTGAGCCAAAGGAATCTAAATTCTTGCAACATCAGAAGAGTACACTTTTCACTCTGTTTAAATTTGCCTATCAGCAATAACCTTAGTAAGAGTCCGGGAAGGTGTCACCTATGAATTTTTCCCTCTTTCTTTGATGTAAGATCAAGCTATTATTTAATCTCTAACATAGGTAAATAAAGACTAATTAAGAAGATAGAGGGAATAATATTTTCCCAGGAGATATTGAATCAGCAGTGTCAAAACATCTGCATATCTTTATCTGCATTATAGGTTAGCAAAACATCCTACAAGCATTATTAAGTCAAAATGTTAATTATTTTTCAGTATTGGGAACTGGAATGAGGGCCTAATTCATGCTAGGCCTGTTTTCTACAACCCTAGACCTTTCATCTCTTCTTATCTTACCTCATTTGAGATAGGGTTCCACTGAATTGCCCAGGCTGGCTTTGGAACTTTTGGTCCTCCTGTTTCAGTCATCTGAGTAGTTGCCATTAAAGGCAAAGGACTAAAATGTTAAAGTGTTTGCAATGTCCTTTTAGAACACTTGAATGCTTTTTTTAATATCTGCTCAATTTTAATATATTTCTAATAATTGTCGTTCTTAGGTGGATTTAGAGAGTTTACGGACCTCTTCTTATTTTACTTTTAATGTCTTTTTATAGTCGAACCCAAGATAGAAGTACAATGGATATCTTACAGTTATGTAATTGTATTTAATCAAAACATGATTAAGATACAATGACAGGTTGTGTTATTTAGGCTTCTATAGCTTACATAACACATTAAAACATATTAGGGCATTCAAGCTTAAAATAACATGAATTAAGCAGAATAGGAATAATTCCCATTTTTAAATTAAGAAATCTGAGAATTACAATGCTCCAGTAACTTAATCAAAAGTTGAAATTTCATAGGATGAAGGCCTCAAGATTAATCACCATCTAATTCTGAATTCCCTTTCTACTACATGTTATTTCTTCTTATGACCTATATGGCTTCCGTGATAATGAATTTTTTGAACACTTTGAGTTGTTTTCAATAACAAACAAGCAGAATGGTAAATTCACAGATTAGCGAAAATCCTAATTAGTTAAAACTTTTTAATTTCATTTTGGACTCAACCAAATTCAAGGAATTCCAGGCCAATGAACATGTTTGCTATATTTAACAGGATTTAGAATGTTTAACAACTGAGTTCCAGTATTTTCACATGACTCAGCCTCATGACATTATGTTCTTTTACCACACATCCCTCTCATGTTTTGAAAATTAACTCCTGTTTACCCAACCTAATAAATCGGTTGCATATAACTCAATTTGCATACTTTGAATGTCTATAATGAATACATTTATTATGTATCCAAAATAGATATTGGTTAAATGTACATTATTTGTCAAAAAAAGAAAATTTAAGTGATTTAACTAGTTCACACTTCTGAAAATATTGTTGGCAGTTACTTACAAAAAAATTTAACACCTTCTGTAATGTTGATTAGAGGAGAAATGTGTTCCAGAAAGAGTCCATAGGTAGATCAATAGAAAAATAGATATAGATAATATAATTATCAAAATATTTCAGTAGTATCTGATCAATGAAATTTGATTCATAAATGATTCCAATTTTACAGTGAATTTAAAGTAGGATTCACTACGATGATTTGCCTGTCCCTGAATTTGTTTTGAAAAGTAGAAGACAAGTTATACATGAAGTCAAAGCTTTTTCCTATGAATATAACTACATTTACTCAATAATTCATTCAAGTCACTTCTAAGACTTTCCCTCAGTGTTACATCTAATACCTTCCATTAAACAGTCATTTTAAAAAAGACATAATTTGGTGGCCAGATTGAAATTATGGTTGTTTTGCCAGTCTAACTGGTCTACAAATCTATTCTGATTGAGAGACAGCAGAGTTAAAGCAGATCACAACAGCGTATTTGAAAATAAAGTATGGGTGCTTTGTTTTGTTCAGAGGATCATAATATTGACTATGCTCAAAGCAAGCTGTAAAAAGTTAACCCCTCAACTGGCTTGTTTATAGAAGTGAGTCTGGCTGAAGCCTATGTGCCAAGGTCAGAGTAACTCACACCCAAATTCTGTTCCCACCACTAAAACCTCCTGACTAGAAGGACAAGGTACTAATAACAATTACATATTTTGTCTATTCTGTTCCTAATTTGAGAATAATATGTCTTGTCCTTTAGAACATTGTTTACATTAATTTCTGTAGAAACCACTCATCACTTTAACCCCAATTTACTGCAGATAAAAGTCAATGCCTCTTCCCTTTTTATCTTTAGACCTTTTCTTCCTATTACAAAATAACAATTATATATTTTGACCCCATTTATTTCACTAGATACGTCCTCAATGTGCATCCACTTAGCTATAAATGTCTCTAGTTTCCCATTCTTTATTGCTGAGTAGTACTCCATTATATTAATAAAAAATCTTTTTATCCAGTCTTCAGTTGATGGGCAACTGGGCTGCTTCCAAGTTTTAGCTATTGCAAACTATGCCACTTAAACATGGGTGAGCATATATCACTGTGGTATGATTCTTTTAATTCTTATGGGAAGATTCCCAGCAGGGGAATAGCTGGATCAAATGGGACTTTCAATCCTAGTTGTTTAAAGTGTCTCCATATTGATTTCCACAGTGGTTGCACCAGTCTGCACTCCCACCAACAATGAAGAAAGGTTCCTCTCTCCCCACAACCCCACCAGCATTTGTTATTGGTTGATTTCTTGATAGCACCCATTCTTTCCGGGGTGAGGTGGAATCTCAGGGTTGTTTTCATATGTTTCTCTCAAGTGACCAGTGGTGTTGAAATTTTTTCATATGCTTATTTTTTCTTATTACTTCTTTCTCTGAGAAAGGTATGTTCATTTCAGATGCCCATTTTTAAATTGGATCTTTACATTTGGGGGGCTTGAATATTTTTTAGTTCTTTATATATTCTAGATAGTAGACTTTTCTCTGAGGAACTGCTGGAAAAACTTTTTTCCTACATTGTAGGTTTTCTCTTAGCTTTCTTGGTGATTTCTCTTGCAGTGCAGAAATTTTTAAAAAGATGAGATCCCAGTTGTTCATTCTTTGTGCTAGTTCCTTTGCTACTGAGAATTTGTTTATAAAGTCTTTTCCTATGCAAATGTCTTCAAGAGTTCTACTTAACTTCCAACAAGTTTAGTGTTTCTGTTTTAATCTTTAGGTTTTTAATTCACTTTTATTTTAGTTTTGTGCATTGTAAAAGATAGGGGTCTAGTTTTAATCCTTGGCAAGTTGAAACCCAATTTTTGCAACGCCATTTATTAAAGAGGCTGTCTTTCCTCCAGTGCAGATTGTTGTCTCTTTCGTCAAAGATGAGGTAGCAGAATTTTTATGGAGTTGTTTCTGCATCTTCTAATCTATTCCACTGATAGACTGTTTCTTTGCCAGTAAGTACCATGCTGTTTTTAACACAGTGGCTTTGTAGAGATAAAATAAAAGAAAGGAAAGAAAATGGCAACAAAGTCTTTGTAAATAGGAAACAGTGGAGGGGGGAAGGGAGGATTAGGGAACGGGGAAAAGTTAAGAACCAAGAGATGTCATGTAAAGGTACAAGATCCCAGTGATGATGTAACTGTATTGTATATCTAAAATATACCAACAAAAATACTTTTAAAAGTCAGTGCCTGGGACTGTCCGCTGACTTTATAGTTACACCAGCATTGGTCATCCTGGCACCCTGCTTTCTCTCTCTTCGTTCTGTCTCTTAGTATATTTTTTTTGTAGTCCTGCATCTCACCCTGGGCAGGTGGGGACTAGAGACTTATAAGAGGAGTCTCTGGCAGGTTTGTACCTGAAATATTCTCCAGAGTTCTGTGTGTTAGCGCCTTAGGCACTAGGGTATGGTGCTGCTCAGAGGTGGCAAAGTCTTTTATGGGGTAGGGCTTAGTGGAAGAAGTTAGATCACGGGAGTATGTCCTTAAAGGAGAAATTGCGACTCTGGGCCCAAATTCTTTCACTCCTTTTTCCAAGCCACCCTGAGGTGAGTGGCTTTGCCATCACATGCTTCATGATGATATAGTATGCCACGTCAGACTGAAAGAAACAGAGCCTACCTATTATGGACTGAAACTGTGAGTCCAAATAAACCTTTTTTCCATTTAAGTTCATTTTTTCAGCTATTTTGCTATAGTGACCCAAAGTTAATACAAATGGGACTAGCTTTCAAATACATGTTTTGAGAAGAATGGGGAGCTATCTTTGCACAGGTCACTCTATTTATTTGGTGCCTGGCAACTCAGCTGCATGTGGGAAAATGGATGTGTAGGCATCCAGCTTTATCTAACCACATACTGTCAGTCTCCCAATCTATCACACCCTGGTCACTTCTGATAAGTGGTTAGACACAGCTAGCTAAATAACTGTGTTTATATAAGTATCTGGGGCTGGTGGCAGCATATAGGGTAAGCCAACTGATGAGATAGCAGAACACAATCTAGTCCCAGAGTAGCTGGAGATGTTATATCTTTTGAGATTTTTTATTCAAGTCTTTATACCTCTGGCTTTTCTGAAGTCTTTTCTTGGACATGTATAGAGCTCTTCTCTCCTTAGGAAGGACTCTTCTTCTTACCAATTATCTCTCTGAAGGAATACCTGGCTAGATTAAAGTTGGATTGAACTTTAAGTGTTATTTTGTGAGTTCATGTTTCTGTGTAAGAGACAGCTTCATCATGCTTTACATGCCCCTGGAATTTCAGAATCAGTTATTCAATAGATTAATACCCCCACTTCAATATGACTCTTCTCATAAATGATATTCAAAGGACTCCATTTTTCTATTTCTTTTCAGATTTTTTTTAATGATACCGGGGATCGAATTTGGGCCTTTGCACTTGCGAGGAGGGCGACAGAACCACTGTGCAAATCCCCAGCCCAGGACTTTCATTTTTCTTCTTCTACAGGTTTGTTTTGTATATTGTCATTCTCTATGATCTCTCTGGTATTTTTAATGTCAATAATTAATTGTCCCTTAAAAATCCTTCTTTTCCTTTGGTTTGTATAGGATGACATACCACTAATTTTATTTTAATTCTATAACTACTCGAGATAAGTAAAGGAAAAGCACAGGGGCAAAAAGGAGTAAAATAAAGCTTAAGAAGAGAGATGGGGGAGAGAGAAAAGAAGGGGTCAGAGGAGAAGAGAAGAGAAGAGAGGAGAGGAGAGGAGAGGAGAGGAGAGGAGAGGAGAGGAGAGCAGAGGAGAGCAGAGGAAGAGGAGCAGAAGGAGGCGATGGGCTTGCTGGTCATGATTGAGATTATCATAGTACCAACACTTTTGCCTCACATGTTACTCAGTAGCCTTCCAGGTATGGTTTGCATTGGTTTGGGAAATTATTGGACTGCCCTTTCAGCCACAGCAAATAATAGACACTCAGCAAGAAATGCAGCATATTTTTAATGTGTTACTATTTTACAGATGAAAAAGGTGAAATATAAAAATTGGATTCATTGCATGTGAGACATTTTCCTAAGTGAAGCAACCCAGATCTGTGCCCAGATTTGACTCCAAAGATTATACTCTATTAGTAAAATTATACTGTCAAATGTAGGAACCTGTTCAAATTTTAAACTTTTAAGGAAAAAAATTAGTAGCTTGCATTTCTGGAAGTTTATACTTGAAAAATAAACACACTTATCTGATTTTTTGTCCATTTTTTGCACTAATAAAGTGTGACTATTTTTACATCTTAGATTGATTTAATTGTCTACCACAGTGTTTCCTCAGGCCATATGTCATAGATTAAAATAATTTTTTGTAGGCCGTTAAAAAAAACTGTAAACTCTGGTTCCTTATTATAATTAATTAGGCACTCTAGGGCACAATGGACTATTTTACTTTAAAAATTGCATTATAACAGTTGCTTTTCTTATTATAAAATATCTGTATTCTTTCGAGTGCCAGTGATGGCAATTTTGATTTATTCGTTTCTGAAATTTCTGAAAACGAGCACCTCTAAATTTTCTAAAGGGAATGTTGTTCATGATCAACTTACAGTGCTATTTTAAAGGGATTTTTGTGTACTTTTTATTATAAGAAATTAAGCAAAAAATAGAGGTGAATAATTCTAAAACTCAATCTTGTCAGTGATTTAAACTTTTGGAAAGAAAAATAATCTCAGAGTAAGACTCAGTTGATGCTAAGAACTCAGTTTTGCAAACTTATTTTAAAATGTACAAAAGCAAAATGCTGAAAGCACAAAAGCAGCAAGGTGTTGAAAAATCAGCATTGCCAACTTGGTAGTTTAAGAGATGCCAGGGGATTAGTAAAGTACACATCCAGGTGTGTCTAGCTTGGTCTCAGCTCATCCCTGGAGACTTTATATAATCTTTGGACCCTTTTCTGTGACACTCTTCATGCGCTCTCTGCTTCAACCAGCTCTGACGGTGTTTATGAATTTAAGCCAGCCAAACATAGACTGAAACCATGAACAAGATTAAATCTTTCCTCCTTTAAACTAATCTTCTCAAGCTTTTGTTCACATGAATGAAAAACCGACCATTACACAGCAGGAAACAAAAGAGTTATCAAAGAGGCACAGTACAGGTCTCTCCCTTATTTTAATCTATCCTTTCTATCCTATGCAGTAGGGATAATTATTTTTCAGTTTTAATTGAGTTTATTGGTACATGTTAGGTATACAGTACAGTTACATTCATCATTGGGATCTTGTACCTTTACATGACAGGTCTTGGTTCTCATTTTTTCCCCTTGTCCCTGCCCTCCCTTCACCCCCTTCTCCTCTCCCCATCTACAACCACTTTATTTCCATCTTTTCATTATCTCACATTTATTTCTTTTCCCTTTTCATCCTTCTCCTGCCCATCACACCTTCCCTACACCCTTAGCTCCTTTCTTCCCATTTCTTTCTCTTTTTTTTGGCTGGGGGGTACCGGGGATTGAACTCGGGTCCTTGCGCTTGCAAGGCAGGCCACCGAACCACTGAGCTAAATCCCCGGCCCTCTTCCCATTTCTTAATGGATACATATTGACGATATTCTCCTAAGTGAAATAAATAAGGCACACATGTGTAAATACCAAATAGTTTCTTTGGTGTGAATAATCTGCACTAATACAGAAGATCCTAATAAGATTACTGACATTGAGAAGTAGGGAGAATTTTAAAGAAACCTATCCTCCTAATTTATAGTGACTGCAGCATTCAATCCCAAGTACTAGAGAAAAGAAAAGAAAAGAAAAAAAAAAAAAGAAAGTCTGTGCAGATGTAATTAAAGCTAGCAATAAACTGAATTTACAAAAGGGAAATTATTATGCATCCTGGTGTATCTCTATGGGCACTAAAATCAGAAGAGGAAGACATAATATTCAGTTAGAGAAATAGGGCAAAAGTTGAATCAGAAATATTGCCAATGTGAGAAGCACTTAAACAATTATTACTAGACATCATCCACATGGAAAATAATTTAAAAATAATATATCCCCGTTAATCAGATAAATGACTGATTTTGGCAAGTATTGCTTTGTTTTCTAAAAAATTATCTTTCTGTGCATGCACAAATATTTACTAAGACATTTAAGAAAACATAAATTATGCTTATACAGTTATTTATCACATATTTTACTAATAATCCCTGAATGAAAATATTTTTATTTTCTTATTCTCTGTACTATTAAATAATAAAAATCACACATTTGTAATTAACATTATAAAAATTCTATTTCATTTACTTTTATGAATAAATACTATTTGAATTTTCAAAAGACTATGACACTTTGCAATGTCAAATTATTTACCTTGATGGAAAAATTTGATTTTAATAACAACTCAGAATGTCAACATTATAGTATAAAAATCTGCTAAAACGTCTTAAAATTCTCTTAACAATTCTAAAATCTCAAACAAAAAATAAGAGAAACAAATTTCTGAAGAGGTAAGAAGTTTGCTTTCTAATAAATTTGCCGTAATAACACAGTGCCTCTCCAAATTTCTACTAAACAGAAGAAAGTAATAAAACCAGAACTGAAACCTGCCAATCAATGTGCTACAGACCATGAGAATTTATTCTGTTTAAAATAAGAAAGGGCTAGGTGAAAGAAAGAATAGATCTCTGATCAGAAAATGCCTCTTATGTAGGGCTCAGGATTTAGCCCAGCGGTGCCACCACATGCCTCATAAGCGCAAAGTCCCGAGTTCATCCCTGGTCCGGGGTCGTGGGGGGACAAAAGAAAAGAAAAATGAAATGCCTCTTATGAAAAAGTATTGTGTCTGAAAAGAAAGGTGAGACAACTCTAACAGTACCCCTTTGTTCTTAATATTATGAATTATTAATAAATTTGCATAAATGGTAATGGAATTATTATTTCACAGAGGAATGTATGTGTGTGTGTGTGTATATATATATATACACACACACATATATTTTTGTTGTTATTTTTTGTGTTTATTTTTTTAATTTGAATTTATTATGATTCCAACACTAAACAAGAGCTCTATCCTTAAGAAAAGTTGTAAGAGCACAATTAACTATTGTTGACTACGGGTAAAATATTGCATAGCAGATCTCAGGTTTTATTTATTCCATATATCTAAAATTATATATTCCTCATTATAAATAATTCCATATTTTTCCTACTCTCAGCCAGTGGTAATCACAATTCCACTGCTTGATTCTGTAAATTTAACTAGTTTAGATATTTGATGTAATTTGAATTATGTAGCATTTCTCTTTCTGTCAGTATTTTATTTCAAGTAAAATAATGTCTTCAAATTTTGATCATGTTGTTACATCATCATAATTAACTTTTTTGAAAACTGAATGGACATTTGTTGTAAGTATACATTATATGTTCTTTACGCACTCTTCTATCAATGATAATGTAGATAGTTTCCATACTCTGGATATTGTGTGTGGTACTTCAATGCATACAGGAGTGTTAATAACTCTTCAATATCTTCATTTCAGTTCCTTTGGAAAAATATTAAGAAGGCAAAGATTACATAAGGAGTAGGATAAAATATTTGTAAACCACATATTCAATAAAGGGTTATTTAACAAAATGTATATGAGTCTCACATAAATCAATAATCAAAAGCCTAAGAATCAAAACCACAATAAACTATCCCTTTATAACTTTCAGGATGGATGTCATTGCACATAAAAATATAATTGTTGGTGCTGAGTTAAGCAATTTTAAATTCTTGTGTACTGTAAACAGGAAGACAAAATGATGCAGGAGTTATTGAGGACACTCTGGACATTTAAAAAAACAATAACTAAATTAAATATGATAGATCATTACTTTCTAACATTTAGAGAAATTAGAGTTGCTTAAAAATGGGACCTACAATCAAATCTGATAGGAAAAGGTGATTACCTGACAGATAGAATTTACTAAAAGTGAAAATACAATGTTATAAGCAGAATATACAAGAAAGAAGCTGAGGATAGCTATAACGTATTTCTGGTAGAAGGAGGTGGATGTGCACTTGCTTCTTATTTTATTTACTCTGAATTTACTCTTGCTAGTGAAAATATAGCATGTAAAATTTGCTTTTTGTGGTACTAGGGATAGATCATAAGGCCTACACACTGAGATACATTTATTTTGTTATATGTTCTGAGTCAAGGCCTTATTAATTTACTAAGCATCCCAGCGCAGACTCAAAATTGTGATCCTCCTGCCTCAGTGTCTCACAGTTTTGGGATTATAGGTATCTACCAGCATACTCTTCTAATCCATCTACTTACTGTTAAGGTATGATTTTCTCACCACTCATACTATGAAGTCACTGACTGTCTTAGTCACTTTTTATTTTTTACTGATACACAATACCTGACACTCACAAATTAAAGGAGCACAAGAGTATTTGGTGGGACAGTCCCATGGTTTTTAGCATTGCAAGTTGTAGTACATATGATCTGTTTCTTGAGGTTGGTCCACTCTTTGCCTGTGTTTTTTTTCAGCAGATCTTCCACATTTCTGACATGTTCAACTCACTGAGTCCAGTGTATATTCAGCTTCATTTTAACAGCTTCACTGACATAGTCCATGGCCTCCCACCCCTTCCTCTGACCTGGGTGGAAGCTTCCCTGACCCCAAAACTCTATCATTTTGCATTTATATAAAACCAGGACCACATGAATGATACCAAGGTTTACAACAAGCTCAATCAATAGTCAGGGCCTCTTGCATCCTGGATGAAGAGACATCCAAATTTCAGAATGGCTGAGTTCTGTAAATCTAATTAAGATGAACAAACTTCCTCGAGGCCCTTATTGAGCATAATGCTTTATGGCTCTTCTGTCAAAGCAAAGTCTTTCAAAGGAGTTAACCTTTAGCCATTTAAACCCTTGAGTCACTGAAGAGTAGAACTTTGATGATTTCTCATATGTGCTAATGCCATCTATCTCATTGTCCAGATGCAGCACTTGGCTTCTATTTAATGTTAATCATTCTGACAACAATCATGCTATTCTTTGCTTCAAGTTTGCAGTCATTGCAATTCTAGTGAAACTTCCACCATTTTACAAACAATTGTGGATATGAACATTTATACTGACATGTCTGAGATGACACTTTAAAATGACATGCAGAAACAGTGTTTCAAACTGAAACAATAGAGGAATAAAGATTTAGGCAGTAGAATGTGTAATATTTATAGAGTTCAAAAACAAAAGATCACTCAATATTGCACAAATATAAATATTTCTCAAATGAGGTTATTTGTGATTTTTGTGAAAACAGCCATGACTGTTTTGAGGGATTAAGGGATTTGAGAACATGACACTGATCTCCATGTAGAAGAATCAACTGTTCAAAAAGATGAAGAAATACTGGGAAATGTTGGAAATCAGTTTGCTTCTAAAGGAAGAAGTTGAAGATATGGAATATTTGTTGTCAAATCATCTCCAATTTAAATACATATCTAGCAGTTTATAAAGATTGAATTATATTATCAACAGGGAGAGAAAAGTTTAGCCAGTAAACACTACTAGGTCAAATGGTTAGTTGTTCAGTAAGTTCGGCAGTTACTTATCACAAGCCATCAAAACTAATATAGTGTGGATTAGAGAGGCAAATATCTTGTAAATAATTAAATCTTTCATAAATTATAAAGAATTTATTGTGCACTGTTGAAGTAAAAAAATCTCTAAACAACAAAAATATCTTGGAAAGAAATAGGATATTTTTGATGGTGAATGATTATTTGATATTTATAATAATTAATATTTTCTAAAATATATGTCTAAATCTTTTAAATTTTCTAAAGTTAGAAACAATTATTTTTAAAAATAAGTTTAGCACAATTGCCATGAAAGAATATGGATGGATTCCTTTACAATAAAAGAGTGCCTGGTGCTGCTAAAATCATGCTCTGGGAACAATTTTCTTTTCTGTGAACTTGGTTACCCAAAGTAACTATTAAAAACAACTCTTGTTAGGTTGTTTCTCATAAAATTTTCAGGAGATTTATTGTTCAAACTTATTTTAGCTTTTTAATATCTTACCTTAAGAATACTGCCAAATATTTTTTTTTCTCATTGAGTTTATTGGTACTATTTAAGTATATAGTACAGTTACATTCATCATTGGGATCTTTTACCTTTACATGACAGATCTTAGTTCTCATTTTTCCCCACATGCCTGCTCTTCCTTCCCCCCTCCATCCTTCCCTATTTACAAAGACTTGATTTCCATTTTTTGCTTTTCTCGTAGTTTTTCTATTTTCCTTTATTTCCTTTCCCCCACCCTTCCCTCTTCCCCTATACCTTTAACCCTTTTATTCCTATTTCACATTATCAGTTATACAATAATTTTTCACACCAGAGAAACTATTGGGTATTTACTTATGTGTGTCTTATTTATTTCACTTAAGAATATGGCCTCAATATGTATCCATTTTCTTATGAATGACTAGTTTCTCATTTTTTATGGCTGACTAGTACTCCACCGTCTTACAGAAGATGACTTTGGGATATCCTTCCTTGACTGTAGGGTTCGTTTCTTCAATTTCCTTACTTCTGAAGCCTATCATTGGATTTATTTATAGGTGATAATGCACTATGACACATAGTGTTGCCCAGAATGAGGGCATATATTAGGTGGAGTTGGCATTTTATTATCTAAAAAACTGGGAAGTCATTGCAGAGTTCTTGTCATTTTCAATCAGCAGAAGTAAAACAAACTCACCACAATTTTTAAAACAATATAAAAGCATACAGAGTAAAAAATATTTCCAATGTTTTTCATCTATTTTTATTCTATATATTTGAATTTTGAATGTAATGCTTTGATATACATGTACACAGTGAAAAAGTTAATATAGTCCAGCAAGTTACCCTATCACCTCACAGTTTCTTTTTGTGTGTACATGTGTACAAGTAAGGATACATAAGATCCAATTCTTTAGCAATTTATATATATATTTTTTTTTACATGTTTTTTCTTTTTTTCAGCTTTAATTGAGTTCATTGGTACATTTTAGGGATACAGTACAGTTGCATTTATTGTTGGGATCTTGTACCTCTACATGACAAGTCTTGATTCTCATTTTTATATATATATTTTTGGTACATTTTAGGTATATAATGCAGTTACATTCATCATTGGGACCTTGTATCTTTGCATGACATATCTTGGTTCTTATTTTTTCCCCATTCCCCTGGACTCCCTTCCCTATTTACAAAGGCTTTGCTTCCATTTTTTCCTTTTCTCTTATTTTTTTTCTTTTCGCTTCTTACCTTTTCCCCTCCCCTTACCCTTCCCACTTCCCCTACATCTTTAGACATTTTCTTCATATTACGCAGTATCAATTATACATTTTGATCCCTACTTTTCAAGGCTGTCATTAGTTCCCTGCTATAACATTTTAGGGATATGAACTGAATAATCATACGAATAAAAATACTAACGAAGAAAGACAGTGTAGCTGATGTGATTTTGAGTACAGACTATTTAGTATTATAATGTTCATCTTTTGCAATGATGAGTATAAGACTTGGTAAAGTGCATTACTCTTTAGAGAGGCGCTCAAATAAATAACCAAACATACAACTATTTCTGCTAATAAGTATCTCTATACCTCCAGTGCAATTTTAGTTTCATTGAAGAAACTGATACAGCTTATTGGGCCCTAAATTATTGACAGATAGGTATACTATAGAGCAAGAAACATTATAATTTAAATATCCTCATAAAAACAGCACAATTAAATGTATTAATGATAATCAGTCATCAGTCATACCACCAGGGTGGGTTGAATTACTTAATTAGCTTTTAAATTTAAATCGTCAACTGAAGAATAACTCAAGAGTTAAATGATATTTGTTCCTGGTTAAAGATGACACCTATTTTTAACTAATGACATATATTTTGTGTTCATAATGTGTGAAAATATGTGAATTTGCACGTAATTGTGTATGTTCATACATTTGTTTTTGTAAAGGTGTGGTATAAATGAAAAGTGACAAGATCACTCATAGGATTTTACATGTGGCATCCCAGGAGTCATGGTATGCTCCCAATCTGATAAGATTTGACAGTATATGATTCTGTTGCAAAGCTACATGTAACCCAAGCAGGCTGTAGCAATACACTATTTTGCTGGAGGCTAATCACTTTATAATGAGTTTAGTGAAAAGTACCTGTGCAATAAGTCCTAGTTGACAGCAGCCCAAGGGAACCTCTGAGTGCTAAGAATTAGCAGCCGAGAGATGTTGGATTGCATCCTTTTGACAATTGAGAACAGATTCCTTTCGAAAATACAAGCCGTTTAACTTCAACATAAATCAAATAGCTGGTAAAAGAAATATCTTGCTGCTATAGGCTTTAACCTGTTTTTGTTCTCACTGTTTCATGAAGTAAAGTAAGAGAAAAAGTAAGGTTTCTAGTGCTCCAGTTTTAGAAAAAAATATCTTAACATCACAGAAACGGGATTTTTCACAGTGATATGGTGTATTTGACAGTTCCTGAAAAAAATTTACATCAAGCTATATTCAAAGAAAATAATGAACATGCAAGCTAAGTTTTAAATTATTTACTTTCTTCATAGATTTTTTGATATTAAATAATCACTATGAACAGCACAAATTATACTATAAACAATTTATAAGACTGTTGCAGAGCTGTGTTGCTTTCACAAAGTATTAAGAATAATAATTTTGAATAAATAGTACTGATTTTTTTTTCACGTGCATGGCAGGCATTGGAACCACTGAGTTATATCTCTGGCCCGATAGATATTACTGGTATTTTTGAAGAGCATGAAAACCATTACTAATTTTACCTATAAGAAAGATGTAGAATGAGACATAAAGAAAGAAGGTTATGGCACTTCTTGGTAGGAGGAAATCTACAAAATAATAGTTTAGTTTTTTATCTTGGCTCTAGATTTGGCATAGGAAAAATAAAAACAGAAAAGAGACATTTGACACAGTGCCATGAAATGCATTTGACACAGTGCCATGAGAAACATTTCTGAACTCCACTATATTTGCTTGAATCAAAGGGCACCCACAGTGTCAGTGTTTTATAGAGGTCAAAATAATCAACCGTATGACAGTTGTAATCAACAGATACAGTCTCTGAACTACTTGCTTTTCTACAGTAAGTAATTGTATAGAAATGACAGAATGAGTTATGTGTCATGAAATTTTACACAAATCTGTGGGTAAAGTAAAGTAATTTTACAATAGAATTTCAAAGAACTGCTTATAGTTGCTAAGAGGTTACTGGGAAAGAAAACACTAAGTAGCGGAACAAATATATAAGCTTTCACCGTTTCATTGTGGTTTCAGGGGTAGTTTGGTAGAAGTTAATTAAGAAGTGAGGGCAGAAAAGAGAATTCCTGAAAAGCCGAGAAAAATAAGGAACATTTTAACCTGTCTGTGGAATATCTTAAATGTGAAACTGGAATTATGGGGGGGCAGGGAGCAGTACAAGTGAAAGGATTTAAACACAAAGTAATGTGAATAAAATCATGTTTATTAAAATAAACTGACTAGCAAGTGGGGAAAGATTAAAAGCAAAGAATGATCTTGTACATCCAAGGAAGCAGTGATGAAGCTCTGTACAGGTGCTGTGACAGGATTAAAGTGAACCAACAGAGGGAAAAA
>NW_022900951.1:102776078-102800194 GCF_012274545.1 Fukomys damarensis
TGGTGACTGATGTTAAAAGAGAGGAGAATAAATATGTGATGAGCAGAGGAATAAATTTCTTAACCAAGAAGTCCTTAAGCATCTGCTTAAAGAGAAGAATCAAGAGTTTTTCAAAGTTGAATCCTAAGGACAAAGAGAAGCATTATTTTACTGAAAGAAACATATATGTCCAAAGGGGAAGCTAAATTTGAAGAGACAGTTTCATTATATTTTTAAATCATTCCTAAATATCATCATGAAAGATTTTGCGGAATGTCTCTGATAATATATTGATGTTTTCACAATACTAAATGTATTTCGGCTTCTGATTTACACTTTGTGTTCCTAAAGTACATATACCATGTTTGGTTAAATTGATTTTTGCTTGAGTATTCTTTTTCTATTTTTATAGATTTTCCTCATATGTATAATAGTAATGTATCCATTGTGCAGAAATGGTGCGTGTACATATACATGTCACAACTTGTTCTTTTTGATTCCTCTTTGTCTTCCCTCCTACCTGTTCTAGTCTCCAGATCCTCTTCTCATCTTCACAAAGTCTATCTCTCTGTTTCTTATCATCTGTTTTGCTCTTTCTTTATACATTGAATTTAATTTAATCATGTACATTTAGCCTTAATTTAAGCCTGATTTCATAGTCTATTATTTAAAATTTGTAATTATATGTACACAAAATACACATGCAATGGCGTCATAATTTAATATTACTAGTAATTTCTTGGTGTCTATCTGAACATCATCGACATGTTCTCTTCTATATAATGAAAGCAACCAACCACAGTGATTACAAACTAGAATGAGTACTATGCAGTCTTTCAGCATTTCAAAAATCTTTTTCAAAATTATGAATGTGAAGCTCTAAAGGAAGCAAAATAGTGTACAAAAATGAGTGAAAAGGAGAAAAGAAAAAGAAAGGAAAGAAAATGAATGTTAGGTTTTGCTAGTGCAAACAATTCATATATTTTTATTGAAAGGCAATGCATGGGCCGGGGATTTATCTCAGCGGTTCGGTGGCCTGCCTTGCAAGTGCGAGGACCTAAATTCAATCCCTGATATCAAAAAAAAAAAAAAAAAAGAAAGAAAGAAAGAAAGGCAATACAAATTCAAGTCAAAATTCCTGGCTGGCATACATACTCGTCCGCTGAGAACTACAGTATTATGTTTCAATTTGCCGCATCCTCTTCTTGTTTGGTAGCCGCAAAGCCCTAGAAATGTAGTAAGTACCGTAAGTGTTTTTGAGTCAAAAGTTCAAGCATAGTTGTTCCCATTTAAAAGAAAGTCAAAATATCATGGCTTATTTTGCTTTCCCTAGAATGTTGGAAATATGTTTTCTATTCTCTTTATCATCTTGCTCTTTCTCTTTACCTCCAGCCATAAATTGAAAATTGAATCATAAATGCCCTTGAAGGCATTTCAGTTTTCAAAATGGATGCATCTTTATAGCTGAATGCTTTGACATGGTTTTCCACTAAAACCAACTTCTCAGTAAAAAGTTCTATTTTATTTTAAAGGTTAAGAAGCAATAATACCATATATTCAATGGAAAGCATGCATCTTATTTTTTGATAAAAGTTTCATTCTATACCCAATAAATGTTATCTTTTTTATTGTTAAAGAATCAGAACAAAACACGCACATTCAGATGTAAGAGAATTAAAAAGAATATAATAGACTATATCCTAAAATTAATAATGATAACTACTATAATGACCTTTAGTACAGACATTATGATAGATATATTTTACACGTGATCTCTTGACATTCACAATAATGCCACTAAAAAAGTGCATGTGTCTGTGTGTAATTCTTGTTAGTCAGATATTCACCATATTGCTTTTGGTAGTTTTGAAGTTTAATGGAAAACAAACATAATCTAAAGTCAAACATTTAGTAATGAGCTAATTATAAAAAATTAATCCCCTAGTAAATTATCTTTCATGGTAAATATTAAGCTCCCTCTCTTTTCACTATATCAAAGCAATAATTCAATAATTTAATGGTAACATTTAAAATTATCACTAAGTGCATAAAATTATGTTTCACAAAAGATTCAGAATTTCATGGAATGAATAAATGTTATATTGGAAATCACATGTGAAACCAATGATGAATACAGTTCTGAAAGAAATGTAACAGGTAATTATTAAGTATGAGGACACTGAACACAATGAAAGTTATGGTACCTTGGAAACTGATTAGGCCCTTGAATACTTTTTTTCAGAAATGGTCCTACTATGAGTATTAAAGCAAAATTAAAAACAGTAAGGGAATATTACAGTATTTAGTTATATATATTTTGGAAAAAATAATACACAGAGTAATTTAACTTCATATTTACCTTTTTAAAAGAAGTATGATTTTCATTATAATAACTATCTTAAACTTAGTATCATGAATACTCCTTAGAGCAGGCATTGTTATGATAGTTCATTGGTTCCACTATTTTCTCTTCTACAGCACTACTGAAGAACTCCAGAAGCAGTGGGGCAATGTGCTCTGCTTACAGTGCAGTTACAACATGATGAAGATAATGCGGAGGTACCAATAATACAGGCAGCCTTTAAAACGTGTTGAAATGTGTACATGTTGGTACAGAAAGCTGCACTAGACACTATTTTTTTACTACAAGTATACAAACTAATGAAATAATCACATTTTTGGAATATTCTGATCCATTTTTCATAAGCACCTGTATTTGCCTATCAGCAAAATCTTTGTTTGTGAAGTTTTGCACATTTTCATTTACTCTTGTCCTTTCACTATGGGTCATAAAATTATTTTGATTCTTGTATTATTGAACACATATATTGATGATTTCTCATGATTTTAAATAATATTATAAGGAGCATTTTTTGTGTATTTGTCAGTTATTCATCTATATTTCTATAAGTAGGATTGCTGGATCAAAATATCTCAATATTTTATAAGTCTTGTAAAATAGATTACTAACTCATAGTATATACCAATATTAATAAGTCCTTATGAACTTTTATCTCTGTAGTTGTTCTATTTTTTTACTCCTGTCAACCAAATCTTGTTTTCAATTTTAGGCTGACCTTAATTTTCACATCTGTTTTTTTTAATAGTAGACTAATAAACTTTGTCTTGTTATTCCTTTTAGTAAATATTTAATTTGAAAAGTAATTAGCATCTTATTTATGCATCAGAAATTCAGCTAGCATGTTTATATTTCTAATAAGAAATATGAAGATGGGACCTTGTATTCTATCAGTTGAGTGACATCATATTGAATTCATTATAATCTATTTCTGTTTCTAATTAAAATGCACAGAAATGGGATCAGTAGAACATAAACAATGATAATTTTTCAGGAGATAAATTAAGAGGGCTTAATGAGAATAAAACTTGTTACATTCATCTAATCAGCAACTTACTCTGCCCAAAATGAAACAGAAGGAAAAATTGTACTACCATTCACAATAAACTACAAGAACATTTGTGATTATTTATTCAATCATTTTACATTATATATAGTCCACAGGTCTTATAGAAATTATGGGTAAATAAAAGAAGTAATTACCTAAATATCTCTTTAGTCAATATTGAAACCCTGAAAGGGGAAGAAATGAGAACCAAGACCTGTCATGTAAAGGTACAAAATCCCAATAATGAATGTAACTGCACTGTATACCTAAAATGTACCAATAAACTCAATGAGGAAAAAAAATAGCAGGAAGTGAAATTTGAAAAACAAACATCAATAAGATTGCTAATGGATAAAATGGAAAAGGTTAAGTACAGGATATATTGTCAGGTATGAAAAATATTCAGTTTTCTCAAATAAGCATTGGTCAATTCATAGAGCGAATTCTAGGTAATCTTAGAAGATCCCAGCCAAGAAGAATGAATATAGAAAATAAGGAAGATGAAAGAATGAGGAACATGTGGAAAAGAAGAATCTAGGGGCAAAGAGCTGAAGGAATTGCGTTAATATAAAAGCTCAATATTTTATTATCATTTATTTCTAGTTACATTTTTGCAGTGTCCCTTCCTCAAGACACTAGTACATTGCATAATTTCAGACAAAAGCTCTTAGTACTATAAAAAAATTGGCATCTTCTAACAAAGTAGTTATAAAGAAAAAGTGGAAAGTTCCTTTGACAGAAAAATTTTGAGTACAGTGGTCTAAGATTGTTCATTTGGAAGTTCTCAAAATAAATTTGAAAAGCATTGCTAAAATTGTACTTGTTCTTAATCATTTATAGCTTACTTTGAAAAAAGGAATTATAGTTCTTACATCTTTGCTGAGTAATTATTCACATTGGTTATTGATGTTTCAAAACATTTTCACTTTGAAAAATGTTAAAATTGAAATGACTCATGTAAGTGACTCATCTAAGAGTCACTGATTTACATCAACTAAAACATAGTTAACAATTAGGGCTAAAGATATTTTATGTTTGTAAATTAGGGTTTTAACTTTATTGAGCTGTAATTTCCTTTTTTGTTTAAAAAATTTTATTAGTAAATGTCTGCATTATGTATGATTACATTCACAGTGGGGAATTTGTATGTGTACATTAAAGATCTTAATTCTATTACAGCTGCTTGCTTTCCTCTCCATACCTCTTCCTCCATGTCTTGCTTGGTCCTCTTTCCATTTAGAAAAGAGCTATGTTTCTGTTTTCTATTATCTATATTTTGTTTTTCTCTTTACTTCATTTATACTTTGAGTTTATCATAAAATATGTGAGCTTGTTTGTCTCATTTATTTATTTAACATTATAACATTATGGCCACCAGGTACATCCATTTTCCTACAGATGACTCCAATTTATCCTTCTTTATGGCAGAGTAGTACTCCATTGTGCATACATAGGAAATTTTCTTTATCCACTCATCTGAGCAATCATTTAAGGGAATGTAAAACAAAGGTTGTTCTAATAAAAAAGGTTAGATGCACTGATAAATAAGTGTTGCAAGGAAAGGTAACTAAATGTTTTGAAGAGTTGAAGAAATTCTGAGATTATTATGTTGTGTGACCTAAAGATAGACAATAAGGATAAAAAACATTAAGCTCTGCCATTAACTGGTAGAATTGCTTTAAGCTTTCTTTTCACATTTTTTAAATATAGGAAGTTACATGTGCCCATAACTATTTTACTTTGTTGTGCATTAAATAAATACTAGATGTGAAAACACAACAAATTTGAAGAAACATATTTCTTGAAGGTATAGCTTTCAAGATATGGAACACTAATATATTTCAGGAGAGTACATTCAGAAATAACATAAGTCAGTAGAGTCAAAAACACAAAATAGATCCCGGGAGCAGCAGTGTGGTCCAGAGTGGTGCAGCTGCAGTAAGATCCAAGTCAGGGCTCCACCCTAATCCCAGAGGTGCAGACACACCCACCCAGAAAAGGGCCTGTCTGGAAAAGAGCTACACAGACACATAAGAGACAGCCAGAGTGCGTGAAAATCCTAGCCAGAAGCTTGCTCAGACAACAGGAACTAGGGAGCACAGCCCCCAGCCAAAGGCCCTCCCAGACAACAGGTACATAGAAGACCCAGCAAGAGGCACATCTAGATACAGTCCCAAGTGTGCACAGGCCCCAGCCAGAAGCCTGCCCAGACTACAGGTCAGCTCAGGGATCTACAAGGCCACCATTCTGAACCCAGGAATTGGTGTACTGGTGAGCAGCACACAAACGGCCACTCAGTGAATTGCCAAGAACTGAAGACCACTGGGTGAGCAAAAAGTTGCCTCAACAAAGGCACAGCAGGATGCACCTGCTGAAATGAGAAAACACAGAAACAATTCCCCAAACCAGACTTAACAGATCACCTAAGTTACCCCAAAGGGAAACAAGATGGAATAATCTGATACTCAACCACCTGGACTCCCTGAACTGGCAACAAAAGAGGATCTGTTAAAAATGAAATTAGAAATAATTTCTGAGAAACAACAGAGAATGTGCCCATATAGTGCAAGACATTATTAATAAATCTGGTGTGGACACATATAAAAAAATAGAGGCAATGAGGAACATGACAGAATACCAACACAGGAAATATATGGCATCCATTAAATAGATTTTCAGTCTATTAAAAATTTCGTTGCAAGTTTTATACAGCAGAATGAGCCAATGGGAAGATAGAATTTCAGATAAAGAAGATAGGATTGAAATTAGTGACAAGGAAAAGAAAAAAATTCCTAAAAATAGTAATGGAGCAAGAGAAATAAACCCAACAACTTCTAGATGATGCAAAAATGAATAACATAAGACTGATTGGAGTCAAGGAAGAAACAGTGAAAATGGTCTCAATTCACCAATTAAAAGTAGTAGTCTGGCAGAATGGGTCAAGAAGCAAGATGCAACAATATGCTGCATACACAAAACACACTTAATTAAAAAAGAAACTCAGAAACTGAAAGTTAAAGGGTGAAAAACAATACTTCCTGAGACAGTCTACAAGATGATGAACATAAATATATATGCATCAAACACTAATGCACCCAACTATATAAAAACTAATATTAGTGGACACGAAAAATCATATAAGCACTAATGCAATAATAGTGGGTGACCTCAATACCCCAATGTCACAAATGGATCAACTAGACAAAAAATAAACTATGAAATGCTAGAATTCAATCAAATTTTTGAACAAAGATCTATCAGATATTTGAAAGTTCCACCTACAAAATCAGAATACACACTCTTTTCAGGTGCAGAGTGGTCATTCTCCAAAATACACCACAAACATCAACATAGAAGCTGTTTAAGTCAGTTTGAAGGAATTGAAATGATACCCTTTATATTATCGGGCCACAGTGTGATGAAATTTGAGATCAATAGCAAAAGAAACCAAAATAATTTCATAAAAACAATTGAACAACATACTTCTGAATAACCAATGGGTCACAAAGGAAATTAAAGAAGAAATCAGACATTCCTACAACTAAATGATAATGACAGCATATCTGAATCTATGGGAGACAATGAAAGCAGTCTTATGAGGGACATTCATAGCAATGAATATGAATATTAGGGAAACAGAGTAAGTGCAATTAAACAACCTGATGCTGAACCTCAAACTTCTAGAAAAGAAGAGCAGGACAAACCCAAAGCTCATAAAAGGAAGGAAATGATAAAGATCAGAGCAGAAATCAATGCAATGGACACTAAAAGAATGATACAAAAAAAGAATGAAGCCAAGAGTTGGTTCTTTGAAAGAATAAAAAATTGACAAACTCTTATCCAACCATACCAAAAAAGGAATGAAGAGGCCCAAATCCATGCAATTAGGAATGAAAAGGGTGAAATTACAACAGACCCAGCAGAAATCCAGAGTATAATCAATCTGTACTTTGAGAACCTTTATGGCAATAAGATAGAAAATACAGAAGAAATGGACAGATTCCTAGATTCATATGAATAAACATAGTTGAACAAAGTTAACCTAAAAGTTCTAAATGACCCAAAATGAATCAGTGAAATTGAAAATTTAAGAAAAATACTTACCAACTATGAAAAGTCTGGGCCCTGATGGCTTCACTGCTGAATTCTACGAGATATTTGGAGAGGAACTACTGCACCTCCTATTTAACATCTTCAATGAAATTGAAAGAGAAACAAGACATCCCTTGCTCCTGGATAGGAAGAATCAACATAGTGAAAATGCGCACACTTCCAAAACAGCTATATAGATTCAACGCAGTCCCAATTGAAATTCCAGAAACACACTTCACAGACCTTGAGAAAACAAACCAAAAATTATTTAGAACAAGAAGAGAGCTAGAATAATGAAAGCAATTCTAGGCAATAAAGACAAGGTAGGGGATAACACAGTCCCAAATTTGAAACTGTAGTACAAAGCTACTGTGATAAAAACCGGCAAAGAAACAGACCTGAGGACCAGGGAAGCAGATTAGAAGAAATAGAAACAATTCCACACACACTTAGCAACCTCCTCTTCAACAAAGGAGCCAAATACCCTCACTGGGGGAAAGATAACCTTTTTAATAAATGGTGCTGATTAAACAGGGCTTCAAATTGCCAAGGATTAAAACTAGACCTTTATCTTCCACCATGCATTTAACTAAAATAGAAATGGATTAAAGATCTAAATATTAAAACAGAAACACTAAACTTGCTGGAAGAGAGGATTGGTAGAACTCTTGAAGACATTGGTGTAGGGTAGATTTTATGAACAGAACGTCAATTGCAAGTGATCTAGCACAAATAATCAACAAGTGGGATTCTCTTCTTATTAAAAGCCTTCTGCACAGCAAGAGAAATCACCAACCATGTGAAGAGACAACCCACAATGTGGGAAGAAGTTTTCACCAGCTGTTCCTCAAACAAAGGTCTACTATCTAGAATATATAAAAAAAAACTTTAAAAAATCAGACCTCCCAAATTTAAAGACCTAATCCAAAAATTGGCATCTGATATGAGGAAAGAGGAACCCTGCTCCACTTTTGGTGGAAGTGTAGACTGGTGCAACCACTGTGGAAATCAGTACGGAGATACCTCAAAGAGCTGGGACTAGAGGTTCCATATGACCCAGCTGTTGCCTTCCTGGGTATCTTCACCAAAGAATTCAAAGAATCATACCACAGTGATATATGTGCACCCATGTTCATAGCAAGACAATATGTAATTGTAAAAACTTTGAAGCAGCCCAATTGCCCATCAGTGGGAGACTGAATAAAGAAAATGTGTTTTTTATAAAGGCGAGTACTGCTCAGCCATAAAACATGAGAATTAAAGACATTTATAACTACATGGAGGCACATTGAGGTGATACACTTAAGTGAAATAAATAGGACACACATGTATAAATACCGAATAGTTTCTCTAGTGTGAGAAACTGAAAGTGTAAATAAGGACTAAAAGGTATAAGAGATGATGTGAAATAGGAAGAAAGGGGACATAGAGGAAGCAGCTATGGGAGGTGTTGGAAAGGAAAGAAGGGAATTCAATTAATACAAAAAACTGAAAAAAATCAAAACAAGGTCTTTGTAGATAAGGGAGTGTGGGGGGTTGAAAGGAAGGCAGGGTGGTGGCAAAAAAATAAGACCCAAGAATGATTATGTAAAGGTACAAATTTCTAACAATGAATATAATTATATTGTATACCTTAAATGTATCAATAAAATTAATTTTAAAATTATAAAAATTATAAATTTAAAAATCCAATAAAATTATTTTAACATCATGAACAATGTATTTTTATCGTATCCAAAGAAAAATGACAATTAAATTACTTGTATGAGGACAAAAAAACAATGTATAGTATTAACTTAGATATTACATTCAAAAACTCCATTTACCTGTAATTTTGGTATGTGAGTATTATACATTGCACTCCATAAATTTTAATATTCATGGTGAAATTATACATTTTACAATTAGAAAACATTTTATTTTAGGATAGGTTTTCCAATTGTTAAGATTATTTCAATCACACTGACATAAACAAAGCCTAACATTAACAGTCTTCATTTTATAAGCTAGACTAATGAGAATTTTAGCTAGAATAGTACTTTAAAAAGAAAAAAAAACCCACAAATAGGGATGATTGCCATTTTCAATGAAAGAATAAAAAAGAATGATCTATGTTTAGTTCTTGTAGGTGGGAACAATTTAACTCCAGGGAAAAGTTATCAAAATTAAAAATGGCTATTGCACATTTATTTGTGAACACTTAATTGAAGCACAGAGAACTGGCACAATTTCAAGTTCTTAATCACAGATTTCTAAATGCACATTAGGTAATTAATGTATAAAATTATGCTTATCTTGTCTTAGATAAATGTCTAATTAAAAATCCTTTGAGGGAAGAACATTTTCACATCATTAAAAAAAGAAAAGAACATTCTATGGAATGCTATGTTACTTTACAAAGAAAAATTAGATTTTTTCCCACAATAGACTACTTTGCTGAATATTAGCTATCTGGAATTTTTGAATTTGTGCAGGTAAGATTTACAAGTTTTCAAAATAGTATTTATACAGCAAACAGAATAAAAGAGTTGATTTTCAGAGATTAATTTTGTTTGTTCACATGTATTTAGGATTCTATTAAAGCATGAGCCTATGAAACACTTCATCATACAGTAATTTTCTAGATTATCAGTATAAAACCCAACTATGTGACACATTTTAGAGTGTTTTGTGACTTAGATTAATTAAAATTAAATGCTGTGTGTTAGGAAAAATTCACTAACACACAATATGTAGGAAGACATATATAGGATGGAGTTTATTCAGTATTCAATTAAACTCTAAAGCTGTGAAAGCAATCATATGTAGATGTTTCATCTCCTGAAAGGCACATTCATTTACAAGATATTTAGTTCTGTTTAATTTAGATGATGATATGCTAGTAGAAGTCTACTGAAACAATAAAACAGTTTCAAAAGAAACATGAAAAAATACCAATAAACTCAATTAAAAAAAGTCACTTGACTCTGCTTAACTCAATTGGTAGTTTCAAGTATGTTCCTGTATATGGTAATTCCCTCAATGGTATGATAATATGGGATAGTTTTCTGTAAGTGTGTTAGACTTCATTTTTTAAAAAGTTATGTCAACCTTCTAAGATTATAAAATGGTAAATGTAAATTTAATATGAGAAGACATTTTCAAACATGTTCCTCAATCTTAACCAGCATAAATTAGTTATCAAAAAATAAGCAAAGCAGAATTCTGTTTTTATAGGATTGGTCAGCAGTATTTATTTGACTAAATGATTCTCCATATAGAGAATAAAAACCGTAGTTTGTAACCCAGAAAATATACTTCAAAAATTGGAAAGAAACTAAAAGATTATTGTATTTTTCTGAAGGATTGATTTGGGTCAGTAGAAGGGCAATGTAGTCAGGAATCTGGGATGAAGAAGAGAGCAAGAATGAAGTCAAGAAGTAAAAATAATTTTATTAAGAAATAAATCCTACTGGGTACCCCTGAAACATTACCAGAAACTTCTGCAGTAGGCTCCAGTTTCTTGCCCAGTGTATGACTCAAGCCTGAGTAAAAAGAAAAACCTAAAAGTTGGAACTAAGAGAGACAGAAAGCAGGGGCCAAAACAACCGATGCCAGTGCAACCAATAAAGGCACTGTTCTGTCTAAGTCACTGATTTTTATTAGTAATCAATTGGTGTGAATGTGAGCTATGTGCAAGGGCAGGACTATGAATGAGGATATCTAATTGTGCAGTTCCTCTGGAAGTTAATGTAAGCAAAACTCATAAAGGACAATAGAAATCATTTGAGAATTAGAAACAGAATAGACAAAATATATGGCTGTAATTAGACCATTATCCTTTTGGTAAGAAGGTTTTAATTGTGGAAACAGAATTAGGATGCAAGTTACTTTGACTTTAGTACATAGGCTTTGGGTGGACTCACTTCTACTATGGGGTTCTATGGGGCTAACTCTTCACAGCCTGCACTGCTTGTAGCCTGCTTTGGACATAATCAATGTTGCAGTCTCCTGCAAAAACAAAAGCAAATTTCCCCCATCTTGTAATTTTAGGAGAGAACAAATATGTAGCTGGCTAAAGTATTAAATAGTAAACATAGAATTTGTGGCAATGAATGAATTAGAATATTTTTGAGTTGATGAAGTTGCCCAAAATCTATCACTGTATTATCTCACTTATAATTCATAAAATCTACATTTTTGACTCACTTATCAATTATGAAATATGTGAAATCCAAAATTGTAAATCTGATGGATTTTATCTGATGACAATTATAAAATACATTTTTATAATCTAAGAGCAAATGGAAAAGCCATAAAAAGATCAATGTTCAAACCCTAGTTGCTTTACTGACAAACTGTAAGTTTGCTTTAAAGACCTGACCATCTGTAATCAAGTAACAAATGTGCAATAGTACCCGAGTTTATTGCAATGGTACATAATACATGTTACTTTTTGAAGAAATGTTGAGTATTTCTTTTATAAAAAAGAAGGCTTCTAGGAATTGCTAGAATGAAGTAAATGTGCTATAGTCCTGTATGTAAATCTGATCACATCTAAAAACTATGGGTTGAAATATTAAAACAATACAAGGATTCTGAAATTTAAACTATAGCAGTGAGATTGGGGAAGGAAGTCAAAATTTAAAGAAAGAATGAAGGTAATTATTTATTTTTTCTCCTTTTACTATATACTTTAATCTTCAGATAAGCCATATTGGTGAATTACACAGTAACTGACAGCAGTCACAACTTCAAGAGGAATTTCTTCCAGAGACCACAGTACAAGGAAAAGTAATCGTTCATGTCACATGTGTATGGGGGTCCCATTTTTTCTCTGTGTTTAAACTATTTTTAGATCCTACCCATTTTGAATCAAGTCCCAGATATTTAATTGCACTGTTGTAGTTCAGAGGTAGTTAAAGCTCCAAGAGAAAATTCAGGTATTTGGATAAAGGAACAAGGAAAAGATTACTATGTTCTGTCAAGAGCATGGGAGGACTCTCCATGATTTTTTTTTCTATTCTCTTACTCCTTATCCCTGATAGCAGGATGATTCTCACTGAATTTCAAACATGTGCAGATGGATAAAACTCCAAAAGAATTCTGTATTTCTGGCCAGGGGAGCAATTAAAAGTCTCATGGGACTTTCAGTGTCAGGAAAGTTCAACAAATGAGACACTTAGAGAACTAGAGCCAACCATTTTGCATATGAACTGAAATCCAAACCAGCCTCACCTTCTAGCTGTGGATATGTGGAACACACCCAAAAAACCATAGCAAAGGCTTTGATATTGTATGTATAGCATAGGCCACTGTCCACATCACAGATTCACCGCATCGGTGGCTCATGTAAAAGATAGATCTGAAAAGCATATTAAATAACCATCATAATTCCATCTGTAGGAAGATGCATAAAGCTTTGATGTAAACCCATGTTAGACAATTCTTTACTAAACAAAAATCAAGCACATTACTCCACTGCATTGTAACAAGACTCAGAGTCTCACGACAGAAAATAAAAACCCTAAGATAACACAAGAAAAATTAATTGATAAAAATAAAACAAACAGGAAACTATAATCAATTCTTAAGGGAAAAAGAGACCAAATGTCAACCACAATGTTTTTCAAATACCAAACGAGACTTTTAAAGTGGCTAATATAATCATTCCCTATGAGGTAAAAACTTGGCAATGAATGCCAAGATAAATACTCTCAACAGAAACTAAAAATTATAAAATGAATCAAGTAGAAATTTTGTAACTGAAATATTCAAGGTTTCCAATGAAAATAACTTTTCATCTGCTCAATATCAGAACAGTTAAACTAAACTAAACAACATAAATCAATAGGAATTATATAGTTTGAAGAAGAAAAAGAGAAAGATTGAAACATTTTACAGATATTCTGAACTATTTAACATAAACAAAATTTTATATTACTGAAGTTCCTGAAGGAAAGGAGAAAAGTATTGTCACAGAAATATATCTAAAGAAAAATGTGTGAATGTTTCTCAAATTGTAAAAATTATTTATAAATATTCCAATTATTTAAAACCCAGGATGATATAAATTAAAACAATATTACAGTGCCTTTATCTCATACTTGATATTGTGTAAAAGTAACACAACTGTTTCTGATAACTATATTAGTAAGGCACTATTTTAAAATAGTGTAAGTACATAAAGGCACAAACCATCTTGAATCTATTGAGGATTTGTAAATAATTATTTATAAATATTCCAATTATTTAAAACCCAGGATGATATAAATTAAAACAATATTACAGTGCCTTTATCTCATACTTGATATTGTGTAAAAGTAACACAACTGTTTCTGATAACTATATTAGTAAGGCACTATTTTAAAATAGTGTAAGTACATAAAGGCACAAACCATCTTGAATCTATTGAGGATTTGTAAATATTTGGTTAAAAAAAAGAGACATTTAACAGAACTTACCATGAAAAATTTGCAAAGATTTCTGGGAAGGAAATCCCTATGAGACAAGTAAGAGCCCAACATGAAAAATTCCAAGTGCAGTGCAATTTTACTGCATTCATCTGCTGCTTTAATTCTCACTTAAGGAAAATATTTCATGATTACTATAATGAAAGAAACAGATATGGTTATTTTCCTCATAATACTTAGAGTTTATTTTTTATCATGTCTGAATCTTCCCCAAACATTTTAATGAACCTAAAATTCTGGTCTGTTAAATGTCTCTTTAAAAAAAGATATAACTTCTAACTTTCTTTTTTTTCTCATTGAGTTTATTGGTAATTTTTAAGCATACAGTACAGTTACATTCATCATTGGGATCTTGTACCTTTATATGACAGGTCTTGGTTCTCATTTTTTCCCCTTATCCCTGCCCTCCCTTCACCGCCCCCTCCCGCCCCATTTACAAATACTTTATTTCCATTTTTTCATATTTTTTCTTTTTCCTTTTTTCCTTTCCCCTACCCATCCCACTTCTCCTACACCTTTAGCCCTTTTCTTCCTATTTCACATTGTCAATTATACCATTCGGATCTTATGTACAATTATAGTTTTTCACACTAGAGAAACTATTTAGTATTTACACATGTATGACTTATTTATTTCTCTTGAGTATACCCTCAAAATACATCCATTTTCCTATGAATGACTCTAATTTTTCGTTCTTTACAAAGGATGGGATACACTAGTCTGTAAGTAGTATGCAATTCCCAGTCAGTTCTGTATCATTTCTACTAAAAATAAATGTGTAAAAAAAGTATGCTAACAAAAATCCAGTAATATAAGAATAAAATATAGAAAGTAAAACATTTGCAAATTCAGATTTCAACTTTTCACACTAGTGATTTACTTAAAAGGTTGATACCTACTACCCTGATCTATATGTGCTAAGGCTTCCAAGTATAAACAAAACTAATAAACTAAAGTAACATTTACAAAAGAAGACATTCTCCCCATCTTGAGAAATGATTTACTAATAAAAATTATATATATTTAAAATGTTCAAGGTGATGTTTTGATGTGAGTATTGACTGTGGAATAATTATTACAATTAATATAATTAACATATTCATTAACATACAGTAGTCTTTTTGTTCTTGTACACTTATGGGAGTACGTATGTTTTTGTGTGATATGAAAAATTGATATTTTTCTCTCAGTAGTTTTAATTACTCAACACATTAATACTAACTATAGTAAGAATACTGTATATCAGTTTTCTGAGACTTATTCATCATATAAATGAAATTTTGTATTGTTAGATACATATCACCCCTCTTATCTAACCCTCTTATTTCCTGGTTATCCTTTTCTTCTTTTTCTGTGAGTTTTTTTTATGAACTTCCAGTTATAAAGAATTTTATTTAAATATTGAATTTCTATGTCTGACTTATTTCAATTAAGGTGATGTCTTATAAGTTTATCCTTTTTAAATTTTTTAACCTTTTAAAATTAAATGATCGCATTAATCATAAGAATTATACCTCTACATAATATATCTTGATTCTTCTTTCTCAATCTCCTGTCCTCCCTTCAACCCCTCTTCTCCTCATTTACAAGTACTTTGTTTCCAATATGTGTTTTTATAAATCTTCCTTCCTTTTCTCCTCTCCCTCCCTGGTTCCCCTTCCCTTTTGAAACATTTCTTTCTATTTCTCAATATCTATTATACAATTTAGTACTTATTTACCTTTTCAGTTTCTCACACCGAACAGACAATGCAGTACTTAAATAGGTATATGATTTATTTCACTTAAGAATATGGTCTTAAAATGCATCCATTTGCCTAGGAATGTACCAACTTTATCATTCATTATGGTGGAGTAATAATTGTACAAAAAAATAAGTTATTTATTTGTCCATCCGTTGATGGGCACATGAGCTGTTTCCAAGAAATGACCATTATAAACTGTGCTGCCACAAACATGGGTGTGCATGTTTCAGTGTGGTATGATGGTTTTAATTCTTTCAGGAACATACCAAGAAGGGAAATAGCTACATCAAATGAAATGTCTAGTTTTAGCTTTTTGAGTAATTTCCACAGTGGTTGCACCAAACTACCCTTCAAGAGTGGAGAAGGATTTCTCTTTCCCTAAACCTCTGCCAGCATTTGTTATTAGTTGATTTCTTGGCAATAGCCATTCGTTATGGAGTGAGATGGAATCTCAGTGTTTTGTTCTTGTTATTGTTGTTTATTTGTAAATTTTAGGTATATGTTATGATCACATTCATCATTTGGAATTTGTACCTGTGTGCAATGTATCTTGGTTCTTATTTTTCCTATTCCCCTTCCCTCCCTTCAACCCCTCCACCCCTCCCTATATACAAAAGCTTTGTTTCCGTTTTTTATTCTTTTCTCATTTTTCTCCTAATCATTCCTTTCCCCCCACCCCTCCTCCCTTCAAATATTTTCTTCCTATTTTACAATATCTATTATACATTTTGGTCCTCATTTACACTTTCCATTTCTCACACCAGAGAAACTATTAGGTATTTACATATGTGTGTCCTATTTCTTTCACTTAAGAGTATGTTCTCAAGGTGCATCCATTTAGCTATAAATGTCTCTAGTTTATCTTTATGGCTGAGTAGTACTCCATTTTATATATTAAAAAAACCACATCTCCTTTAACTAATCACCAGTTGATGGACATTTGGGCTGTTTTCATCATTTAGCTATTACAAGTGTGCCACTATAAACATGGGTGTATATGTTTCACTGTCATATAATGCTTTTCATTCTTTTGGGAAGATACCAAGTAGGGGGATAGCTGGTTTTAATTTGCATTTCTTGAATGACCAGTGATGTTGAACATTTTTTTCATACATTTATTTGCTATTTGTACTTCTTAATCTGAGAACTGTCTATTTCAGATGCATATTTTTGGACAGAGTAGTTTGGCTTTTTTGAATTTTTTGTATATTCTAGATATTAATCCTATATCTGAGGAACAACAGCCAAAATTGTTTCCCCATTCTGTGCTGTGGGTTAACTCTTTACTCTGCTGCTCTTTTCTTTTAATGTGCTAATGCTTTTTAAAAAGATGAAATCCCTGTTTTTGATCCTTTGTAATATTTTGTTCAGTCTTTGCCTACACCTACATTTTCAAGAGTTCTACCTATTCTGTCTTCCAGAAGATTTAGTATTTCTGCTATATTTAGATATTTGACCCATTTTAATTGTAGTTTATTGAATGGTCAGAGACATAGGTCTAGTTTTAGTCTTCAGAACATGTAAGCCCTGTTTTCCCAGCAGCATTTACTGAAGAGGCTGTGTTTGTCTCCTTTTTCAAGGATAAAGCAGCTGTGTGTGTTTGCAATTGTTTCTGCATCTTCTAATGTGTTCCATTGATCTACATTCCTGGGATAAATTCTATTTGGTCATGGCATATGACCTTCTTGATGTTCTTATAAATTGCCAGTATTTAATTGAATATTTTTGCATCTATGTTTATTAGAGAGATCACCTTGTAGTTCTCTTTTTTTATTGCATCCTTCTCTGGTTTTTGTATCAGGGTAATGCTTACTTCCAGGAATAAGTTTGGGAGTATTATTTCTCTTTCAATTTCATTAAAGAGTTTGAGGAATAGTGGCAATAGATTTTCTCTAAATTTTTTCTAGAATTCATCAGTAAATCCATACAGGCTTGGACTTTTCTTTGTTCATAGGGTTTTTTTTTTTTTTGGTTCATCTTCAATTTGATTGACTGATACTAGATTATTAAAATTTTAATATCTTCTTATTCTGTTTTTGGTAATCACATGTAACTACAAATGTGCTCATTTCTTTTGTGTTTTCCATCAATAGATAACAGCTTCTCAAATTAGATAGTGATGATCTTCTGGAATTTTACAGGATCTGTTGTGATTTTGCCCTTTCCTAACTCATTGCTTGAACTCGAACCTTGATAAGGTTGGCTAAGTGTTTGTTTTATTTAATCTTTAAAAGAAGAACATCTTTTATTCACTGATTCTTTTTATTGTTTTCTTAGTCTCAATTGCATTAATTTCTGCTGTGCCTTTTGTAATTTTATTTCTCATATATGTTTTGTGTTTAACTTGCTCTTCTTTTTCCAAAGCCTGAGACTCAAAATTGAGTTATTTATTTGAAATTGCTCTGTTTTTCTGATGTGGGAATTCACTGTTATAAATTTCTTTTGTTGGATTGCTTTCATTCTGTCCTATATGTTTCAATATACTGTAATGGGATCATTACTTAATAGTACAAATTTTCTACTTTCTTCTTTAATTTATTTTTTGACTTATTGGTTGTTCAGGTAGATTTTATTTAATTCCCATGTGTTTATTCTTTTTTATGGTTTCCTTTGGCATTCATTTCCAATATTATTGCACTATAGTCATAAAATTCATAGGATAATTTTAATTCCTTTGTGTTTACTTAAGAATGCTCTATGAGTTATAATGTTGTCTAATTTAGAGAAAGTCCCATGTGCAGCTGAGACAAATGTGTATTTTTATGTTATTTGGTGGAACACTCTGTAGATATCTACTATGTCCATTTGTTCAATGGTTTGTTTCATCTCTGATATTTGTTTATTGAGTTTTTGTCCAGTTGATCAGTTCTTTTCTGACAGTGGGGTATTGATATCCCCCATCAAATAAGGACCAATACAATCCCTGTTCAGCATATCACCTCCTAGCAGGCCAGACACTCAGGAGATCCCAGGGCCCCCCAGCGTGCAGCTCACAATGCTGGACATGGATGTGGAGGGGCAGAGCCAGGACAGCACATTGCCCCTGTGTGCGGCCCGTGGCTCCCACTGAGGCCTGCCCACCACCAATCACCTGGGCAGACATTAATGTAGTGCCCCAGGTCCCACCATACACTGCCATGCTCTAAGGCTCAGAGGCCCTGGGAAGGATGCTCACTCTATTTATTAGGAAAGGACGGAGGAAGTGGATCTTAATTCATTCCTTTGTACTAGTGTTTATTTGTGTTAATGCTTATTTGATGTTTTATGTCAATTAATATTTATAGTATATAGTTGGTTGCGTTGATATTTAGTACATATGTATTTAGGGTGTTGTCACTTCCTCTTGGACTGTTCCTTTAACAAGTATTTAGTGAGCTCCTATGTCACTCTTAATCATTCTTGGATTGAAATCTTCTTTTCCTGTAAATAGAATAACTTTTGCTGCTTTTTGTAGGTTCCTGTCACATGGATTATTGTTTCCATCCTTTGCATTTCAGTCTATGATTTTTTTTATTTAAATATGTCTTGTGTATGCAGCATTTGTTTGGCTCCTGCTTCTTCATTCATTCTGATAATTTCTTTTTAATTTGTGAATTAAAACATTTGACATTGATGGTTATAACTGATATGTATTGAGCTACCATTGTCATATAATTTTCCTGTTGTTAGATCCCTTTCTTTCAATTTGGTTTAACCTCTTGGCTTGTCTGGTGGAGTCACTGTATTGCCGTCACGGAATTGTAGTCTTCATTATTTTTCCTAAATTGTGCTTCGGAATGCATGCTAGTTTTGCTGATCATGAATCTCTTTAGTTGGTCTCAATCATAGAATATCTAACTTCACCATCAATTTGGAAAGAGAGTTTGTGAGATACATCAATCTGGGTTAGAGGTTATTTCCTCTTATGGCTTGGATATTTCTCCAAGGTCTCCTTGACTTCAAGGTTTGTGTTGAAAAGACTCTTGTGATGTTGATTTCCTTTCTTATTTATATAGTTGATTATTTTCTGCAAGAGCTTTTAAATAGTCTGATCTTCTGTTCAATATCTGAAATCTTCACTATTGTATGCATTGCTGTAATTTTTTTAAAGATGTCTAATTGAAGTTCAAGATGCCCCACTGATCTTATTCCATTTCCAGACTTGGAAATTTTCTGCAATTACTTCTTTTTATAGGATTTTTATGTCATTTCTGCTATGTCCTGATTTTTATTGCTTCTGATTAGTCTCATGTTATTCTTCACTTTGTTTAGCAGATGTTGGACTGATTTTCTTGGGTTCCCTTGATATTTTTAAGTAATTTTTCTTTTCATGGTTGATAATTACAAACCTGTCTTCTAGATCTGATAATCTGTCCTCACATTGATTGATTTTGCCTCATACACTTTCAACAGAGTTTTTATTCTCTTGAATATCTGTTTGAATCTGTTTTATGGATTAGATTTCTTTCCTATGTTGGGCATTCATGGTTTTCTTCATTTTCCTAACTTTTTCTTTCTTAAAAAAATCTGTTTTAACCTATGTTTATAGCAGCACATTTTGTAATAGCTAAAATTTGGAAACAGCTCATTTGCAAATCATTTGGAAACTGGATAAAGAAGATGTGGTTTTTCTATAAAATGGAATACTACTCAGCCATAAGGAATGAGAAATTAGATTCATTCATAGGAAAATGGAAACATTTTGAGGATATACTCCTAAGTGAAATAAATAAGTCACAGATTTGTAAATACTGAATTATTTCTCTGGTGTGAAAAACTATAATAGTACATAAGATCCTAACAAGATAATTAACAGCGTGATATAGGAAGATAAGTGCTAAAGGTGTAGGGAAAGTGGGAAGGATAGGGAAAAGGGAATAAGGGAAAATAAAAACATATGATAAAATGAAAAAATGGAAATAAAGAGTTTGTAAATGGGAGGGGAGGAGGGGTTGAAGGGAGGGAAGGGACAAGGGGAAAAAATGGGAAGCAAGACCTGTCATGTAAAGGTACAAGATCCCAATCATGAATGCAACTGTACTGTATACCTTTAGGTATACATTTTAATGTACCAATAAACTCAATTAAAAAAATCTATCTCTAATCTGGATTCTCTAATATTCTCATCTCTTTAGTTACCTGAGAAATCATTTCTGATTATTTTCTATAGGCTTCTTCAACTTCTTTATTACTTCCACTCTTAACATTTCAGAGTTAAAATGGGTGGTTTTTATTTGATCCACTTCACTGCCCCTACTTTTCCTTGCAAGAGCTGAAGGTCTGTGTTTGCATCTTGTTTCCATGTCCTCTCATTTTCTATTTTATTTTAATTTTTTTCTATGTTGAAGCTCGTATCCTGCTTATAGTTGATAGATTTTTTACTAGTATTTAAATTTTTTAAGGAAATGACTACTTTTCAGAAATACCTTCTAGATGTAGTTAGCTTTTGGATTTTGGGACTTTGGGAAGATCCTACCACTTCAATTTATTAGGGATGAGATGTTGCTACCTATTTGGCCTAGTATTTTCTTTTACATCATTAAATGTCCTTAAAACAGCTGTTTCAAATCTTTCTTTAAGAGTTTCTATAGTTTGATGACTACATCACTGGTTTCTGAACTGAATGAATAACACTGAATTCATGGTTCCCTTAGACATTTATTCCATTCCTCATGGTCAGCTTCATGGTCTTACATAGAGGAAGCTCATTTCTCTAGGTCTTTAGTCACTTCTGCTATTTCAGGAGTAGATGACAACCTAAGACCAGATTTGCTGTATGTATGCTCTTGGTAAATTGTCACTATTTCAGCACCAGAGTGCAATCCAAATATAGGTTTGCTCCAAATCTCTAGTTGATGTTTAATTCAACGTGAATGAGAAGGACACTTACGGAAGTAAGCTGTCCTCACATTCCTAGCCTTGTGGCTAGGATAGACTCAGATGCTTAGTCCACAGTTATATGTCTGAAGTCAGACACTGCAGGATTCTTACTGGGTCTGGGAAAAATCACACTGTAGTGAACAGGCCCATTCTCTTATGTCATACTTGTGGCCACCTACATCAATATGCTCTGTCATACCCTGACCCACAGCACACTAAAGCAATTATGTCACTGTGTAGGGCCAAGACCCACAACACTATGACTGTCTGTTGCTTCTACCAGTGCCCAGTGTTATTGTTGGCTTGTGGCTGAATAATGATGCAACCAATCTAAGTTATACTTGTCAGAATAGAGTAACAATCATTTGTGGCTATGTTTCTTGATTTATCACCAAAAATGTTCTTGATAATCTGTCAAAAGACTATGAAAAAAATGGTGGAGAGTATAAATATCTGCTTTGTGTTAGATTTCACCAGCCTAGAACTGGATTTCATGGCAAAATCCTCTTTTTTTATCTTCTCTTCCCTTACTCCATGCCCTGCTCAAAAGATTGGGATAGTATTAGCTAAGGATTTGGCTACTAACACTAATACTATGTTTGGTCTCACCTGAAAACCATAAATTCCAGAACTTTCAAAGTTCCAGGACTCAAGTCCATACTGCAGCTAGTGGTGATACATACCAAAATACATGTTTATCCCTCAGACACAGGTCTGCACCTTGTGCTGAGCAGACCTAAAATCTCTTTCTCTCTCTCTCGAACATCTTTCATCTATTCATCTTTGTAGGACAAAAATTATTTCTATAAATTTGTCACTGTGAATGCTGACACGACAAATAAATTGAAGAGTATAAATTCCTTGAATTGAGATTGTTGGATTATATAATAGTCTTATTTTTTTCTAACCAGGGACTTATACTTTTCTTCTGTAACTGATGAATCCATGCATATTCTCATCAACAGAGTAAAATGAACCCCTTTTCTAGCCATCTTCAACAAGGTTATTATTTGACTTTTTAATGATAGACATGCTAGGAAGTATGAGTGTTATCTCATTTTGGTTTTTGTTGGCTTTTTTATGATTAGTAATACTGAATGTCTTTTAACATATGCATTGGATAGTCATATGTCTTACTTGGAAAAAATGTTTGTTAAGATCCTTCACTATTTCTAATCACACTATTAATTTTTGTTATTGAATTTTGAGTTATCTTTGTGTTTTCATCTCAGTTATGATGAGTACCATAATATAAAGTGAAAATTGTTGATGAGGCTGGTCATTTGCCATCCTCTTCTTTTTCCTGTGAGGTAATCTCACAAGTCCAGAAGTTTTCTCTTGCCACTGAGCACTTCCAGCCTGTAGGATAGCATAAACACAGCCAAAAGCTATTTCTAATATTTTGTGCAGTTATTCTGTCTTTTATTTTACGCCAGTGTGTTGCTGAAGCTTCATAAGTCAGTTTTGAGCTCTTGAAAACTATTTTTTTCCTTCTTGATAGGTGTATAATTACAGCATTTTTTTTTGAAGTATAAAAACTGGGATCTTCTACTCCATCTTGCTATAATCACTCTTACATTCATTAATATGTACTCCAGAAATTCATATAATTCATGACTAAGTTATTGAATTTAAATATTTATCTTATAAAAACATCATCAATATTTCAATAAATAAATGGTTTTCATTCATATTATAAGAGCTAAATTCCAATTAAAGCAAACATCTTTTGTCAGTATATAGAAAATAAAGTTCCTTTTGTGTTATTAATTTTTGTACTATTGTTTAAAAATTTACCCTCATGCAAATTTATAGCCTATATTTCATATTTTTATACAATTCTATTGGATTTTCAATTACATTTTACATGTAGTCCATATTCACAAACTTACCTAAAATATGCAGACATGACTGAATGAATGACCACAAAGTAAACACACCCATGTTACTATCAATTTTATTACAGGATATAACATTTTCAATGTCTCAATGCTCCTCTACACTCCTGAATCATTGTACTTTCTTCCTATCAGAATTTAAATTTATATTTCACTTTTTAAATTAAATGTAAAGTTATCTAGTATGCATTGCTATAATTTATATGTTGAATGTCTCATAAAATTCTACATGGTGTAAGGGGAAAAAACGAGAATCAAGACTAGTCATGTAAAGGTACAAGATCCCAACAATGAATGTAACTGTACTGTATCCCTAAAATGTACCAACAAACTCAATTAAAGCTGAAAAAAAAATTCTACATGGTAAAGGCTTGGATACCAGCATGGTGGTGTCAAGAATTTGTAGAATCTTAAGTGAGTGCGACCTACTATGAGATAGTTATGCCATTGGAGTAACGAAATATTTTTAATGAGATTGTGATAGTTGTATAATTGAGTCCTCATAAGATAACAGCTGCAAGAGGAGTATGCTGTTCCTACCCATCTTTTTAAAAAATCTTTTTCCCACCTTTATTTTAGATGTGAGAATTGGCTTCTCTATGCACTCCTGTCCTGATGTATTCCCATCATCATGGAGTTCAGACCAATGAGGCCACCAAGTTTTGAACTTTTTTTTTTTTTTTTT
>NW_022900951.1:102801403-102805470 GCF_012274545.1 Fukomys damarensis
CCTGCCTGTCTGCGATCACCGGCGGCCTGCGCGGGAGCTCCCGGCCTGCGCGTGAGCTCCCGGCCTGCGCGACAACAGACCAAGTTTTGAACTTTGAATCTCAAGTTCTGAGACCTAAATAAAATTATGTATACTTCATATATAATAATCTGCTATTTCTTTATATTAATGAAGCTCTGACTAACATAGAAATATTTTTCTAAAACAGTTTTATATTATATTTTGCATATTACTAACCAAAGTCTAAATATAATCTGTTATTGAATTTAGAGAACCCTAAAGATCCCTATCCTGTGAGTAATTTTTGAAGATAGAACATAAAACAAGTATTTGTCGACAACAACAAACCATTTCTTCAGGATACCATGTTGCCAGAACTCTCAAAACAAACTTTTACTTTCTCCACACACAGACAAAATGTCAGCTGAAATTACTGAATCATTTTCTTGTTTAGGAAAGAGTAAAGTAATAAAAGGTAATGATTCAATAATTTCACAAAGTGTTGCACTTTGACATGTCTTGGAGAAGGATGGCAGCAGTAGATTATTGAGGAAAAAATAGGTTGGAAGAAAAATCCAATGCTTGATTTAGAAACAGTCAATATTTTTATTTAGCGTCTACAACTTATGCTTTTGCATTTAGCAAAGCACAAAGAAAGGGCGCCAACACAAATCAAAGAGATTAAAAGAAAAAATTGAACAAATTAATCAAAATTTTTCTAAAACAGCAGCAAAACTGGCAATTCAGAAAAAAAAACTACTTTCTCAGAATCTTGTGCCACTAGTCATTACTTTCTCCTCAGTGTTTTCATCTTGTTCTCAGTGCAACTCTGAATGGTGATATTTAAAGAAAATATCAACTATTTTCTATACTTCTTCCTTCTCTTCTGACATGTATACTGGGTATTCACCAGTAACTGATTTATGTGGACCCTCTTGGAAATGGTGAAACCACCAGAGCGTCACTTAACACGATCTGCGGAGGTTCTTCTCAGAATTAGACAAAAAATAAAATTATAGTGGTGTGCTCAGGCCATTTTAGTGAAAAGTTGTCATTTACCATTACATATCTCTATTTCAAGATCTTTGTAACTCAACTTAGAGAATTTGCCTTGCAGTCAATGGTATCTATGAAGGAATAAGCACTTGTTATTTTTATCCATGTAGTGTATTGGTACTTTTTAGATATACAGTACAGTTGCATTCATCATTGGGATCTTATACCTTTACATGACAGGTCTTCGTTCTCATTTTTCCCCATATCTCTGCCCTCCCTTCTCCCCTCGACCCTCACCTATTTACAAAGACTTTGTTTCCATTTTGCCTTTATTTATATTTTTTTCTTTTTCCTCTTTCCTTTCCTCTACCCTTCTCACTTTCCCTACATCTTTTGCCCTTTTCTTCCTATTTCACATTATCAGTTATACAAATTGATTCATATTTATACTTTTAGTTTTTCATACCAGAAAAACTACTTGGTATTTACACGTGTGTCCTTTTTATTTCACTTGTGTATGGCCTCAATATACATTCATTTTCCTATGAATGAGTCTTGTTTCTCATTCTTTAAGGGTGAGTAGTATTCCCTTTTATAAAAACAAAACAAAACAAAAAAACACCTTTTTTTTTATCCAGCCTTCAATTGATGGGCAAGTGGGCTGTTTCCAAGTTTTAGCTATTACAAACTGTGCCATTACAACCAAAGGGGTGAATGTATTACTGTGATGCGATATTTTTAATTCTTTTGGAAAGATACCCAGCAGAGGGATAGCTGGGTCAGATGGAAACTTTAATCCTATTTCTTTCAGGTATCTCCACATTGATTTCCACAGTGTTGCACCAGTCTGCACTCCTGCCAATAATGCAAAAGGGTTCCTTTCTCCCCACAACACAGCCAACATTTGTGATTGGTTGATTTTTCTGTTAGCAGCCATTCTTTCTGGGGTGAGGTGGAATATCAGTGTTGTTTTTACCTTCATCTCTCGAGCACCAGTTGTTTTCATATATTTATTTGCTGTTTTTAATTCTTTGTCTGACACGTCTGTTCATTTCAGATGCCCATTATTGGATCAGGTCTTTATATTTGGGGGGCCACATTTTTTTAAGTTCTTCATATATTTTAGATAATATTTCTTTGAGAAGCAGCTGGTAAAATTTTTTTCCACATTGTAGGTTGTCTCAGCTCTCTGAGTTTATTCTCTTGCATTTCAAAAACTTTTTTAATAAAATGACATCCAAGTTATTGATGCTTTGTGTTAGTTCCCATGCTACTGAGGATTTCTTCATAAATTCTTTCCTATGCCTATTTTTTGGAGAGATCTACCTAAGCTATCTTCCAACAAGCCTAATGTTTCTGTTTTAATATTTAGATCTTTAATCCATTTGGATTTTAGTTTAGTGTATGGTGAAAGATAAGGGTGTAGTTTTTATCTTTGGCAGGTTGAAATCCAGTTTTTCCAACACAGTTTATTAAAAAGGCTATCTTTCTTCCACTGTGGATGGTTGGCTCCTTTGTCAAAAATGAAGTAGCTGAGTACAGCTGGAGTTTTTTTCTGTATCTTCCAATCTATTCTGCTGATCCTCAGATCTGTTTTTTTGCCAGTACAGTGCTGCATTTATCACAGTGTTTTTGTAATGTAGTTTCAAGTTGGGGATTGTGATACCCCCCTGTTATGTCTCTGTTGCCTAGAATTGTTTTGCTATTCTAAGTCTTTTCTTGTTCCAAGTAAATTTTTGGATTATTTTCTCTAGGCCTGTGAAACTACTCTTGTCATTACAATCAGGATTGCATTGAATCTGTACAGTAGTGTTGGAAGTATGATTATTTTCACTACTTTAATTCTTCCTATGAAGGGGAAAGGAAAATCTTTCCATTTTCTTATATCCTCTTTGATCTATTTTTTCAGAGTTCTCCAGTTTTGAGTGTAGAGGTCTTTTGCTTCCATTGTTAGATTGGTTCCTAGAAACTTCATTTTTTGGATGCTATTGCAAAAGTAATTATTTCCCTAATTTCTCTCTCAGTGAGTCTATTATTTGTATACAAGAAGGCTATTGATTTGTGACCATTAATCTTGTATCCAGCTACTCTGATGAAAGTGTCAATTAAGTCTAAACGTCTTTGGCAGAGTTTTTTGCGTTTTCTATGTATAGTATCATATCATCATCAAACAATGACAGTTTAACTTCTTCCTTTCCTATCTTTATTGCTTTAATTTCTTTTTCATGTCTAATAACTGTGGATAATGTTTCCTGAGCTAGATTGAACAGGAGTGGTAATAGTGGACATCCTTGTTTCATTCCTGATTTACCATGAAGGTTTTCAGTTTTGGGCCATTTAATATGATGTTGGTTCCTGGTTTTTCATAGGTAGTCTTTATCAAGTTGAAATAAAGACCATGTATTGCAATTTTCTGCAGAGTTTTTATCATGAATGGGTATTGAAATTTGTTGAATGCATTTTCTGCATCTACTGAGATGATCATATAATTTTTGTCATCGACTCTGTTAATATAGTGTGTTACATTGGGTGATTTACATATGTTGAACCATCCTTGCATCCCTGGAATAAATCTGACTCAGCCATGGTGTTTGATCATCTTGATGACCCCCTCTATTATGTTTGCCAGTATCTTATTAAGGATTTTTTTCATCTATGTTCAAGGGCAAGATTGGTCTGTTCTATTTTTCATTTGGGTCTTTTTCTAGTTTTGGAATCAAAGTAACACTTGCTTCCAGGAATGAATTTGGAAGTATTGCTTGCGTTTCAATTTTATTGAAAAGTTTAAAGATTAGTGGTAGTAGTTCTTTTCTAAATGTCTTGTAGAATTCAGCAGAGATGCCATCAGAATGTGGGCATTTTTTCTTTGTAAATTTTAATTATATTTTCCATTTCACTTATTATAATTGGGGTGTTTAGAATATTTTTTTCTTCTTCATTCAACTTGGGTAACTCATAGATATCCAGAAATCTGTCCACTTCTTCTGTGAAATAGGTATTAAAGATCCTCTGGACTTCTGCTGGATCTGTTGTGATTTCACCTTTTTTTGTCCATGATTGCGGATTTGAGC
>NW_022900951.1:102805559-102822526 GCF_012274545.1 Fukomys damarensis
TTATCAATTTTAATGATTCTTTCAAAAAACAACTCTTCCATTTTTTGATTTTTTTTATCATTATCTTGGACTCCAGTGCATTGATTTCTGCTCTGATCTTTATAATTTCCTCCCTTTTATAAGCACTGGGTTTGCCTTGCTTTTCTTTTTCTAGGACCGCAAGATTCATCATTAGGCTATTTATTTGAGCTTGCTCTGTTTTACTAGTATGGACATTTGCTGCTATAAATTTTCCATGTAGAACTGCTTTAATTGTGTCCCACATATTCCTGTATGTTGTATTAGCAATATAATTTTATTTATTTATTTATTTATCTATTTGGTACTGGGGATTGAAATCAGGCCCTTGCACTTGTGAGGCAGTGTGTAGAACCACTGAGCCAAATACTTGGCCCCTGGAAATATAATTCATTTATGAAAACTGACTAATTTCTTCTTTAATTTCCTCTGTGACACATTGGTTGTTCAGGAGAGTGTTTTTCAATTTCCATATGTTTGTGATGTTCTTGTGGTTTCTTTTGCTATTGATTTCCAGCTTAATTGCACTATGGTCTGATAATATACATATAGGATAACTTCACTTAAACATGTTCTATGAGCTAGTATGTGCTCTATTTTGGAGAATGAACCATGTGCAAGTAACAAGAATGCATATTCTAATTTTGTGGGGTGGAACATTCTGTAGATATCTGTTAAGTTCATTTCTTCAAAACTTAGGTTCAGTTCTCATATTTCATTGTGGATTTTTTTTCTAGATGATCTTTCTATTTGTGATAGTGGGCTATTTAAGTCCCCACCTACCATTGTATTAGTGGTTATTTTTTGTTTCATGTGCCTTAATATTTGTTTTGTATAGATGGGAGCATTAATATTTTGTGCATATATATTTTTGGATATTGTTTAGAATTCCTTGTAGTGGGGGTTTGGTATTCATGAAGTTTCTCAGGTGTTCTTTGTCATGGAAGTATCTTATTTCCCCATCTATTTTGAAAGAGAGATTTTCAGCATACATCAGTCTAGTTGGAGGTTTTTTTCTTTTAGGGCTTGAAATCCCTCACTCCAGGCTCTCCTTGACCTGAGGGTTTTTGTTGAAAAGTCTGCAATGATGCTGCTGGGTTTTCCTTTGTATGTGATGAAGTTTCTCAGGTGTTCTTTGTCATGGAAGTATCTTATTTCCCCATCTATTTTGAAAGAGAGATTTTCAGCATACATCAGTCTAGTTGGAGGTTTTTTTCTTTTAGGGCTTGAAATCCCTCACTCCAGGCTCTCCTTGACCTGAGGGTTTTTGTTGAAAAGTCTGCAATGATGCTGCTGGGTTTTCCTTTGTATGTGATTTGTTTCTTCTCTCTTACTGCTTGTAGTATTTTATTCTTCTTTTGGGTTTCTGGGATCTTGATTATTAGATATCTAGGTGTAGATTTTTTTGATTGTGGCTAGTTGGAGTCCTGTATGCCTCACTTATCTGTATATCAAATTCTTCCCCTCTGTTTGGTAAGTTTTCTGTAATTAATTTTGTGAACAGATTTTTAAGTCATTTGTATTTTATCCTGCTACTTCATGGATTACTATCAGTCTTATGTTATTCTTCTTTGTATCATCTAGGAATTGTTGGATCAATTTCTCGTGATCCCTTACTGATTTTAACAGTACTCTCTTTTCAGGGTCAGTGACTTCAATCATGTCTTCCATATATGAAATTCTATCTTCACATTCATTGTTCCTGCTGTGAAAACTTTCAGTACAGTTTTTAATGTCCTGGATATCTGTTTGAATCTGTTTTATGGATTCCATTTCTTTCCTATGTTGGGCATTCATGTTTACCTTTTCTTTCCTAAAATTGACTTTCATCATGTCTATCATGGTCCTGAACTTATCTATTTTTTTTTTCTTTTTCTGTTCTTGAGTCTCTAACCATATCTTTCATTGTGGTCACCATCTCTGTACTTATCTGGGAAATTATTTCTGTTTTGAATTTTTCTAGAATCTGGTTTGATCTGTTTTGTTACTTCTTGTGCTATGGGTTCAGTTTGTCTTGCTCATTGATTGCCAGGCTTTTCCACCTCGTTTTTATTAGAATTTGCCTTTGATGGACAAGAAGTCTGTATTTGTGCCTTGCTTAAGTGTTTCCTCATTTTTATTTTTGTTGTTGGTCCTGTCCTTGATTCAGCTCCTGGGTTATTACTTCAACCTTCCTGTTATAGCTGCTTCTTAGGGTTTGAGTCTCTAATGAATCAAAGACACTCTCATTTGCATAATATCAGAAAGAACTCATTAAATCAATAACAACCCTTTAGCCCAATTGATATAATCAGCAATACAATAGCATCAAGCACAACTTAGAAATTTACAATCTGTGGTCACTATTAATCTATCACCTTTTACTGTGTGAATTAAATCAAAATCTAGGACCAGCCCAAAAATATGTTATAGTGAAAAAATTCTTCAGTATAACAACTTTACCCTTCAGGATGGGGACTTAGAGAAGGAGTTGCGAGGAGAGGAATAGATAGGTAGAAGGACAGAAGTTTTCAAGTGATGCCAGAGGATACAGGATGAACACACAAACTCTAGAAAACTGTTTAAGACAAGATGGAAAGACAGAGTGCAAGAAGAAAGACAAAAATACGACACCTTAATGGCTATAGGGAAGCTGTAAAGTTTACTCACTTTCCTTTGAAACTAATGACAATGAAGAAAAGGAAAGAGAAAAGAAAAGAAAAAGAAACAGAAAGAAGAAATCTGAATTAGGACAGAAACAGGAACAAAAATGGAGATGAAGAACAACATCAGTGAGTAAGAGATTGAGTGGGAAAAAGAAAAATAAAAGGAAGAGATTGAAGGGTGAGAAAAAACAAAATTTTTAAAATTAAAAGTAAAAGTAAGAGCAAAAGAAAGAAAAAAAATTGAAGGTCCTCTGTCAGGGTATATCTGTGCTGTCACAACAGACAATGTGGGGAAGCAATGTGCAGAATTAAGTCAATTTGTGTCAGCTAGCCAATGTCAGACCTCTGAGATTGAGGCTGAATTATGTCTGCAAGGCCCAAACTGAGCTCCCTTACCTCCTGCAGAGTTAAACTCTGCAAGGTTCTATGGCAGGTCCCAGCTGCCCTTCTCCTGAGGATAATCCATGTTCTGATAGAAGGTAGTAATCCCTTCAGCTTACCATCTACAGAGGTCTGCTATGCATTTATTGTAGTTGTTCACTGATGTTCTATCTTCTGGAGCACAGTACAATGGCCTTTATGACCACTTTTGCCTCTGCAGTGTGGATTCAGGTACAAGCACAACCATGAGGCCTGGGTGCATGGGGGGAGGGGGAATGCTGCAGGGTTACCCATGAAGCTAGGCAGTCCTCACTGATCTGCTCCAATGAAGCTCTGTGGCTGTGGAGGATTGGGAAGCTGCTTAGCTACCTGCATTGACTGATCAGTCCAAACAAGTCAATTGCAATGAAGGTCCACTGTGCTGGATGGTGGGGAAGCTGCTTAACATCCCAAATTGGCTGGGCCAGTGTCATCACTTCTAACTTATATTTTTTAACATGGAAGATACTAAATAAAAGAAACTAAATAAAATTTATTTGGTTATTTTCTGAGAGAGAGAGAGAGAGAGAGAGAGAGAGAGAGAGACAGAGGGGGATATGTCAGCTCATGAACATGCTGAGTTTTTACTAATGTGAATAAGGGAATATGATTTTTGTCTTGCAGGACTGTCACTGAAGGAAAATAAAGATGAATTTTATAAAATATGTAAGGAGAAGAGATAGAGAAGAGAATAATCTAAACAAGTTAGATTTATACTTTTATATTTATCATCACTTTGCTTACTTTTCACCAACAGTCCTCATCTCCATTCCGAGATGATTTAATTATTATTATTTCCTAACTTCATATTTTTGTTTATGCTAGCATGGACTGTATATTGGCTGTATTGCAGGTGACAGTAAATATCTTACAAAAAAAGAGCCAGGAGTGGTGGTGCTCGCCTATAATCCCAGCACTTGGGAGGCTGAGGCAGGAGGATTGCTGTGAGTTAGAGACCAGCCTGGCCTACATAGTAAGTTCTAGGTCAGTCTCAACTACACAGTGAGACCCTGTCTCAAAAAGCCAAAAAAAAAAAATCTTACAAAGATTGCAAAATACACCTTTACTTTATAATTTAGACTAGCACAGTTTGTAAATTGACTATATTCTGAGTGACATTACATTTTTACAAAGTCTAAAAAATATATTATGATCTGTTTGTTTAAGTGATAATAACATTTTTCTCTCTTTGAGTAGTTTATAAATTAAAAACCTATTGCCTTAAATTAAGACTTAAAATTGTCAGACATTTTACCCTATATTAGTTACTTAGTAATTAGGTTATCATATTTACTAATTCTAATTATAGTAATCCAAAGTTTCTCAGATATCAAAAATAATGACTGTGAATTATAAAAGCCTATTTAGTGAAAGGTGTTTGCTAGGTACTTTACATTTGTATAATCACAATAATATTTCAGGCTTGATAATTTTATTCTCATTTTATTTAAAAAAAAACAAGATGAAGAGAACTTAAAAAATATGTAGAGCTACATATTGGCATGTATAACAAGAGAGATGAAAATCAGATTTGCTGTGGCTCCCACAACTGTAATATTTTTTTTAATAATTATTTAAAATCAAAGTTCAATTTCCTTGGGAGGTATGCAAATCAACATTTGCTGAAGACCTACTCTGTGCCAAGAAATTTTACAGGTTAATGATAAATGAAAGGGCAAGGGATTTAGCTCAGTAGTACGGTGGCCTGCCTTGCAAGTGCAAGGACCTGAGTTCAATCCCCGGTACCAAAATAAATAAATAAATAATAATAATAAATGAAATCCTTATTACAAGTTGAACATTAATACAATTTTTTTACTATTCATAATTGAACTAAGGGTTGTAATGATTAATCAGAGTCTGCATTAATTTGTGTTAGGCAGCTAGTTGTAGAGTTTAGGCTTAAGTATAACTAACTGAAAGGTCTATATGTTTTACACCATAAAACTGGACTTATATATCCTCAATATAATGCTAAAGAAGAGTGATTATAAAATAGAGTTCTGTATTCATTTTTTCAATTTTCTATTAATTTAATTAATATTTATAAGCATTACCTCCATATATGCAGCTTGGTGCAAGTTATCAAGTTATTTCTACCATTCTTTTAGGTTGTGATTTATTTTTATCTTTCTGCACTTTCATTTTTACCTTTTCCACTTTTAACTTCTCTTTTAGCTATATAGAACTCATATCTCACTAAAAGTGATTAATTGGCAACTTACTAAAAATGCTTTGTAAAACACGATTATAATCAAATACATTTGAGAAATGCTGCATGCTCTACCACATTTTAAATGACAATGAAAAATACAATGTTAAAACTTTGAGAAATTTAACTGGAATAAACCCATTTAAGAAGAAGATAACCCTATTACATGGTTTTTTCCAATGTAATGTTTATTAATATCCCATGAAATTAGATATCCACACAGTATGCTTTAAGAAACACTGGCCTGGTTTGTTAAATGGTGCTGAATTTCTCAGAACTAAACTGCTTGCCCCACTATTTTCAGAAATATGAAATTCATTTTATTTGTAGTTTTATTTATTATTTTTGTTTTATTTGTTTTGTTTTATTGAGACAGAGTCTCACTACGTAGTTGTTACCTGGAACTCATTATGTAGCCCAGCATAGTCTCAAACTCACAGTACTCCTCCTGCCTCAGCCTCCCAAGTGCTGGGATTACAGGAATGCACCAACATGCCTGGCATGAAATTCATTTTAGAAGAGTACTTCAAATGTTATTACTTAGGTATTGATAATGTTGTCACTTTATAATGACAAGCAAGTTAACAAAAGATGCTTATTGTATTATATATACTTGTATATGTGTATTATAGATATACACATTATATACATACAAGTTATATGCAAAAATACATATATTATATTTTTTAAAGTTAATAAATACACTAAGTTTAATATTGATTTATTTATTTTTTATATTCACTTGCTTCTTAATGTTGTGTGGAATGGATGTGTAGGACAATTGTTACATTACTTTCTTTTTAACAAATCAGAACCAATGCATCACCTTTTTAAAATAAATTATGGAATAAAAGCCTGGTTCATATAACACATTTATGGAGAAACTGTCTTTATCTACAGGTGAAACTTTTTCCACTTCTGTAATTCCTTCTTCTAAACTGACTAGAGAATAGTAGTCTATGTCATTGGATAAAATAACTATATAGTCCAAAATATGAAATATTTCTATACAATAAGCTTACATTAAGGCAATTTAGAGATATTGAGGAATGGATAGAAAACCAAAAAAACTAACCATCTTGATTGCTATTAGGCTTACATAGCTAATATTCTCACTTTTCAAATGAGTATAGTGGATTAACAGAGCCAAAAATAAGTAAAATCTATGCATATTTGAATGTTCATAAATGAAAAATACACTGGAACATTATACTTAGTCTGTATGTACAATATTACAGATTTATTATTGTGCATCATTATTACATACACTTTTTAAAATGTTATATGCTGATATGCACTGAAAATTTGACCTAAACCTTTATCTTGGAATTCAGGCCAGAAAAAGAAAAATCAGTTGTATTTCTCCTTTGTTTTGTAGTGTTTTGCTATTATTTTATGCAATTCTATTTATGTATAGACCAACTTATGTAATATTGCTGAAAACTCATTTTATTTCATTTTGAATTACATAAAGATGATTGCAATGGAAAGTACTGTGCATAATGACACAATCCAACTTTTGTCAGGAGAAGAGATTATCTTTTAAAAAAAATAATGTACATTGCATAAGTTAATACCTGCATGCAAAATCAATAAAGTTTTTGTTCTTTTAATCTTTGGGGCAATCAAAATGTGAGTAAAATTATAAGTTGTTTTAAATTTCCTGAGGATATAATAATCCAATAAATTTAATAACATTATTTATAATCAAGGATTATTCATATGTACAACTTTCCACTTTTTCATGCACATGCTGTAAACTTCATCTCGAACTATAGATGAGTAAATGATTTTTGGATTTCTCAGGAAGTTAAAGTAATTTTTGAAGAATAATTTCAAAACATATGTTTATTGTGATTTTCAGTGTTTTAAATAAGGAACAGAGAAATATTTTAATAAAAACATAGCTTGAACAAAAAGTACACTTTTAATGATCCTGATTCTGACTCCTAAGTAATAAAAAGTAACAGTCTTTCAGAAAATAATAGAAATGAAACAAGGAAAGGCAAAGGAAGTAAGATTTAATTTGGAACTAAGTCAGAAGCCAGCAGAGGAAGGTATACCCTACTGGTCATGAGTGGGTGAAAACAAGTGGTCACGCAAAACAAAGAAGATGATTAAAAATTAAAATTACTAGGCAGAAATAATACCATGAAGAGCCATTAAAATCATACAAGAACATTTGAGGGAATTAACAGTGAGGGGAGACCAGTGGAGTTTCTTGTATGTTGGAGATTAATTAGAGCACTGCATTTCACCTTAACCTACGTAGACTTCTCTCAGAAGTAAAACCTGTCTAGAAAAAAAGCCTTGGATGTTATACAAGGTATATAGGAACTGTAGACCCAGTGTATTGGGGCTTCTAGGTTGAGAATTATAAATCACAAATACATTGAGGATATTATATATGATTCAATATCTCATTAATCATCTCTGCAAATACAATAGAGAAATAATGGACTATTAGCCCATTCTTTTTTTTTCCTCATTGAGTTTATTGGTACATTTTAGATATACAGTATAGTTACATTCATCATTTGGATCTTGTACCTTTGCATGATATGTCTTGGTTCTCATTTTTCCCCTTGTCCCTGCCCTCCCTTCTCCCCCTCCTCTCCTCAACCTTTGCAAACATTTCATTTCCATTTTTTCATTTTCACATATTTTTTTATTTTCCCTTATTACTCTTCCCCTACCCATCCCACCTTCCCTACACCTTTGGACATTTTCTTCCCATTTCACAATGTCAGTTATCTCATTAGGATTTTGTGCACTATTACAGTTTATTCACACCAGAGAAACTATTTGGTATTTACACATGTGTGACTTATTTATTTCACCTAGGAATATATCCTCAATATGTATCAATTTTCCTATGAATGAATCTAACTACAACATAGCTCTGGAAACAGCCACAACAATTAGACAAGAGAAAGAAATTAAAGCAATAAAGATAGGAAAGAAAGAAGTTAAACTGTCATTATTTGCTGATGAGATGATACTCTACATTGAAGACCCAAAAAACTCCACCAAAAGACATCTAGACTTAATTGACAGATTCAGTAGAGTAGCTGGATACAAAGTAAACACCCCAAAATCAATAGACTTAATTGACAGATTCAGTAGAGTAGCTGGATACAAGGTAAACACCCCAAAATCAATAGCCTTCTTATACACAAATAACAGGTTCACTGAGAAAGAAATTTGGAAAACAATTCCTTTCACAATAGCATCCAAAAAATGAAATATATAGGAATCAATCTAACAAAAGAAGCAAAAGACCTCCACAATGAAAACTACAGCACTCTGAAAAGAGAAGGTATGAGAAAATGGAAAGATATACCCTGTTCCTGAGTAGGAAGAATCAACATAGTGAAAATGGCCATACTATTAAAACTGCTATACAGATTCTATGCAATGCCAATTGAAATTCCAACACCATATTTCACAGAACTAGAAAAAATAATCCAAAAATTCATTTGGAACCATAAGAGACCTAGAATAGCAAAAGCCATCCTAGGCAACAGAGACATGGTAGCGGGTATAACAATTCCAAATTTGAATCTATTCTACAAAGCCACTGCGATAAAAACAGTATTGTACTGGCAAAGAAGCAGATCTGAGGATCAGTGGAACAGATTGGAAGGCACAAAAACAAATCCAGATGTACTCAACTACATTGTCTTTGATAAAGGAGCTGACCATTCTCACTAGAGGAAAGATAGTCTCTTCAGTAAATGGTGTTGGAAAAACTGGATCTCAACCTGCCAAAGATTAAAACTAGACCCTTATCTTTCACCATGCACTAAATTAAAATCCAAGTGGATTAAAGTTCCAAATATTAAAACAGAAATACTAAACTTGCTGGAAGATAAGTTAGGCAGAACTCTTGAAGACATTGGCATAGGAAAAGATTTTATGAACAAATCCTCATTAGCATGGGAACTATTAGCCCATTCTTTAGCTGAGGTGTACTTGTACTAGATGACATTTTATGCTGAATCACCTACAAGAATGTTATATGTTTTGCAGACTCATTCTTGCTTCTATGTCATTTTCTTCCAGTTTGGGGTGATATGCATTTATATACTTTTCTGAAGCATATTAATATGGAAAATATAGACAGATAAGAAATAGATATATCTGTAAAATATAGACACATAATCACAGGATTATCAGAAGTTAAGCAGCTAATGCATGAAACACACTCATATAATCTTACTCAGTAAATGCTCAATACATGTTAGGTTGTCTTTAAAATAATATATTTTATTTATCTATTAAAATGAGTATATGATTAAAGTTATCAAGATGGAAACAAAACTGGGAATTTTATGATTCCACAGATACAGTGATTTATAGACAGAAAACATTTTGTTTGTAAAATTTCTAGAAACTATTTAAGACTAGTCTAGCCTAGGAGTGTGTAAAAGCAGCCATGGGAAGGCCATTAAAGAAATCTGAGATTTCCTCTCAAAATAATCTCTATTCCTGCACATTATATGATATGAAGGTAAGTCACCAGAATGTAATTTATCCCTGAGGAGAGATCAGTTAGAACATGAATACAGCACCATAAATTTATTGGAGCTCCCCAGAAGAGTCACCTTTTCTCTTGAATGTATGAGAGTGTTAATGGACTTGGAATAAGCAAGTCCTGGGAAACAGTGAAAATCAAGATGGAAAACTGGCATGATACTTGCCATAATTCTAATCCTTTTCCTACCTTAGAAGTGTAAGCAGGTGAAAAAAAGGTCCAGATTTTTCTTAGGGAGTGAAATATTTGTGTTGTTCCTCCACTCCTGAGTTTTCCAAGGACTACCTAGCAAACTGGATCCAGTTTTACTTGCTTTAAAACATATCAAGACCTGGCATGGTTTTGCTAATTGAGAGCTGGTGCCAGCAAAGACAGTAGACAGAATTTGACTCAACACAGATAAGAGACATGAAAATAGCTCATTTTCAGAACTCCTCTGTAAAAAGAAGAGTTGGATAGAATGTTCAGTAATGCAACTTTTCCTATGAACCCCCTACTCAAGGGACAGAACTCAGCTTTACTTCTCTCAAAGTTCTGAGGGGACTTGTCACTCTTGTAAAACCCAGGCATCACTTATATAAAAAAAAAACAGGTTGGACTAGCATGAAAGTTCTAAAGGACCCCTAGATATTTGAAGAGTTGATGTATAAAGTTCTTTATCCATATGAAACTAGTCCGTGGGCATTAGAATATGTAGCTTTTTTTCTCTAATATGCCAATGACAACAAAACGAGTCAAAGAAAATGAAGAGGGAGAGTACTTGTGCAAAACAAATGAATAAAATTAAGCTCCTAAAATGTCCCCAATAAAATGGTGATATATAATTTACCAAGCAGAGAATTCAAAATCCAAAATCAACATCATAAAGATGTTTGGTGAAATCAAGAGAACATTGAGTAAATACAAAGAAAATATTAAAAAGACTATATAAAAGGAAAACTGTACTTTAAAACTCAGAAGTGTATCACAACAGACTAGATCAAGCATTTGTAAAGATTAGACAACACAACTATGGTGAATGATAGTGAACAGGAGTGGAGACAGTGGACATCCTTGTCTTGTTCCTGATTTTTCCATGAAGGTTTTCAGTTTTTGGCCATTTAGTATGATGTTGGCTCTTGGTTTTTCATAGATAGCCTTCATCAAGTTGAGATGAAGACCATCTACTCCAATATTCTGTTAGTTTTTACCATGAATGGGTGATGAATTTTGTCTAATGATTTTTCTGCATCTATTGAGTTGGCTATATGTTTTTTGTCTTTGACTCTGTTAATATAGTGTATTACCTTTATTGATTTATGTATGTTGAACTATCCTTGTATTCCTCAGATAAATCCAACTTTGTCAGGGTGTATGATCTTCTTAAAAACCCTCTGTATTGTTTGCGAGGATCTTACAGAGAATTTTTGCATCTATGTTCATGAGGGAGATTGGCCTGTAGTTCTGTTTTTTGGTTGAGTCTTTCCCTGTTTTAGGAATCAAAGTAATAATTGCTCCCAGGAATGAATTTGGAAATATTACTTCCTTTCAATATCTTTGAAAAGTTTAAAGAGTAGTGGCAATAGTTCTCTAAATGTTTTCTAGGATTCAACAGAGAAGCCATCAGGACCTGGGATTTTAATTGTTGGTAAAATTTTAATTACATTTTCAATTTAACTGATTGTAATTGGTGTGTATAGAATATATCTTCTTCATTCAACTTTGGTAATTCATATGTATCTGGAAGTCTGTCCATTACCTCTGTTTTCCAGTTATTACAGTACATATTTTCAAAGTAGATATTGATAATCTTCTAGATTTCTTCTGTATCTGTTGTGACTTCACCTATTTCATTCCTAATTGCATGGATTTGAACCTTTTCTTTCTTTTTTTGTGAGCTTGGCTAAGGGTTTGTCAATTTTATTCATTCGACAAACCAACTCTTCCATTACTTGATTCTTTGCATCATTCTCTTAGTCTCCATTGCAATGATTTCTGCTCTGATCTTTATAATTTCCACCCTTGTACAAGCACTGGGTTTGTCTTGCTCTTCTTTTTCTAGAAGCTTAAGATGACTCATTGGATTGTTTATTTGTGTTTGCTCTGTTTTCCTCACATGGGCATTCACTGCTATAAATTTTCCTCATGGAACTGCTTTCATCGTGTCCCATAGATTCCTGTATTTTGTACGGGCATTACCAACCTGTCTTATTTTTTTTTTTTAATTTCCTCTGTGACCCATTGATTGTTCAGGGGAGTATTATCCAATTTCCATGTGATTGTGAAGTTCTTGTGGTTTCTTTTTCTGTTGATGTCCAGCTGAATTGCACTATGGTCTGGTAATATACATGGGTAATTTCAATTCCTTTGCATTTACTTAAACATTCTCTGAGCTACGTTATGGTCTATTTTTTAGAATGCCCCATGTGTATTCAAAAATAATGTATATTCTGATTTTGGGGTGGAACACTCTGTAGACATCTGTTACGTCCATTTCTTCAAAATCTGGGCCCTCTTATATTTCATTGTTGATTTTTTTGTCTAGGTGACCTATTTGTTACAGTGGGTTATATAGGTCCCCCACTACCATTGTATTAGTGCTTGTTTGGTTTTTCATGTCTCTTAATATTTGTATTGTATAGTTGGGGGCATTAGTATTTGATGCATATATATTTATGTTTGCCATTTCTTCCTCTTGGATGGTTTCCTTTTCAAACATATACTGACCTCTTTGTCTCTCTTAATTAGTTTTGGTTTGAAATTTACTTTATCTGCAAATAAGATAGCTACCCCTTCTTTTTTTCTAGGTTGCTGTTGCATGGAGAACTGTTCTACATCCTTTTACTTTCAGTCTATGAGTTTCTTTTTGAACTAGGTGCACTTGTGTGCTGCTTCTTAATCCATTCTGCCAGTCTATTTATTTTGATTAGGGAATTGAGGTCATTGATATTGATGGTTATAACTGATCTATATTGACTTATTATCATTTTGTTAGTTTCCTGTTGTGGTCTCTTTTTTAAATTTTCCCTCTCTCTTTAATTTCTTGCCTTGCCTAATTGATTTTCTCTTTGGGGATTTATGCAGTTGTGATCTCCATTGTCTTTTTCTAGGATATTATTTAGAATTACTTGTAGTGCTGGTTTGGTATTCATGGAATTTCTAAGATGTTCTTTGTCATGGAAGTATCTTATTTCCCCATCCATTTTGAAAGAGAATTTTGCAGGATACATCAGTCTAGGTTGTAGGTTTTTTTCTTTTAGTACTTGAAATCCCTCACTCGAAGCTCTCCTGACCTGAGGAGAGTTTGTGTTGAAAAGTCTGCTGTGATTCTGATGGGCTTTCATTTGCATGTGATTTGTTTCTTTTCTCTAACTGCTTGTAGTATTTTGTTCTTCTGTTGGGTTTCTGGGATTTTGATTATTATATGTCTAGGTGTAGAAATTTTTTTTTTTTTATCGTGGGTAGTTGAAGTCCTATATGGCTCAATCATCTGTATGTCAAATTATTTTTGCTCCGTTTCACAAGTTTTCTGTCATTAATTCTGTGAACAATTCTTTTATGTCACTTGTACTTTCTCCCAATTTTTCATGGACTCCTATCAGTCTTAGTATTCTTTACATCATCTAGGAGCCGTTCGACTGATTTCTTATGTTCCCTTGCTATTTTTAAGAGATTCTTCTTTACATTGTCACTAACTGCCATTCTGTCTTCTATATCTGATACCCTGTCATCTGATTGGCTCAGTGTGATGAGTATACATTCAATAGAATTTTTAATTTCCTGCATATCTTTTTGAATCTGTTTCATGGATGCCATTTCTTTCCTAATTTGGTCATAAATGGTTTTCCATTATTTTTCTATGCAGGGCATTCATAGATTCTCTCATGGTGCTGAGCTCACGTATGTTTTTAATCTGCTTCTGTTCTAGAGTCTCTAATTCTGTCTTCCATTCTGCTTACCATCTCTGTAATTATCAGCGAAATTATTTCTGTTTTGAGTTTTTCTAAAGCTTCATTCTTTTGTTTTGTTACTTCCTATGCTATCAGTTCTGGTGTCCAGGTGGTTTATTATCAAACTTTTGCACTTCAATTCCCCCAGAATTTGCCTTTGGTGAGCTGGCAGCCTTTGTTAGTGCTTGTGACTTGCTTGAATATTTTCTTATTTCTATTTTTGTTTTTGTTACAGTCCTTGGTTTGATACCTGGGTTAATACATTGATCTTCCTGTTATAATTTGTCTTTAGGTTTTGAGTGTCTAATGACTCTGAGACAATCTCTTTTTCATTATACCAGGAAGGACAATTGATTAGATCAATCACAATACCTTAGCCTGTGATAAAATCAGCAACACAAAAGTATCAAGCACAGCTTAGAAATGACAATTTGTGGTATTATTAATCTATCACCCTTAACTGTGTGAATTAAATCACAATCAAGGCTGGAGTTCTTCACAATGGCCTTTAAGACCCCCTGTGCCTGTGTAGTGTGAATCCAGGTAACAGAAGAGCCAGGAGGCCAGAGGTGTTCAGGGGAGCAGGGAGGCTGCTGTGCAGGCCCCTGCATGGCTGTGGCTCCACCTCTCACCAGTCTGCTCCAACTCCATTTGATTTAAAGCATTTGCATATCTGGGGATCGGAAATAAATCTGAATCTTTTTTATTATTCTAGCTTGTTGCCCTTTCATTTAAAAATTTTATTAGTTATACAATTTGTATCTTATTCACACTTTTAGTTTTTCACACCAGAGTAACTATTCAGTATTTACATGTATGTCTTATTTATTTCACTTAAGAGTATGGCCTTAATATGCATCCATTTTCCTATGAATAACTCTAGCTTCTCATTCTTTATGGCTGAGTAGTATTCCATTTTATAGAAAAACCGCAACTTTTTATCCAGTCTTCAACTGATGGACAATTGGGTTGTTTCCAAATTTGGCTATTACAAACTGTAATGTTAAATAAGAAGAAAAGGGCTAAATGTGTGGGGGAATTGGTGAGCATATGGTGAAGGAAATAAGGGAAAAGATAAAATATGAGAAAAGTGAAAAATGAAAACAACTTTGTAAGTAGGGGAGGGTAGAGGAGGTGAAGGGAGGGCAGGGATATGGTGAAAAATGAGAATCAAGATCTGTCATGTAAAGATACAAATCCCAGTGATGAATGTTACTGTAATGTATACTTAATAAGTACCAAAAAACTCAATAAAAAATTTTATTAGTACATATTTGCAGTACATTCAGTCTACAGTCATGTTGGGATGTGTTTACATGCACAGCTTGTTTCTTTTTTAATCATCTTACTCTTACCTCCCCTTCTCTCCCTCCTTCAATTCCCTATTCCATTTTCATTCTTGTTGACATTATTAATCTTAGCTCATATTATAGCATATAATTTTTATGTTCATTGAGGTTATTAGAATCCTGTACATTTTATATCTTTATTCTACATATTTCCACTTCCACTCCTTCTCACTCCTTGCCCTTGTTTCCTAGGATCGTTTCACTTTTTCCAGAGATCCATCCCTTTTTACCTTCTATCACCTTCATTATTTACTTTGTTTATCCTTTGCCTCAGTCAAATAAAAGATACCATATGGTATATAAGCTTGAATGTTTGGTTTATTTCACTCAATATATATTTTCAAGGTTCCTTCATTTTCCTACAAATGTCTGAAATTTATCATTCTTTAAAGCTGAGTATTATGCCAATACATATAGGTATCACATTTTCTTTATCCAGGCATCTGGTGATGTATATTCAGGCTGCTTCAAGGATTAACTATTACAAAATATTTGTACTATAAATATTGTTATACATGTATCACTGCAGTATGATGACTTAAGCTCTTTGGGGAAGATACCTAGCCGAAAGATACCTGGGTTCTATCTGGGTTGTATGGAATTTCTAATTTCAGTTCTTTGAGAAAACTCCATACTGACTCCCATCATTACTGTACTAATTTACATTCCCACCAACAACTGAGTAGATTTCCTTTAGTACCACCACCTCTCCAGTATTTGCTATTGTTTCATTTCCTAATGATTTCCATTTTTTGTGGAGTATGGTGGAATTTTGAGGTTGTTTTAATTTACATTTCTCGAATGACCTGAGATTTTGAACGTGTTTTCATTCATTTGTTGAGCATTTGTATTTCTTCCTCTGGGAAGTGTTTGATCATTTATCTTGCCCATTTTTTACTGAGTCTTTAATTTTAGATGGTATTATTTTTTAATTTTTTAAATTCTTTGTATATTCTAAATATAAGTCCTCTTAGGAGTGACTGTCTAAAATTTTTTCCTGTTCTTTGGGTTGTCTCTTCTCTTTTCTGATTGATGCTTTTGCTGTATGGAAACGTTTTTAGTCTCATATAATCCCATTTGTTGATTCTTCCTGTTATTTCTTGCACAATTGAAGTTGTCTTAAAAAATCCTTTACTACACTTATATCTTCAATCATTTTAACTATTTTATCTTCTGGTAGGTCTAATGTTTCTGTTTTAATATTTAGATAATTGAATCACTTTGATTTCAATTTAGTGTACAATGAGAGATAAGGGTCCATTTTCAATCTTCTGCAAATTGACAGCCAGCTTTACCAGCACCACTTGATGAATATGTTAACATATGTCAACATATGCTTTTGGCCCTTTTGTCAAAGATCAAATGGCTGAATGTGTCTGGAGAACTTTCTGTATCATCTATTTTGTTCCACTGATCCATGTATCTGCTTTTGTCCCAGTACCATGCCATTTTCAATACTATTTTGTAGTATAGCTTGAAGCCAGATATTTCTATGCCTCCTGTTTTACTCTTGCTGCTCAAGACTATATTTGCTATTCTGGATCTCTTTTGTTTTCATATGAATTTTAGGATTTTTCCCAAGTCTGTAAAGTATGCTATTTGTATTTTGATTCAGATTGCATCAAATCTGTGTAATAATTTTGGGAATATGGCCATTTTGACGATATTGATTCTGCCTATCCAGGAGCACAGGACATCTTTGTATATTCTTTTTCTTTTTTTCATCTTTCAGTATTCTGAGGTCAATTGAAGTTTCCTTTTTCAGATTATTTAGTGTATTTTGTAAGATCTTTCACTTCTTTTGTTAGGTAAATCACTAGATATTTCAATTTTCTTGATGATATTGTTCATAATGTC
>NW_022900951.1:102822797-102849203 GCF_012274545.1 Fukomys damarensis
TTTTTTTTTTTTTTTTTTTTTTACTGGGGATCGAACTCAGGTCCTCCATCTTGTGAGGCAGTCACCAGAACCACTGAGCTAAATCCCCGGAACAAATAGTAAGTTTTTGTGCATTGATTTTGTGTCCTGCTACCTTGCTGAATTTGATTATTAATTATAAGAATTTTTTCATGGAGTGATTTGGGTCTTCTCTGTGGTCTTCTTTGTATTTGTGTAGTATCTGCAAATAATGATATTTTGAGTTCTTCTTTTCCTATATGTTTTCCTTTTATTTCTTTTTTCTTGTCTAGTTGGTCTGGATAATATTTCAAGTACTATGTTGAATAGAAGTGGTAATAGTAGGTATTCTTTTTCTGTACCTGATTTTTGATTGGAAAGCTTTTAGTTTTTTCTCCATTTAGTATGATGCTGGTTTTTGGTTTGTCATAAATAGATTTTATCATATTCAGATGTTGTTCTTCCACACCTGTTTTCCTAAGGTATTTATTATGGTGGATGTTGGTATTGTCAAAAGCATTTTCTGCATCTGTTGATATGATCATAAGGTTTTTTTTTTTTTTTACCGTGCTTTTGTTTGTTATGTATTACATTCATTAACTTACATATAGTGAACCACTCTTGCATCACTGGGATGAAACATATGCTCATGGTGTATGATCATTTTTATGATGTTATGCATTCCATTTGTTCATATCTTGTTTAGGACTTTTACATCTATGTTCATTAGGGAGATTGGCCTGTAATATTCTCTTTTAGTTGGATCTTCATCCTGTTTGGGCATCAGTGTGGCACTGGCTTCCATAAATGAAATTGGGAGCACTCATCCTTACAATTTATCTGAAGAGTTTGAGGAATAGTGTTGATATAACATTCTTAAAGAATTTGTAGCACTTGGTAGGAAATCCAATAGGTCTTGGCCTTTTTTAGGTGGCAGATTGTTTATTTCTATGTCAATTTCATTACTTGTTATTGGGTATTTAAGCATATTTATGTCTTTTTGTGTTAGTTTTGGTAGTTTGTATTGTCAAGGAATTTGCTTCATCAAAATTTGATGAAAATGATTTTCATAGTTACTATATTCTGGATTTCTACATTGTTCTTTGTGATTTTTACCTTTTTCACATTCTCATTGCATTAATGCTATTTCTTTTGGTAAGCCTGGCCAATGGCTTGTCTATTTTATTCATTTTTTTTGAAAGAAACATCTCTTCAAATCATTGGGTTGCCATGTTTTGAACTGATCATTTTCATAGAAGTAACTTATTTCTCCATAAATTTGCTGGATAAATTAATCTAGATTGGAAGTTATTTGGTCTTAGGGACTGAAATAGTTCATTCCAACATTTTTCCATCCTTTAGCGTTTGTGTTGAGAAGTCTGCTGTAATTTTAATTGGTTTATCTTTATATGCATTTTTTTTCTTTTTCTTCTGACTGCTTTGAAAATTCTTGGTTTTATTGCTGGTTATCTGCTAATTTAATAAAGATACCTCTTGGTGAGCTTTATTCTTATATTTATTTAGTGTTCTAAAATTGCCATTTTTTAGTATTTTAAATTGTTCTATGTGGAAAAAAAATTTCTATGATATCTGTAAATGTGTTAGTAAATGCATCTGTGCTTTCTTCTATTTTTTCCCTAGCTCCAATTAGAATTGCATTCGTCTTCTTATTGTCATCTTGCACCTTCTGGATAATCTCTTATTCTTTTATTTTCTGTGTGGCTTCTTTGAACAGTTCATTGTAATTTATTCATTCACCCTAAGTTTCAGACACAGTTTTCACATTCATCATTGCTGCAATATATTAATTCTGTCCAGTTTTTTCTTCTTCTTCTTCTTCTTCTTCTTCTTTTTTTTTTTTTTTTTTGTTGTTGTTGTTGTTGTTGTTACCAGGGTTTGAACTTGAGTCCTTGCACTTGCAAGGCAGGCCACTGAACTGCTGAGCTAAATCCTCAGCCCAGTTCAGTTTTTTTCTTTCAGGTATTTGTCTGACATCTTTTCAAGAATTTCATATCCTTGTTGAATTTGGAATTCAACGTTTGAACAGTTTTATTTAGCTTTTCCAGTTTTTTCCTTATTTCTGCAAAATTCACAATAAGTAAATTGAGTGAAATCGCTGTATGCATTTGATTCATTTCCTTTTTTAACTCATCTATCTTCTTCAACCTTCTATGAAGTTTTCACAGAATTCTCTCCCTTAGTGGTTTTTTCTTTCTCTCTTTGTGACATCTTCCTCTACCTTGGGAGAATTGGAAGAATTTAGTGATCTTCTGTTGTTTTGCTCCCCATGCTTCTATGTGTTTCTGTGTGAATATGTGCCCCTTCATTTTTCCCCTATTATATGGTTTCTGTGTGAAGTTCTATAGGTGGAGGACTACAAAAGAGAGAATAGTAAATCAAACTAGATTTCAAGGGTCATTTGTCTGTGTGAAATTTCAAAGAATCTAGTAGTATGGTATAAGATGTATTTCTCCTATAGTGAATGATAAGGTGTTGTACTTGGTCTCTATTTCAACAAAGAAAGAGCCATGACACCTAATGGGCCTATTTTAATTTTGGAGACAACACATTCTTTAGTCTAGTGTGTTACTCTGGCTCATTTACCAAGTGAATCAGAAAGCTGCTAGTTTTGAGTGGGGCTGAATAAAAGATAAGGCTGGCTCTTTTGCAATTTCAATATGCTGAATGATCTGTCCCTTTGAGAGATAGCTCCTGGTGTGCTACTGGGCCTCATTGGGAACTGAACAGTTAACCTTGAAAAAACAAAGTACCACGAGAACTGAACTTACGAATATGAATTTTGTGCAATCTGGCCTGTCAAAGTATAAAGTTTTGGTATGAACATTCATAGTCCATCATCAAATGGATGTGGTATATAGGATATCGGGTCCAAGCAGATCCAAAAGAAGCAAATATGTTACATTAAATAGTGTCCTCCAAACTCTGTTTCCTGCTGATGCTATACTGTCTTCTGTCCCTCAGCATGCATCAGTGGTCCCATGAAGTGTATGCTATAATCAACTGAGAGAAGATAAAACCAGGGCCTGGCATACAGATGATTCTGTATCATATGCAGACACTCCCTGAAAATGGATAGGTGCAACACTATAGCACATTTCCAACATATCTCGAAAGGATAGTTGTGAAGGGAAATCCTCACAGTGAGCAGTTTTGGATAGTGTACCTGATTGTGCACTTTTCTTGGAAGAAAAAATGATGACGTGTGCTACTATAAACTGATTTATGAGCTATAACCAATGGTCTAGCTGGATTGTCAATAACATGGAAGGAATGTAGCTAGGAAATTTGTCACAAAGACATTTGGGAAGAGGTATAAGGATAGAACTTTCCATAAGTAAACAGGATATGAAAGTATTTGTATCTCATGTAGCTGATCACCATAATGTGAAATCAGAAGAAAATGACTTTAATAATCAGACAGATAGGATTACTTATTGTATGGATAGCAATTGACCTCTTTCCTCAGTTACACCTCTAATTGCCCAATGAGCTCATAAACTGTTAAAGGGATAGAGGTTTTGCATGGACTTTACAACATAGACTTCCACATACCAAGGCTGTCTGGCCACACCCACTGATAGATGCCAAATATGTCAGCAGCAGAGAACTGATAGTCTCTAACACTGCAGCATTTCCCAGGGTGTTTAGATGGTGATCTGCTGGCAGGTTGAATATGCTGGAACTCTTCCATTATGGAAAAGGGAATACTTTGACCTGAGTGATATAGACACTTACTCCAAGTATGGATTTGTCCTCCTTCTGCATAACAATTCTGTCAAAACTACCATTTGTAAACTACAGAATGCCTCATCCACCCTTATACTATTTTACAAGATATTACTTTTGACCAAGTAACACATTTCATGGGGGAAAATTGTCAAAGGGCTCATGCTCATGGAGTTAATTTGTCTTATCATATTCCCCACCATCTATAAGCAGCTGGAATGCTATAACTGTGGAATAACATTTGGGGATGCAAGTACAGCATCAGGTAGGTGAGAAAACCACACAAAATTTAAGCAAGTGTAAAGGGTTATATATGTTTTGAATCAGCATCTAGTCAATGTCACTGTTTCCTCCAATAGCCAGCACACAGGTGTCCATGAATCAAGGAGTAGAAGTGGAAATGGGAAAACACACACCATTATCCCTAGTGAACAACTAGCAAAATAATTTTCTTTCTGTTTCAACAACCATATTCTCTTCTAGACTGAGTGTCTTAGTTTCCACAGAGTGGGATGGCAGTGAAGAACAATGTACAGTGGACCCTTGACTTACAAACTCAATATATTCTGAAGGGTTCATTGTAACTCCTGTTGGTCAATGAAGGCTTAGTCTCCTTTACACAGCCTTCAAAATTTCTCTCCAATATACAGGCAGATCTTAGTGTCCTTAGATAAACACTGGCACAGGGTTTCTCAATTAACCCCACACAAGAAAGGATGTTGCAATGTTTCTTCCAGAACTCATTAAGGGTTAAATCTGTATCCAAGACTGTCTAAAAGGAAAAGGCCTAGCATTTGGGTCTTGACTAAAGACTTCAGTTGTAAGTTAAAACTAAAATTCTAATTGTACACAAGTTATTTGTATGTCAGGCCATTATAACTAGAGGTTCCAGGCTGCACTGAAAAGCATAATGATTCCTTTAAACTGAAAGCTAAGATGTCCCCCCAGTCATTTTGGGCTTCTCATGCCTCAGAATCAAAAAGTAAATGATTATGTTGGCAGAGATGATTAATATAGACTACCCAGGGAGATATTAGACAGTCACTGCACAATAGAGGTAAAAGTTTATTGGCACATTTTAGGTATACAATATGATGACATTCAACATTGGTATTTGTACCTTCGCGTGATATATCTTGGTGCTTATTTTTCCCCATTCCCCTGTCCTCTCCACAAACCCTCCAAACCTCCCTATGTATAAAGACTTTGTTTCTGTTTTTTTCCCCTTTCTCATATATTTTCTTTCCCTTGTTTTCCTTTCCCTTATCCCTCCCACTTTCCCTTCCCCTTTGGACTTTTCTTTCTATTTCCCATTATCTATTATACATTTTGATCCTCATTTACACTTTCCATTTCTCACACCAGAGAAACTATTTGGTATTTATACATGTGTGTCCTATTTATTTCACTTAAGTGTATGGCCTCAATGCGCATTCACTTAGCTATAAATGTTTCTGCTTTCTCATTCCTTATGGATGAGTAGTACTCCAGTTTATAAAAAATAACCACATCTTCTTTGCCCAGTCCCCAGTTGATGGGCATTTGGGTTGTTTCCAACATTTATTGTATTTTTTACACACTTTCTCTGTGTGACACTGCAGGAGACAGGCATTATACATTTTTTTTGCCTCCCATCTATAGATAACTATTGTAGGCTTTTCTGCCTCTGATTCTTTAAGCCTACCTAATAAATCCCTTTGCATAACTATAAATATATTTTTCATTGGATGTGTTCCTCTGGAGAACTCTCACTAATACATATCTTCTCCTAAAAGTTATATCATAATGCCATTGGTTTTGAGCTACATTCATCAGACACAAATGTTTAAATATACCATTGTTTCTCTTGTGTGAAAAACACAAAATGTGAGAAAGGACTAAAATGGATGATAGACATTAGAAAGTAAGAAGAAAATATTCAAATGAGGAGGGGAACACGACAGCATGGATGGAAAAGGAAAGGGAGAGAATAGAGACAATTTTTTTTAAAAAATGGAAGGAAAACAATACAAACAAATTATTATAAAGAGAGAGATGAAGAAGGATTGAAGGAAAGGGAGGGAAATACTGAAAAAGGAATTAAGATATACTTATGTATAGGTAGAAATTTCCTATAATAAATGTTATCATTATGTATGTCAAAAGTGTATCAATAAAATTAATTGAATAATAAAGGAATAGGAAAATATGCCAGATGTAATTGAAATAAAAGCAGTCATTTATCATATATTCTGGGCAAAAATTCTTAAAATTTGTTATGGTACCACACAGCTTACATCATTTATTTCATGCTTAAATTTTCCACTCACTTCTACAAGTTAAACATCGATTATTGTATGCATAAATCTTACAAATGTGTTTAAGATTAAATTAGGATACATTTATGTTTTTTGCAAATTCATGATTAATTTAATTACTGTATGAGTCAGAGTTCTCCAGAGACACAAAAATAATAGGAAAGGTATATAGTTAGATAATTAGAGATTGTGGGTAATTTATCCATAACATCATGGAGGTTCAGAAGACATATGATTTGTCATGTACAGCCTGGAGATTCTCAAAAGCCATTTAGTCTAAATTTGAAGGCCTAAAGATCACTAGAGTTGATGATTTAATCCTAGTAAGTAAGTACAAGATGAAACGAGATGTGTCAGTTCACACAGTGAGGAAGGGAAAAAGGGAGAACATTTCTTTCTCTGTCTTTTTTGGTGTATAGACAATGGATTGGGTATTTCCCAACCAGATAATGAAGAACAATCTACATTAGGGAGCTCACAGATTCAAATGACAGCCTTATCTGTAAACGTCCAGACACACTAGAACAAAGTTTAGTCTGGCCAATCTGATTCACTCAGATTCACACATAAAATAAGTATGATTGATTCCATCCAACAATGAGTAGCTATAATTTCTCAGACATTTCCCTGGATACTGTGAATTTAACAACATAATAAATAAGACAGCCCTTTTCTCCGTGGCAATTTTTTTCAGTACAGGATGCAGATGAATAAAAAGACTGAATTCAATGTTTCACAGATATTGAAATAGATATGTACTAGTAGCAGTATTAACATGGGACTAATACAGTTTGGGGGTGATGGATTAGGAAATGTTAAATGGCAGAGGTGAAATCTAGGTTGTTATAAATAATAAATATTTATATAACTGATGTTACATAGCGAGGGTTAGCTATAAAAGAGCTCATCAAAAAATGTGGTGTGTTTAAGTAAAAGAAAATTACTACAGTAAGAGACACATTGGCATTAATTGGCCCTACATACTCCCACTCAATTAGAAAACCCTTATCACATCATTGTTGCTACTTTCAGAAGCAGTTCTGGAAGTACTTTGTAGTAACATCTTTATGAGTTGTGATTTTTTAAAAAATGTGAATGCTCAAAGAGCTTGGACTGGAGGTTCCATTTGACCCAGCCATCCCTCTGCTGGGTATCTTTCCAAGAGAACTAAAAGAATCATATCACAGAGAAGTATGTGCACCCATGTTTATAGCGGCACTATTTGTAATAGCTAAATCTTGGAAACAGCCTATTTGCCCATCCGTTGGAAACTGGATAAAGAAGTTGTGGTTTTTCTATAAAATGGAATATTACTCAGCCATAAAGAACAAGAAAATAGATTCATTCATAGGAAAATGGATACATATGGAAGATATACTCTTACGTGAAATAAATAAGTCACAGATGTGCAAATACCTAATAGTTTCCCTGGTGTGAATATTCTGCAACAATGCATAAGATTCTAATAAGATTACTGACATTTAGAAATGGGAAGAAAGGAGCTAAAGGTGTAGGGAAGGTGGGATGGGTAGGGGAAGAGTACAAAGGGAAAAGAAAAAAATGTGAGAGAATGAAAAGATGAAAATAGTGTTTGTAATGGGGAGGACGGGGTGAAGGGAGGGCAGAGGTAAGGGGAAAAAATGAGAATCAAGACTTGTCATGTAGAGGTACAAGATCCCAACAATGAATGTAACTGTACTGTATCCCTAAAATGTACCAATAAACTCAATTAAACCTGAAAAAAATAAAATAAAATAATAAAAAAATGAAAAATAAATAAAAAATGTGAATGCTGATGCTGAGTGCCATCCAATGGCAAAACGCGCTCCTCAAATCATTAAGGAGTATCTTCATTCACCTTGTTTGCCAGACCTGACTTTGTGCAGTTTCTGGCTCTTTCCGTAGAGTAAAAATAATCAAGAAAGGTAAATGTTCGGAATTGACTCAGGACAATTAAACAGCCATGACAGTACATCTAATGAATAACATGGGAGAACTTTCAGAACTGCTCCAGAACCCGGCAAGCATGATGAATCAAGGATGCTTTTATAGAGGGGGAATTTTGAGGGAGATGAATGGCAATATGTCTTTTCCTGCAATATTTTTAAATTTAAGAATTCACTGTATATTTCAAGTACACATAGTATTTATATTCAAAAATTGGATGGTACATATATGATAGATATATTAAAGAAAGAATGATTTAGTGGACTGATCTAACATTTCCTATTACTTGACAGAAGAAATGCACACATGTAAAACAAATAAGATACTATTATCCCAAGCATTGCATAAAGGGTTGTTACATTATTGAAAGCAGAGATGAAACTAAACTGCTGTACTCACAGACTCTGAAAAATTGTGTGTGCATAATTCTGTGTAACACATTATGTGAAACACAAGAACTATACTTATAAAATCCACTTGTTATTTTCAAACCATAACATTAATAGAATGAATAGACCTGAGTTGATTCAGAAGATTAAAAAGTTAACATTCTATCAGCAAAGCATTGATTTATAGACAGAACATGTTAAATTTTATTGGCACAGTGTTCTATTATGATTTTTAAATAGCTTTTCAAATTTTATGTTCCTCTGGTATCATAACCCCATATACTAGTTTGCTTTCAAAGGTTTCTGTCTGGGTATGTATAAAACTCTTTTAATGTTAGTGTCACCACTAAATTTTTAAAAATCAGATTGCTGGAGAGATGAAATGAAAGCTTTTTTTTATGGAACTTGGCTTCTTTGGCAATGATTATAACTGATCAAGAGTATATTCATTGGCTGAATGTAGTCATTTTTTTTTGTCCAGCTTAATGTCTTGAAATTATCCTTACAAAGTGACTATACAAATTTCCACTCCATTTTAATACTTTAGATGAACACGAAAGCTTAATACAAAATCAAACTTAACAAAAAAACTGTAATACTCTGCATATTATAGGGATTAAAATAAATTTGGATGAAGGCTTTTAAGCATTAAATTTGTATATTTTTTGTGAATGTTATCTATAAAAGCATACTTACCAAATCCCTCCTGGGTAATTTTCAGTGAATTGTTTAAAATTTCTATTGTGCGCTCCTTTCAGATCAGCTATCTGGCCATTGAGTAAATTTTAGCCTGAGCCCCTGGGCCATTATCACATTATAATTCATGTAACCACCCTTGGCACGTTTAGAGACATACTTTCACTCTTGGTGCAGCTTTCTGCCATATGTGATAACCAAGTTAAAGTGTGGTAAGAATTGTAGAGTAGGGTGGAAATAGTAGTACAACAATTTAGCAACACTAGCAATGGCAGGTAGATATTCAGAAAACAGATTGTTTTATGTGCCATTTTGTGCTATTTATTTTCAGATAACTGTTACTTCCAGAACAGTAAGAACAAACCTAAGTACAATCATTTATGCATGGACTATCTGCCCAACATTTGTTAGCATTCATTGTTTGTCAGACAGTATATTTAGCATGGCTAGATAAAACATTGTCAAATGGTTGTGATTAACTGAACCACTTTCTGTGAACATTCAGAGGAGAAAAAAATGGGTGTGGGGCAGGAGCAACGCATACATTTGTAAAAATTTGGATTAGGCCACAAGGGAAAGCCCTTATTAATTTCAGAGTAGTTTGATATCCATCCTGTGGGAAATACTTACCAGCTCTGTTATACTTATGTTGTTTGTTCCCTAAAGATTAATATATTAGGAGATTGATCTTTAGTGTTGTAGTGTTGGAATATATTACCTTTAAGAGATGGGACCTAATTGGGAGACTTTAGGTTAGTTAAGGGTATGATCTTGAAAAGATCATGCAGGTGTTTTCTGGCATTTTATTTGGCCATGTGATCTCTTCCTTTTACAAATGCTTCTGCTACCTGCCATGGGTTGTCTTCACCAGATTTGAGATCATACCAATGTCTTGCCTTGACTATCTAGCAGTAGGAGCTAAATAAACTTTTTCTCTATAAAGTTGTCAAACCTCAGGTATTCCAGTGTAATAATGTAAAATTTAATAATACTTATTTTGGAGGTAGCAATTAGCCATACTAATAGGGCTCAAAATGTTGGTGCTTACACATGCATGATGTATTGCAGAAATATGATACAATAGAATAACCACATCAGATTTAATGAAAGAATTACAGCCAAAGACTAACTCAAAGCATTGGTTCTTGGAAAGCTGGAAAAGTTTTTGTTGTGCTCTTATTTCTTGCTGTGTGATAAGCTCAATTGGCAGAAACCATGGGCTCACTGAGACCAGGTGTACCATATCAACCTCACTTTTAGAAAAAAAAAATATCAACCAGTGAGACAAACCACCCTGAATGTGATTGTACCTCACACACCACAAAGTGAAAGAAAAGGAAGAGACAGACAGAGAAAGAGAGATCACTGCCAAGCCTGCTGAACTTAACTTTAATATCAAAATATCTAGTGAAGATTCCTGACCATGGAATAATAAAAATGAAAGAGTGATAATTTTCCAGGGAATTTTCTTTTTTTTTTCTTTTTATTGAGATTATTGGTACAATCTAGCTATACAATACAATTACATTCATCATTGGGATTCTGTACCTTTACATAATAGGTCTTGATTCTCATTTTTCCCCTTGTCCCTGCCCCCCCTTAACCCCCTCCTCCCCTCATCCCAATTTACTGTGTTGATTTGGCATTGTACAGAAATAGACAACCATATTGGTCTAGAAATGTCACTTTATTTTTATTTTTAATTTTTTTTCTTCCCTGTGTACAGGGGTAACATATCGTACTAAATATGTAAGGTAATATCTACGTGGGTTTGATTACAGAAACTAATAAAGTATTCTCTAAAATGGAAAAATGGGACCATTTTCATCTCCAGAATTAAGGATTATTTTGATGTTACATCATTGCCTTTTCTCTTTTACTTTCTTTTTTAGTTTTATTTTAGGATTCCCTAATTTTAATGTTCATACAGAGATATCTTTAACTGAAATACCGAATAGTTTCTTTGATGTGAAAAACTATAATAGTACACAGGATCCTAATGAGACGATTAATAATGTGAAATAGGAAGTAAAGGGCTAAAGGTGTAAGGAAAGTGGGAAGGGTGGGGGAAAGGTAATAAGGAAGAGGAAAAAAATATGAGAAACAGGGAATTTTCTTATTAGTGAATATTTCCAAGAAGGACACAAATGTATTTAGAAAGTTTTTAAAAATTTGAATGACAATATCAACCTATATTATAATGGATACATAATTTAAAATACTACTTTAAAATTTAAATTATTTCAACATTTTAAAATTTAAACGTGCGGTAACTACAATTATAACAAATGAATGATATTTTTGGGTAGTAAAGAATGCTATCTTCATTGAATATCACCGTTTTCTTTTTATCTTTATCCTTCTCAGGAACTTTTTGTTTTTAAATTACTTATACTGAAGGATGTGTTTCATTTTGGCATATTTGTAAGTGTGTATCTCATACAATGTCATCACCCTTCATTACTTCCCTTTTCATTTTTTCTCTTCTCTTTTATTAACTTTCTCTTCTCTAGTAGCCCCCCTTCTCCTATGACTGTAACCAGATATTTTCTATATGATCTGCAATATCCGAATGGTCTGAAACTCAATTATTTTCATCCCTATCTTTGAAATCAATGATTCGTTTTCTAACTTTTTATTGCCTATACCTTTGATTGGTGTCTCAAAAACAATGAGAGTAGACACCCTTGTTTTGTTCCTGATCATAGGAGGAAAATATCCAATTTTCAAAAGCAGTGCAATGTTCTCCGAGTTTTTCTTTGATGTGCTTTAACAGCTAAGGAAGTGTAAATCTATTCTCAGATTGTTATTTTTTAATAAAGAAAGCATCTTGCTGGATTTCAAAGAGAGATCTTCATTTATAGTGGTGATCATTTTGTTTTTATCCTTATACTATTAATATCTTTTCATTAATGTATTTTTACTGTGAGACAAAATTGCACTCTTTTCTAATTATGTTTAATACATGAATCACAGCCAAAGCATGCTTCAAAGCACTGGTTCTGGGAAGGCTGGGTCAGTTGACTGCGGTGTGCAATTCTAATTATATATTACCATACTTAGCTGGCTAATGTTTAGTTTAGAATTTTTGTATTCATATTCACTTGATCTTAGCCAAAAGGCCGAGAAGCGATTGTATTCATATTCAAATTATATACTAATCTATAATTTTATTTCAAATTATCTTTGTTTTTTGCATCATGTTAGTACTTCCCTCATTGTATAAGATGGAGATTGTGTTATTTTATTATAATTAGTTGAAAAAGCCTGTAAAGAAATGGTATGAATTTTTGAATTACTTTGAGGAATGTACCTATGAATAGGTTTGGACCATAATTAGGTTACGGACAATTGCTATAAGTTTTGCTTATTTATTATTGTTTTAAAATTTCTAATAACTTCGTCTCCTTAAGTAAGTCTATATTTTCCTCAGTCTCAATACTTTATATATTTCTAGAAATATATCCATTTTGTCTGAATCATATAGTTATTTAACATTTCATTGTTCATAATATTTCTTTATAGTCATTTTTTGCTTCTGCGAAGTCTATAGTAGTTTTCTGTCATGCAATATTGATTTATGTAATCTGAATCAACTTTCTAGATTATATGAATTAAATAATAATCAATTTTATTCAAATAACTTTTAAATCACTTCTTCTGCCTTTTGGCTATGATCAAGTGTAGTATCAAAGAACATATAAATGTCAATTAAAGAATAAAACATGGTTATCGTCAGGCACGGTGTCATACATCTATAGTTCCAGCTACTCAGGAGATTGAGAGGGGAGGCTGGTTTGATGCTAGGAGTTCAAGACCAGTGAATTAAACATCATGAGACAGGGTCTTAAAAACAAACACAGAAACAAGAATTTTTCATCTCAAGAGAGGCTGTAAAAGTCATTTGACAAAATCTGACAATATCTTTGTTTAGAAAGGTTAGAAAAAATTCAAGAAGGCAAGACGAAAAGTGAGAGGAAGGAAAGAAGAGGGCAGGAGAGGAGAGAGGAGAGGCAAAAGCAGAAGATACAATCTCAACAATCAAAACAGAAGAGAACATCCTAAACCTAATAAAAGGCATCTATGGAAAATCTATAGCTAACATATTACATGGAAAAAGATTGAATAAATAGTAATGAGACAAGGATGTCTACTGTCACCAACTTCTATTTAACAATGAAATGGAGGTTTTGGTTCATAAAATCAGATAAAAAGTAAATGGCATTCAAATCTAAAAAAGTAAAATTATCTTAGTATGAGATAACATAATATTTATGTGGAAAATATAAAGAAAATTTCTCTTTTCCTCTTTCCTCCCTCCCAGACGTTCTGCCTCCTTCCCTCCCTGCCTTTCTTCTCTCTCCAGAAAATAAAAAAAATAATTTCCACAAGGTCAAAATGTGGAAGAAAAATATATAAAGTTAATTGTATTTTTGTGTATTAGCAGCACAAAACCACAAATAAAATTAAGAAAATTATTATATTCATAATACAGATACTTCTAAACATGTGATGGGGTTATATCCCAATAAACCCAACAAAAAATGAAAAAAAAATCAGGCAGATCATTGTAAGTCAAGATCTGCTTCATTTGTGATGGGGTTAGGTCCTGATCTCATTGATGTGGAAAAGGTGTAAGTCAAACCATAGTAAATTGGGAACAGCATATAATATCAAAACTAATGAAATACTTAGAAATAAAATTGGCTTGATGTTGTATACTACAAAATTTAAAAACTACAGTTAATTCTAATATTTATATAGAATTTAAAGGAAATCCCAACTGCTGAGGCAATAAAGAATAAATTTGAAAGTATTATATTTCTTTCTTTCAAAGTTATCATCATGCTACTGTAATTAACATAGTATTACAATGACATAGTGGTGCTAAGGAAAAAGGGCAAGGGATGAGGAGGAGGGGAAGGATAAAAAAGAAACTACAGTTAATTCTAATATTTATATAGAATTTAAAGGAAATCCCAACTGCTGAGGCAATAAAGAATAAATTTGAAAGTATTATATTTCTTTCTTTCAAAGTTATCATCATGCTACTGTAATTAACATAGTATTACAATGACATAGTGGTGCTAAGGAAAAAGGGCAAGGGATGAGGAGGAGGGGAAGGATAAAAAAGTAGAGTACTATCTAAAATATTTAAATAACTAAAAAATCAGACCCCCCAAATATAAAGACCCAATTCATAAATGGACATCTGAAGTGAACAGATATTTTTCAGACAAAGAAGTAAAAGCAGCAAAGAAACATATGAAAAAATGCTCCACATCACTGGTCATTTAAGAGATGCAGATGAAAACAACACTGAGATTCTACCTCACCCTAGAAAGAATGGCTGCTAACAAGAAATCAACCAATAACAAATGCTGGTAGGGGTATGGGGAGAAAGGAACCCTTCTGCATTCTTGGTGGGAGTGCAGACTGGTACAACCACTATGGAAATCAGTATGGCGATACCTTAAAAACTAGAATTAGAAGTCCCATTTGACCTGTCTATCCCTGTGCTGGGTATCTTTCCAAAAGAATTAAAAGAATCATACCACAGTTATACATGTGCACCCATGTTTATAGCAGCATAGTTTGTAATAGCTAAAACTTGGAAACAGCTCAGTTGCCCATCAGTTGGAGGTTGAATAAAGAAGATGTGTTTTTTCTCTAAAATGGGGTACTAAAAAAAGGTAGTACTTATCCATCAAGAACAAGAAACTAGAGATATTTATAGCTAAGTGGATGCATATCAAGGCTATACACTTAAGTGAAATTAATAGGACACATATGTGTAAATACTGAATAGTTTCTCTGGTATGAAAAACTAAAAGTGTAAATAAGGATCAAAATGTATAATTGATATTGTGTAATACAGAGAAAAGGTCTAAAGGAATAGGGGAAGTGAGAGGGGTACTGGGAAGGTAAGAAGGAAAAAGAAAAAATAGGAGAAAAGCTGAAAAAATGGAAACAAAATCTTGTAAATAGGGAAGGGTGGAGGGGGTAAAGGGAGGGCAAGGAAATGGGGAAAAAATAATAACCAAGATATGTCATGTTAAGGTACAAGATGGTGATTAGTCAATTGGATAACTATATGCAAAAGGTGAATTTTGGTGAATATTTCATAATGCACAAACATTAATTCAAAATAGATAATATGCATAAAATTAAAGAAAAATATATGATTGAATATTTGTGACTTTGCTATAGAGTCTGACATTAAGGGCACAAATGATAGAAAATAGAAAAATAAGCATTGTAATTAATTAGTCTTCATCAAAGTTCCAATAAATGTATTTTTGGTTTCAATGTACAGCACAGAGTGAAAATACAAGATGCAGATCTGTTGAAAATATCTATAACCTATGAATATATTCTATATGTGACATATATATTCTCCTAACTATTATAGAATATTGTATTGTGTTCATATAACTAAATTATAGAACATATGAAGAACTCTTATAAGTAAAAAATAATAAAAAAGCCTTAAGTAAATAATGGCACAAAGAGTTCAGTGGACAATTCACTAAATATGCTATCTTTATTGTGAACAAGCACATGAAAATGTAAGCAATAATCCAAACCACCGTAAGATATCACAAAACACCACCTAGAATGATAATACTCAAAAGATGAAAAATAACAAATGTTGACAATGATATAGTGAAACGGGTACACTGATACTTTGCTAGAGAGAGTGAAAAGTAGTAAAGCTGCTTTGGACAACATTTCAGGGTGTATTTAAGAAGGTAAACCTCAGTTTCTATAAAACCTGGGAAACTAAATCTGAAGTCTACACTAGAGAAAATAAAAACTATTTCCGCATGAAAATATGTGCATGTAGTTCACAATGACATTATTAAATGTCAAAGTAAAGAGCAGAAGATAAACTTTCAAACACTATAGACTAGATCAATATAAATACAGAAGGAAGTGTGTTGTGAGTGGGTAATTTATTCGAAACTATAATGATCATTATGTTAGTGTTAATGGAATATACTGAATGTCTATAATTTTGTTCAGATGACTGCAGAACCTGGAAAAGCTGTTGCTGCTATCAATGCATAACATACTCTTATTAGTCTCTTTATATAAATATAAATATGTATATATATATGTATAAATTGAATTTTGGGAAATTTTAACGGTGCTGCCAACTTTGGAAACAGTCATCCCAATTTACTGTTCTGAGCTGGCATTATATAGAAATGGACAGCCATATTGGTCTAGAAATGCTAATTTATTTTACTTTTTTTTTCCATGTGTACAGGGGTAACTCACTGTATTAAATATGTAAGGTCATATCTATGTGGGTTTGATTACAGAAACTAATAAAGTATTCTCTAAATAATGAAAAAAGAATAAGATAAGACTATAAGAGCAAGAAGCAATTTAAATATGTTCGGGGACCATTTTCATCTCCAGAATTAAGGATTATTTTAATGTTACATCATTGCCTTTTCTCTTTTACTTTCCTTTTTAGTTTTATTTTAGGATTCCCTATTTTTAATGTTCATACAGAGATTTCTTTAACTGAAATACCGAATAGTTTCTTTGGTGTGAAAAACTATAATGGTACACAGGATTCTAATGAGATAATTAATAATGTGAAATAGGAAGTAAAGGGCTAAAGGTGTAGGGAAAGTGGGAAGGGTGGGGGAAAGGTAATAAGGGAGAGGAAAAAAATATGAGAAACTGAAAAAAGGGAAATAAAGTGTTTGTAAATGGGGAGGGAGGAGGGGGTGAAGGGAGGGCAGGGACAAGGGGGAAAAATGAGAATCAAGACCTATTATGCAAAGGTAAAGAATCCCAGTGATGAATGTAACTGTATTGTACACCTAGATTGGACCAATAAACTCAATTTATAAAAAAGGGAAATTAAAAAAAATAGATTAATTAAAATCAGCATTTCTATTTGAAAAGATATAACATGTCAAGTTTATTAGCATAGTAGATTTCATTAACAATAATTTTAGTTAACAACAGTAAATTATACATTGGTCAATATTCCTGTCACTGGGGGAAAATACCCAATTCTGACAAATTAAAGAAGAAGAGGTTTACAATTTTCAGAGGAGTCAGTTCATGGTTGGCAGGTATAAATCAGAAATGGTATGGAAGAAAAAAGCTCCTCACTGTTATAGTCAGGAGGCAGAGAGGAAGGGAAGAGCTAGGGACAAGAATACACCCTCTCAGATCACTCGCCCCATAGTCCACACCCTACCAGGTCCCACCAACTGACAGTATATTTAACTAAAATTCTCAGCAACGAATTAATTCAATGATTAGAATAGCATCCCCACGATTTAATCACATTCCAGTCAAAGTGTTGAGAAGCTTTAAATATAAGCCATAATGTTTCACTTCTGGACCCTAAAAAAGGTAATGTCCATTTCATTATGCAAAATGCATTTACTGCATAACTAAAAGTTGCCAGAGTTGATGAAAAGTCCAAGTCCTAAGTGTTTTTTGCAATTTAAGGGAAGCTATTAGCTGTTAGTGCCTGTAAAAATTACAAGAACAGTTTAATACTAATATTAGCAAATGGCAGAAGTTAAATAAATTAACGAGTATATATAGAGAGAGCATAGATAGATAGAGAGAGAGAATAATTGGACCAAAGCAAGACTAAAACCCCACAGGGCAAACATTAAATCCTAATCCTATAGTTCCATGTCCAAGACTGGGACAGGTGGTTGTGGTCATATATGAATTCCAAATGCTTCTGCAGACCCATTCTTACAGCAATGAGTTACCAGACCTCATGTCCTCTCTCTTAGGCTATCTTTGCTCATTTCCTGTACTCTGACTTTCTTCTGCTAACTTTCCACAGGCCTGGAATTTCCAATTTCCTGGAGTCTTTAGTGGACCTGTGGCTTCTTTCCCATCACTTTCCTTATTGCTCTTCCAGGGTCCATTGCCTATTCTCCCAGGCGTTCTTTTGAAATCTTGGTGAAGCCTCATGACTCGATAACCCTTGCAATCTGCATTCCTGAAAGAACTACATCAAGTGAATGATGCCAAGGTTTTCCATTAGCTTTAACAGTATCCTGGCCCTGTTAGACCATGACTGTTGTGCTCTCTTTGGGAGCGCATATACTAACTAGATCAGGGCTGTAGTGGCGTCAGAGTTTCTGGATGGCTGAAACCACGAATTCACTTCCACCTTTGGTCCTATGAGATCAGGAAAGCATCAGCTCCCTTCTCAAAGCAAAATCTTCCAGAGAAGTTTTCCCTTTATCAGTCTTGAGCATGCAATGAGTGGGATCTGGCCAAATTTACATATGCTTCCAAACCATCCTTCCAAATGTCCTGATGCAAAGAACTTGACTTCTTTTTAGTGCTAATCCTTTCAGCCTCCCCACTCTCCTTTCCCTCAACTTAATAGGCATTTTCATTCTGTCCAAGATTCATATTGTTCAGTTATGCTTTTTACTCCTGATTCTTCAAGTAAGTTTAGCTGAAGTCTCCAGCAACATTCATGCCACAGTCTGAACATTAGGCTGCCTTACAATATCCTCTGCTAGATCTAGTAGTTCCCCTCTTTAATGCCTTTATCTTATTTTCCTGCAATATTTCAGGACATGGACAAAGCATAGATTAATTAACTGTCAAAATGAAACATGTATGGCTTGTTGTTCAACTTCCAATGGACTCGTTAATCACAAATGAAGTATCCTGAGCTTGGCCTTTACTGTCAACATTCCTAATAGCATTCTGGACTTCTGAGCTAGTAGCAGAATCTCCGATCAATCTCTCCTCACTCTCCAGTATTCTAGGGCTTCTCTAGAGACCAATTCCAAACGTTTGCAATCTCCTCCACAGACTAAGTCTGTTGCTTTCTGAAGCATATGATTGTGTATAGTCACAACAACTAGGCTCATGCCAAAGGATTTATTCAGCAGTTGGTGACTAAGACAGAAATGGCATGGCAGAGGAGTAATGGGGTGGAAGGCTGCTCATCCTATGACAGCAAAGAAGCAGAAAATAAGCAAAGGCGATCAGGTAATGAATACATCTTTGCAAAGCATTCCCCCAGCGATGCACCTCCGACCAGGTCCCACATCTACAGAGCAAAATTAGCTACTAAAATAATCAATGAATGAATCTGCTGATCTAGACACTAATTACATGAGTATAACCAGTTTGTGAAAACAGTTCAAACTACTCAGTTATGGTATAGTTTTATATATGTATATATCAATATACAGAGAGAAAATATAATTAAAACAGTTAAAATTAACTTTTCAATCTTTATTTTCAGTGATCCTTTCTAGGAACAGTAACAGGTGAGTAAAAATTATATTTGTAATTCTTTAAAATTAAATGTCTATGTGAGAAAGCATTTTGGTCAACTAAGCCACTAATTCTAATATCATATAAATACTGAAAGTTTTGTTTAAATCAGTTATCTTGTTAAAAGTTCTTTTATTTTCATAGATTTCTATATTTCCTATTTTTATCTATCTTGGTATTAGCTGAGCTAACAATTACAGTCCTTGGGATGTATTCCCACTAAAAATTTCTAACTCAAATATTTTAGGCAAATGTCATTGTTGTCAAACTAGGAAATTCCAATAAAATGTATGTGAAGATCAAGTTTGATTTTTATAAACCAAATGACATTATCTGGTGACATATTGCTGTTTGAAAGAGAAAAACAACATGACCTGAATGTTGAACATTTCAAGTAAATTCGTATTTGAGTAACCTCATATGAGAGTGTTAACTTGAAGATAATATCTAGCAGAATAAAAGGATAATTTAATCCTATTTTATACCATATAATGTACAATATAATGTACAACATTTTGAATATAGCTCTAGAAGTTTTCCTTATCAAATATTCAGGTAAACAACACTGGAAGAACAGTCTAACATGCTATATTCCAATTCAAATTAATTGTCTGAACTTGGTAGGACATGCTGGTAAATGTAGGGATATGAATTTAGATGTGTTCAATTACAAAATCAAAAGATTTATAAGACTTCATGTGATAGAGACATTTTCCAATTATAATAAAGCTGTTAAATGAATATAATATTTTTAATCATTATATATTGATTGAGAATGATGAGAAATGATCATTTCAAAATGAGAATGATCATTTCAAAATGTGTTTTGTAAAATGCTAATTGTCCAAAGAAAAAAGTGTGTGTTGAGAAATTCTGGACCGATTTGATAATTAGTTTTATTTGTTAACATCTCAGATCCTTCAAAATATATTTTTTTGTCTCTGAAGCACGTTAATTGATAGTGTTTATGAGAAAGTTCTTGGTAAAAAACTGATATAGATCATGGAATGTAGGTTTGAGATTTTCCTTCAGAAAACCCAGAGATCGATTGTTAATATGTTGTACAGTTTCCTTAACATGCATAGCCAATTGTCAAAGTCTACTAGAGTCTTTTAAAGTAGTGCTGTTTCTTTCTGGAACTCATCGCCAGAATGAGTCAAATAAACTGCAAGGAAGAATGAATCTAAAAACAATGAAACTAAGGACTAACTAAATGGTTCTTGTTACCATCAAGAAAATCATCTCCCATCTTTTTCACTACACTTTCCATAAAGCTGTCTTTATACATGAGGGTAGATGGATAGTAATACTTTTATATTTATTTTTTCCAAAATTTGTAATCTCAATAGAAATGAATGTCCTTTATTTGGAGTCATATTACAAACTCCAAAGAAGGACTCTGGACAATGAAAGCCTCTAGATCTATTACTATTATCTGTTAGATGTAATATATTGATAAACCAGCACTTAGTGAAATACAGTATACCTGAGAAAAATATCCTGTGGCACGATAAGCAGTTATTTCAAAGATGTTATTGAAAAATAAAGCAATGCACATCTACTACAATATTTTTATGCTGTATGCAATAAAGAAGATAATATATTAAAGTAATTGTTATTATTGCAACACTGAATTTTAAAACTGGGAAAATTTTCAAAACATGTAAGAAAGACAATAAAAAATAAATTTAACCTCCTTACTGAAGACAGCCATTATTAGTATTTAGGTAGGTTTATTATTAAAGAGTTATAGAAGCAGACTGCTTTCAATCTGGGTTACTTCAAATAATATTTACCTGTGTTACCTTATGTAAGCTTGTTCATCTCTGAATTCCAATATTTCATATGTTCTGCAGGCAAAAATATATAGACACTAGTATTCAGTTGTTATGAAGATTAAGTAAAATAATTCATATAAAGCCCTGACCACACTCTCTGGAACATATTAATTACTAAATAAATGACAATATTATGTTGTTATTCTTGCTGCTTAGGTAGATTTCTTGTTTCTTTTATATGGACTACATGTTTTGACAAGGAAGTTACCGATAGAAGCACACTTCTGGTCATGGTGGAACTTCTGCATAGTTCCTATAGTGTTTAATTAAGTAGAACTGATTGAGTCCCATATGAATTAAGTACAAATACATGTATGGATGAATTTCTTTATTTATTTTAAACAAATGGTCTTAGTTTTTATGTTGGATTTTGTATGTCATCAACACAGTAAACTTTCCATGTTTTACACCTAGTTATGCACTCATTCTGTTCACTTCAACAATAAATCTGAGGAACTCATTTTCTCCCTCCCTCCCTCCCTCCCTAAGCATAACAACCAACATGTTAGGAGAATTTCAAATTGTCTAAAAATGATTAAATTTCTTCAATATAAGCTTTTCCCCTTGGTAGTGCTGCATAAAGGATACCTTCATCAGACTCCTCAGATTTCAAGTTAAGCACAAGATAAATTTCTTATTTAAGTACTCTCTCAACTTTAGTCCTTAAAATTCTCAAAATTCTAGGATTCTGCTTGTCAAAATTATTCTCCTGCTTATTATGTAAAGTCTAAATATAAAGATTATGCAATGACCAAAAAAGTAATTATTATCCCTAAAATTTGGGTGAATATTTTCACATTTTTAGCCAAATATTGTATAATGGAATGAAAAACTTCCTGTGCAGTTTTACTGACATGGAAGATTAAAAAAAACAGTAATTTTGCTATGAGCTATTTTTTCAGTCTTACCCAGACTCCATGGAGCTATGTGGATGTTTGGTGTGCTAGAGAAGAAAAGTTTTGTAAAAAGTGTATAAGGTCTTGGTTTTTGAGATTATTTTAATGTATAATAAATATAGTGGTAACAAAAACTGGTGAAATATGTTTTTACATTACAGCAAAATGACAACTAAAAATAAAAATAATAGTACAAGTGAACTTAATTTTTATTGTTAATTGAAAATGCTATAAATTCATTCTGATTTTGTAATTTAGAAAATTCAATTAGTACAAATAAAATATAATGGTTCAATTATGTGAGTTTTTATAAAAAATGTGCAACAATTTTATTTGTCATCTTTGTCTGTGAATTATTTAAACTTATTTTTCTATTCTTGATTTTGACACACACACAAACATACATGCACATGTACAGGCATACAAACACAGAAAAACATTTAAAATAACTCATTTATTTTATTTTATTATTATTATTATTTTTTGTACCGGGGATTAAACTCGGGTCCTCGCACTTGCAAGGCAGGCCACAGAACCGCTGAGCTAAATCCCCAGCTCCTCCCATTTATTATAAATAGCGTAGTGTATGTATACTAGGTACATTTAGATTGAAATGGTCAATTCTTATATATAATTTAAAAAACACTTTTTATTGGTTTGTTCATGTATAATAGTGGTAGTCACAAGACTTCCCTGAATTTCCTTTGCACTTAGAAAATCTAACCACTAAGAACAATTGTTTTTCAGATAAGCCTTATCTAAAGGTTTCCTTGCAAATTACTGATATCTACATACCAATTTATTTCCAAAATAAGTTACAGGATATATACCACTCTCTCATAGCTTAATCATTTAACCACTAACCTGATTTCACTCATTACTACCATGGTGATATGATTCCATGTTTGAGAAAGGTTTAAGTATATTTCTAAGAATTTTTTTTTCCTTTAGGGTAAATAAAAATACCCTTTCATTTTTGCAATAACTGTATTATATTTTATTTCCCCATGGCCACATTTGTTTTCTATCAAAAGACAATCCTAGATAAATTTAATAGATCATATATTTTTCAATTAAACCAGAAAAGTCACCAAAATAATAGAAATATAAAGGAAAATATCTGTTTTATTTTTCATGACAAGAAAACATACTTGCTTTGTTGCACTTGCATGTACACTTTTTTATTCATTAAGTTGATTGGTAAATTTTAGTTATACAATATGATGACATTCATTCTTGGGAATTTGTACCTTTACAAAGTATACCTTGGTTCTTATTTTTGCCCTCCCTTCAACCCCTCCTGTTTATAAACATTGGTTGAATTAACACATTTTTTATGGCTTTCCTTTTCAATCTTTTTTTTTGAAAATTTACCATTTTAAGCCAAAGTACTTACATTTAAAGAGAAAATATAAAATGAATAGAGATATGAAAATTGTTATAGTTGTTTACCTGTTTGTTTGTTTTTTTGTATCACTTTTGCACCGGGGATTGAACTCGGGTCCTTGTGCTTGCAAGGCAGGCCGCAGAACCGCTGAGCTAAATCCCCAGCCCCTATCACTTTATTTTTCAGATGGAGTCAAAAAGTCAGTTGCTCAGCATGTCTTCAACCTTGTCATGTTACTGCCTCAGCTTCCTCATTGACTGGGACTTCAGGCTTGTGCTGCAATGCCTGGTAAAGCAGTATTTATATAAACTATATTTTTAATATGAAATTTGGAATTTGAGTTACCTGTTAATGACTAAAATATATCATATTGATACAAAGGTCTGTTGAAGACTAACTGAAGGGTACAATTTTAGTTATCTTTTGAATTACCTTAATGGACAAAAGTAAGACTATTAAAGTGTATTAAATATTAAATTAAAATTTACACTATAAAGTAAATTTCAAAAATGTAACACCCCTCAGAAATTTTACAATTTTCAAGTAATACATCATTTTAGAGGATTATCAAAGTCTGTAGATTATTAGATAATGTTATTTTGAAAGGAGGAAATAGTTGTCTGTGGGGAATTGTAATATCTGACAAAAGTGACTGAATAGGTATCACAACTAAGATCAACATATTCCAATTAGCATAATAGATAATGATTGTAAAATATTCAAAGGGCGTAAAGAAATTTCTACCTTAATGCCATTCCTTAAGAAAGTGACTATTAAAATTAAGTAGGTGTTTCATATTCATATATAAACACTTATAAACATGTTTTATGTACTCAAAATTATACGATATATGTCTTCAACTAACTCCTGTATTTTACATATCTATTTTTCTTAAACATCTCACCTGAGTGATGAAGAACCTTATATAAAATATATTAAGTGAGCCGGGTGTGGTGATGCATGCCTGTAATCCCAGCACTTGGGAGGCTGAGGCAGGAGGATCGCTGTGAGTTCCTGACCAGCCTGGGCTACATAGTGAGTTCCAGGTCAGTCTCAACTACATAGTGAGACTGTCTCAAAAAATCAAAAGAGTAAAAATTTAAAAAAATATATATATATTAAGTAAAATCAAAAGTTCTATAAATTTCTACTATTTTTAACTCATTCTAAATTCAGCTATAGATGCATAATTATTGTTTTTCCTTATATTAACTTCATTATAGTATCTTTTTGTAACAGTAAATGTTGATGTGTTTTTTAAATTTTAGATGTATTTTTCCACTTAAGACATTATCTTTATTGGATTACATATTTACAAGCATTTGAATTGCTATCCTTGATTGAAGAAGTTGAATTCAACACCTGGATAAATAAGGCTAATGGACTATCAATTGCAGCATTTATATTTTTGATTTGCATGTATGTGTATACAACCCTTTTATAGCTATAAGGGAGCCAAGGTGATTGAATACTGCAATACTGTTTATGTAGACCAAAGCCTTAACTATTTACAATGCATTAGTGAGCCACTTTTATATGAAATTATAAGATTTATATACTTTCAATAAAGCTTAGGATCACAAAGTTTAGAAATTTCAGTCCTCCGGTTTTTATTTTTTTATTAGTACATGCTTGCAATGCATCATGATTACATCCCTCATAGGGAGTGGTTACATGTACAAAATACATTTTAATTCTTTTTTATCTCTATTTTCCTCCTTATCCCCTTTCTTAATTTCTTGGTCTCTTTCCAATTTGCAAAAATCTATAATCATTTTTCCTCATATTTATATTTTATTTTGCTCTCCATTTATATTTTGGGTTTCTCTTATGAGTGAATTCATGTGACATTTAAGCTCAGGTGTTTGATTTATTTTGCTTTACATTATATGGCCTCAAGGTGCATCAATTTTCCTACAAATGACTCAAGCTTATGCTTCTTTGTGGAAAAGTACTCCTCTACTGTGTATAAATTCCACGTTTTCTGTATCCACTCATCCCTTGATGGAAACACAGGCTTCTTCCAAGATTTTACTCTTATAAATTGTGCTGCAATAAACATGGGTATGTATACATCACTGTGACTTGCTGTCTTTGAAACTTCGGGGAAGATATTTAGAAGAGGAATAGCACAGTCAAATAATCTTTTCATTTTTAGTTTTTGAGGAAATCTTCATACTGATTTCCATAATGATTATATTAGTTTACACTCACCTAAACAATGAAGAATTCCCTTTTCCTGACAGCTTTGCTAGAATTTCTTTTTGATAGTCTTCTTGAGGATTGCTATTCTTTCTGGAGTGAGATGCAATCTCAATGTTGTACCAGCCAGAGATGTTGAATTTTTTTCCTTGTATTTATTGACCATTTATTTTTCATCCTACAAGAAGTGTCTTTTCATTTCACAAGCCCGTTTATCAATTGTGTTTTAAATTTGGGGATCTCTAACTTTTTTGAGTTCTTTATTAATTATAGATATTAATCTTTTGTTTGATGAGAAGCTGGCAAAAACCTTTTTCCTATTCTCTTTACGTTACAGAAGCTTTTCTTAGGTGACCCCATTTATTGATTCTTGGTGTTATTCCTTATGCATTTTTCGTCATAAAGTCTTCACTTATTCCTGTGTCTTCATATGCTTTACCTATGCTGTCTTCCAACAGATTAAGTACTTGTATTCTAATGTCTAGATCTTTGACATATTTTCATTTTGTTTTAGGGCATATAGCCAATTTTCCCAGCACCATTTTAGGGAACGGATATAGTTCCTTTGTCAAAAATAACATACCTTCTGGGTATTGTGGTGCACACCCTTAATCCCAGCACTTGGGAGGCTGAGGCAGGAGGATTGCCATGAGTTTGAGGCCAGCCTGGGTTACATAATAAATTCAAGGCTGGTCTGAACTACATGGTGAG
>NW_022900951.1:102849385-102879616 GCF_012274545.1 Fukomys damarensis
AAGAAAGAAAGAAAGAAAGAAAGAAAGAAAGAAAGAAAGAAAGAAAGAAAGAAAGAAAGATTTTCTTATCTAGGACTTGAATTTCTTCTTTGGTACCAAGTTAATAAAAGTTCAAGAAATTCCTGATTTCACTGGAGAATTTTATAGTCAGGGGCAGCGTATCTTTTGTTGTTTTGTTTGTTTTTTGGGTTTTTTGTTTTTGTTTTTGTTTTTGTTTTGTTTTGTTTTGTAGTTTCGCTTTGTCTTTTAACATCTCAGAGCTGAAACATTCCATATCCCCCAGCAGTGGAGGGGCCAACTCAAATTTACAATTCTGACAAAAAACTAGCCTGCTTCTACCTTATCTGAATCCTGGATTGCTTGTGCATTACTAATATGATGGGCCATTCCCAAAGAACTGGGTGTAGAGCTAAATACACCGAAGCCTCACATCTGAAATAAACAGAGGTGGTTGCAAAGGCCTAGAAGCAGCCTTGCCCAGGATGCATTATCAAAAATCATACATAACTAAAGATGTCTTTATATTAATAACAGAGTCTTCCACTCTAATCATTCACAAACCTCAGGAAAAAATCAAAATACAGTAAAATAAAAATAATAGAAACATAATAAAACAAATTGTCTGTAAAAATTCCCAACACCATACTATACTAAACTGAGGGACAGGAAATTGAAAGCAGTGCAAAATAATTTGAGGGACAAAAGAGGAAATAAAAAGGAGTTTAATAGGGTGCTCAGGGAGCTCAAAGAAATAACTGAATAGATAATGGAATTCATAGGTGAAATGATAAGAGAGTTTACAGAAAACAGTAATAAAAATCTAGCTGAAATAAACAAATTGGTACAAAACATGAATGACCAGTTAAGAATTTTAAACCATTAAAAAGCATCAGATATTCAGATTAAAATTTCTATTGATGGCATGGGAAGCAAACAGTGTGAAGAGAAAATAGCTGAGGTAGAAGTTAGGAAAGCTGTTGAAGACAAGTTATTCAGAGATGCCATAAACACAAGTGTCATAAAATGTATATCCACCAGCTGCTAAAATAATAATTACATTTTCTTTGGAAATTTTGAAAAATCAGAAGATAGCACAAAAGGTATAAAAAACCTGTTTATAGAAATAATAGCAGAAAACTTTGTAAATATGGGGAAAATATTAACATATAGATAAGTGAGGCACATAGAATCTTTTTATGGGGAGGTACCGGGGATTGAACTCAGGTCACTGCTCTTGCAAGGCAGGCAGTGGAATCACTGAGCTAAATCCCCGGCCCTGAATGTGGCTATCTTAATAGTTTTGAGTGATATTGTGGCTTTGAGGTGCAATTCCCTGATAATTAGTCATGGTGAGGATCTTTACACAAAATCTGCTGGTCAATTTTATAAGTATGCCTATTCCAATTATTTGCCAATTTTTATATTTAGTTATTTGTTATTTTGCTATTTAGTTTCATTGTTTCCTTGGCTTCTTTGTGTAGCATTTTGAACATTATCTCTTCCTCATAGGTAGGTTTTATAATTTGTGATATGTCTAATTTTATTTGAGTCTTTTCTTAGTTTTTAATCTTGCTAAAATCTATTTTGTTCACATTTTTAAAAATCTTACCTATTGATTTTTCAATTTTTGTATTTCAATTATCTGTGTTTTAATATTTTACTGCCATCCATTTTGCAACTTTGGACTTAATTTGTACTTCTTCTTCTAGCTCCTTACTTTATTTATACTGGAGATTGACCTCGGGATACTGCACTTGCACGGCAGGTGGTGAAACCACAGGGCCAAATCCCCAGCTCCCTTAGCTTAACTTTTAAATGTTAATTTGCAATCTTCTATTTAATTTCTTGTTGCTCTAATCTTGTTATATTTTTATATTATTTTTGAGTTACTGTCTTTTCTTTCTACTTTCTTGAAATGTAATATTTGGTTGTTTGTGAGCTTTCTTTTATATTCTCGTATTTGTTTATGCTTTATACATCCTTCTTATGTCTTTATGCCAAAAGCTTGCTGTATTGTATTCCTATTCCTATTTCTTATGATACATTTTTTTCATTTTCCCTCTGATTTTTTGTTTGATCTATTGGTTTACAGGAAAGTATTGTTTGCCCTCAATATGTTTGTGAATTCTCCAATTTTTCCCGTTTGTTGATTTCTATTTTCATGTCATTCTGTTCTGAAAATGTACTTGGTTCGATTTGTATCCTTTCAAATTCATTAAGACTTATTTTGTGGATTAACATAAACTCTATCTTGGAAAATGTTTAATGTATTCTTGAGAAAAACATGCCTCCTGCTGGTGTTGGATGAAAGTTTTATAATGCTAGAGCTTTTTGATCAATAGTGCACAGATAAGCATATGTAGAATTCTACTACATTATAAACTTTTTAACTAATTCTATATTTCCACATGTTTTCATGTTACTAATTGCATTCCATCACATTGAACAGCTCCATTTAACATTGCTTGTATGTTACGTCTAGTGATGAACTTCTTCACCTCTTGTTTATATATATTTTAATATCTCATTCTGAAGCGCAAATTTGACAGATGAAATCTTGATTGCTATTTGCGTTTTGCTTTTTATTGCTTTGCTTTTATTATTTTGAAAATATCCTGTGTTTTTCTGTTCTACAATGTTTCTGTGGAGGAATCTCCTGACAATCTAAAGAGCATTCCCTTGTAGGTGATCATTTGTTTTTCTCGCCGATTTAAATCTTTTCTTTCATATTTGACAGTTTTGTTATAATGTAATTCTATGAAGTCCTCTTTACTTTAACCTACTCAGAAATTTTAGAGATTGATATACCTGGATTTGAATATCCCCACCAAGATTTTGGAAGTTCTCAGCTCTTCTTTATTTAACTAAGCTTTCTCTTTCTCTTTCTCTGCATTCTCTTTCGAACCTTTCCTAAGGTACCCAGCATGATGATGTCTTTAGAGACTAGTTTAGGTAAGTAATGCGAACCTCCTGTGTCTGGATTAATAGGACTCTCTCCAGGATTATAGATGACCGAGAATGTGCTGGTTTGCACAGCTGTTGCTGTTTCTACAGATGGCTTGGTTGGTTGTCTGGAGCATTACGAAGGGCACAGGCAGGTGTGATTCCTTATGAATAATCAGGTGATTAGCCTGCCTCCAGGATCAGACTCAAGAAAGGCCACATCCAGTAGAAGATCCACTTCTGTAAGCACATTGAAGTATACAGAGGGTGGGAATGTTCCAAAGTGTGCAAATGGATTTGATTACCAATAGGTTCCTGAAAAGGTTTCCACTATTTCTACGAGTGGGCCACAAAACAGGTAAGGCTGCTTCTATGACCACAGTATAACAGGACTAAAGCCACATTAGGTGTATTTCGAGGGTTGTAGTTGAGACTTATATCAGTGGTCCTACTCCAGCTCAAGCGAGCATGATTTTTTTGCCAGTTTTGAAGGAGAAAAGAATGTGGCCCATGTTGTGGAAAGGCAGCCCTGCATTAGAGTTCCGCAGTACTTCAGACTCCACAGCCATGAATGACTTTAAAGGTTCATATGCTGGACAGTGTTAGGTGAGGCTTCTATTCAGGTGCACGGGGTTGCAAATTGTGGTGAAGAATAAGATCATGGCTGGGATGAGAATGCAAGACCAAGGCCAAACAGTCTGGAGTCCAGTCAATAGGAGTTCGGTGTTACTTGAGGTTCGCATACAGCACCATATTCAGTGAGTCTGCTGTGAACATGTAGGGCGGCCTCCTCAAGTTAATTTTCCTTGGTCTGGGACTTCTCCAGAATTTCATAACCTCCCATTTTGAGCCTCACAGCTTTCAAGGAACACTTTCATCAATTAATGCATGTCGGATGATTGCTAATATAGAAAATACCAGATGGGAAATACAGTTCTATTATCTTACAGAACTCAAAAAATATATATTTCGCCAATTAAATGTTATGTTTACACCATGGAGACTAAATCTGCATGTTTTCATTGTATTCAGCACAAAGCATAGTTTCCTTTAAAAAAACATACAATGATACTGTTGTTGAAATAATTTAATATATTTCATGGTTTAGTGGTAAATATATGGTTTTTACCTTATATCACTTGAGTTGTAAAAAGGGAATACAATCAACTGGAACAAACACTAAAAATAATAACCAAGAGAACATAGTCCCAGCATGACTTCTCAAGGCCTGTATTTGCATATATTATTTCTTGTTTCCCTGTGTAGGAAGCCAATAAAACTCATTTTGACCCATTTTCTATCATTTACAAATAATTTTCTAGTTAAGTAAATATTGAAGAAAATAAAAAAATTGAAGGAAATACCTGAAAAGGTGATACTTCTTTGATATTTGAAATGGACAATAGTTCGACATTTATTTTAACACCGAATTTCTCATTTAATGAGGAGTAAATGATAATTATAACTATGAAATATTATTACTATTTGTAAATAGGACAGATAGATATAATTAAACCCGAAAGTCTCATTTTCTGAAAGAGAACTGAACATATTTTGGAGGCTCATATTCTGTTTCTCCATGTGATGGTTGATTGATTGTGTCAATTTGAAAAGTTCGGTTAAAAGAAGATTAACTCAGTAGGCTCAGCAATTCCACACCCTAGGACGTGGAGGATTCAGCCCTAAGGCAGCTCCTCACCTGAACGGTATAAAGGGGAAATAAGGAAGGATGGATCTGCTTCTGTTCCTTCTGAGGAGCTCCAGTCTCAGCCTTAGTCATCAGCTCCTAGATTCCAGCAAAGACTCTTGAGCTTCCAGAGAAGATCCTTCAGCCTTCTGGCATAGACTCTTCAACCTCTTATCGAAGACCCATGGGCCTCCTGATACCGACTGGCATGGGACACTGCACCAGACCATCGACTATATCCTTTGGCCTCCAGTGTGAAGATAGACCTTCTGGACTCTTCTGTGTCTCTGTGAGAGACCAGGGTAAGTCTCTCTTGTAAATTCATATATATTTCTATACCTTGTGTTACATCTGTTTCTCTGTAAATACTGACTGATATATTCCATGTATGAAATCTCAATCCCACATAGTTGTGAAAGCTTTTTTTGATCAACTTTTCCATCACTTGACACAATACCTGACACCCACAATTTAAAGGAGAGTCTGAATTTTACTCATAGTTTGGGGGAATTCAATACATAGTCTTCTGGCTTCAAGGCAGCAACATCATGTCAGAAGGGTAAGGTGGAGCAAAGTTTCTTAGTTCGTGGTGGCTGGGAAGCACAGTAGGGAAACAGAATCAGAGCAGAGTGAGTGAGGGGCTACATATAGTGCGAAGACCAAGTCTCCATGGCCACCCAAACACACCTAGGTGCTTGCTCTACTAACCTGTTAGGTGTTCTTAATCCAAAAAAGGTGATGTATCAGGACTAATCATTGCAAAATCTAAATGGTAAATGCCAAACTATGGCAGTAAAATTATTTCTTTTTTAACTTAAAAATGGTGTTGTTCCTTCATCATCAGTTATTCTGATATTGTCTTTCTGGAAACTTGTGTTGTAAATCAAGGCACCTGAGAACTGATGCCAGAGATCTCAGACATGAACTTTTCAAATATTCATTATAATTTTCATTCACAGGCACAGAATATAGTATAATATTTCAAGAAATGATTTTACAGTTGTGTGATCACAGGTGTAAAACTCAATATTTAAATACCCTTTGCATTCCAACTTCCCTTTTCTCCCAGGAAACTGATATGACCATACCTATCCAAGTCCTCTTTTTCTCATGTTTCTCATGTTTCAGTGGGGCTCATGGTAATTTAACTGAACTACCAATTCTGACAATTCTTCCCTGACTCATCTCTTTTCACAGAATGATTGTACTTTACTGCTAGAGTGAATCAGAGACAGAGTGCCTTCCATTTAGCATATCACTTTTAGTACATTTTAACCTTTTCTGCATGAATTAAAGCAGTAACGAGGTATTCAGAAACAGCAAAGCAAGTGAAATCGAAGTCATGTTTTGTCCCAGAATACCATTTATTTTTGCTCTAGGTTAAAGTCAATCTATTAATATTTAATTCCTCATAATATAAATAGGAAATAAGAAAGAAATACTAATTAAAAAGGAGAGATCTGAAAAGAAGAGTCGCATACATGTCTTTATGAATAATTTTGGGAGGAATAAAGAGCTACTTAAACAATTTTTCAGCAGATAGCTTAATAATAATAAAAACATTCAGGTATACTGAAATATTAATGAATACACTTGAAGCGTACAAAATGTATTATGGTTCTATTCAGTGAGGAGCTTCAGAAAATAGCAGAAAGTTAACCTCTATAAATGAATATAGAAATATCTATAATCTCATTGTTAAATTTATAATCAGTCTTACCTATATTTTTAACCTTGACCTTGGTAGTTCTCCCCAGGATGTGCCTTTGTCAATTATTCCCTCTTTGTTTCTTCGCTTCCTAATTCTTCACTGGATACATCTCCTCAACATGTATTAACATGATTGATCACTTTTTATTTTAATGATATAATTGTTGGAGAAGCAGTCAGTTAACAATCTGTTAACCTTCTCTTCCTTGTATGATGTAAGTGGAACCCTGAGCCTAGAATATTCTCTTGTATGGAAACTTAGCTTCAAAATGTTATTTGGCCCCAAATCTTACTTATTTAGGGAAAACTTTTCCCTACTCTGTGTATCCACTAAACTACCCTTAGTGTGTATATGTGTGCACTATATGACTCCTGTCCAGTCTCACTATGATAAGTGAATGGGGTTCTTATCTATAGCAAGAAAGGGTATGTGCTGTCTAACGACTTATATCAGCTACCAGTAGGAATTTGCTGGCCTTGAGGCTATTGCACAATTAAAACACTATTCTCTTCTTTTTGTGAGCAAAGTATTTCAGTTATTGCCTTGTGTGTCAAGTCCTCCTTGGTGGCTCGAGCCATATATTATGTGGTATGCCAAGATCTGTGGGTTCTTACTTTTGACTGACACTGTTATGATTTTAGCTGTTCAGTATGGGGTGGAAATTTTCACTGGGTATTTGTTTATGGAATCTTCCTCTCTATAAAATTGCAATAAATCCCTCCATCAAATAAATTCCCCAACTTGCTATTTTTCCATTGCCCCTTTTTAAAGCTGTATTTACGAGTCTTTACTGCCTCAATTTCCTTGCCTTGGACTCTTCAATGTCCTCTATCTTTACCACTCTACTGAGTCAATTTTAAGAACAGGAATAACTCTAATGTCAAAAACATTCTTTAACTTCTAGAAGATATTTGACACCACAGAACATCTCCACCTCTGTGAAACTCTCCTTGCCTGGAGTTTACATGCAATCATTTTTCCTTGGCTTTCATCCTAATGCTTGGATCATTCCTGCTTAATTACATTGTGATTCTCTCTCCCATTGCACTTTGCCTTTAGCTAACAATATTGTCTAAGCTGCACTCCAATAATTAAATCCATTCCCAAACAGCTGTATCATCTTTCTACCATCAAATCTAAAGCTCATCTGCACTAGTATTCATATTTCTGTTTTCTTTTTCTTACCACAGATAAAACTTAGTTTTTCTTACTGAAAGCCAGTTATTTTCCTGTTTAATGAAAAAAGATCTGGAATGTATGTTATCACTAAGACCAATAAAGGGGAGTATTCCAAGAAGAAAAGAAGGGTTAACTTGCCAAACATTTTGATTCCAGTGGTTAATCCTTCAGAGTTACCTTGGCTAGCTCTTCCTTACGTATCCTGTCCTAAAACACTGTTGTCCCTTAACATTGAATAACAAGAACTTCATTTCCCTCTTCTCTTGTTTTAAACTTTTCATGCATTTTTAAGCAAACTTACTTATGTGTGAGTTTAGTAACATAACTTTTAAATCCAAAACTATGATCTAAAACTTATCCCTGAACTACAGACACTTATTCAAATTTCTAGTTGACCTCTTATTTTGGAAGACTGACAGTTTAAAATCAAATATTGCTGAAACAAAATTATTAATTTCTTACTTCCAAAATTGTCCCTTGCTCAGTGTATCCTGTCTTGATAAAAAGAACCACCATCCTAACAGTTACACAGAACAAATCGACAAAGCATTTTGATGTCTCCATTTTGCTTGCCTTCAATATTGATTACAAGTTTTGTAGTATCCATTTTGACTCTGTCTACTTTTCGTCTGTGTTAATACTACTTTATACCAGATATTTCTTGCATGATCTATTGTAATAACTTTTTCTTGATCTTGTTGGTGATCCTATCTTTATCTCTTTCCAGTCTAATCTTTTGAGAGCAAGCATTTTTTAAAAATTTTTCCTCATTGAGTTTATTGGTACTTTTTAAATATACAGTAGAGTTCCATTTATCATTTGGATCTTGTAGCTTTACATGACAGGTCTTGGTTCTGATTTTTTTCCCCATAACCCCGCCCTTCCTTAACCCCCTCCACCCTTCCCTATTTACAAAGACTTTGTTTCCATTTTTTTCATTGATTTTACATGCAAATTCAATCATATGCCTCTCCTTCTTGAAACCCTTCAATATTTCCCTATTTTTCTTAGACTAAAATCTAAACTAATTACAGCAGCTGTAAGGTTTTATATGTTTTAACTTCTCCTGACTTATTTAGTCTAATCTGATTCCACCCTTACCTTTTTTTATTCTACCTTCTCTCAAATTCTTTTCATCTGAGAAACCCTATTTTCATAAAATTCTGCTGTACTTTCTTCTTTGGTTCTCAGGCTAAATATTGCCAGAGTTGTCTTCCTCAACTAACTTATCTAATTTATCTCCCCCAAATGTATACCTTTTACCATAATTTCCTAATTATTTCCTTCATAGCCTTTAACACGGTTTTACTTTATGCTTTTATTTATGGATTTTTATGTTAAAGACCTTTTTTACCACCAGAAAATAAACTTCATGAAAGCACGATCTTCTGTATTTTTCACTGCTGTATTTCAACTTCCTGATATTGTGCTTGTCTTTTCTACAAATATTTACAAATTAAAAAATACTATGGACTAATTCTTGTTTCTAGCAGAATTATGTGTGTTTTGGTCAAGTCTCTGAATTTCTGAGGCCGCGTTTCCTTAATGTACCATGCTAATACCATCTTTCATGATCATTCTAAAAGTAAAATATTATTCATATTAAATACTTAAACTTAACATTTGAACATAATGAACATTCAAAAATTGTGAATGAATTTAAATATGAATTTGAACTTACTACTTTCCTCATACACATCTGCTTTTTCTGTAATCCATATAATGATCATAATTCCTTTATTTATTATTTATTATTTATTTTTATTTCAAATTAAGAATACTTGAAGTCGACCTAAAATCAAAGTCTTCCTCAAAAAATCAAGAAGCCCTGTTCCATGTCCACTATAGAACATTATATACGGCAAAGAATATAATCATATCTGGAGGTTAAAACAGAAGTTTTCTTGAAAAAGACAGTTTCTTTAAGATAATATTTTCTCCTGCCATTCAAGTGTTTTTGATGAAAATATTCAAGCATGTAACTGATATAGACCATTTTAATCTTTAAACATTTCAGGTAATAATTATAATTTAGGTGAAAGTCAACTATAGCAGCCTAATAGTTTACTATTTGTAGAAGTCCTGTCAACAAGTAATTTGTGTACAAAACTCTGCAAATTAAGGCCTCCTGAAAATATGTGATTCTTGTATTTTCTCTGTGAAGATTACAGTATGCAAGTGAAGTATGAAACGAAGTGAAAATGAGGAGTAAATTACATCTGGAAAATAACAAGATGGTAAATGAGTGGAGAGCAATTACAGTGACAATGTTTCCTCTGTTATGTCTATAGCTTGCATACACCTTCATCTTAATAGAGTTAGGAACAAAATAGTATTTTTGACAACAATGATTTACCTGTATATCCACTTTTATTTTTTTTCCAGCTTTAATTGAGTTTATTGGTACATTTTAGGGATACAGTACAATTACATTCATTGTTGGGATCTTGTACCTCTACATGACAGGTCTCGGTTCTCATTTTTTCCCCTTGTCCCTGCCCTCCCTTCACCCCCTCCTTCCCTCCCCATCTACAAACACTTTATTTTCATCTTTTCTTTATCTCACTTTTAGTGAGTATAATATTTAAAATATTAAATATCATTGAAAATCAGTCATAGCTCATGTTCATGACATGAAAGAGCTTAATATTGGTTGAATTTTAAGGCATGGAAAAATAAATATAGCAGAACTCATTAAGCAGAGAAATAAAACTACTGCAGATACAATGCATTATTGTCCTATTAACTCTTCCAAGAAAACTTGTAAAAAATTCTATAACTAAAACAGAGTCTACTGTAAAGTTCATTGGTGAATATATTTTTCTGTAGACTATTTCCTAGTTTAATCAACTTCTGTGTATGAGAAACAAGCAAGGTATGTGAGAAATAGGGAGACACAAAGTTCATTTCACATGAATCAGATTGTACGAGATTATATTTAATAATATGGTGTTAACAATTTTGATAGCAGTTTTTCTTTCAAATGCTACATCAGCTTGCTACTTCTAAATCACTCAAATTTAGTGTGATTTGGTGTCCCTGAAATACTTTCCACCTTTGGACGTTGTGACATCAATGTTACCTGATTTGTCTACTTGCTATTTTCTTTTCATTTTCCTCTAAGAGTTACTTTTCCTCTACATGTTTCTTGTATGTTGGTGTTCCCGGGAATCCCAACCATAACAAGACTGTTTGGATTGTTCTTTTTATTTTCTTCACAATATTCTGGTTTAGTTTCTTTACAGAGATGAAGATTCTTTCATTGGTCCATATATTTAAACTAAAATTTTTCTTATGAGTTAGAAACCCATTGATTTAATGACTTATTATATATAACTGTTTTCATAAATTTGAAATTGATTTTCTTACCAACATAGTTCTCCTCTTGTAACCAAACTTTTCTCCTTCTCCATATTACTAAACTTTTAAATCTTATTGATTCCACCTCATAAATTATTTTGAATCAATTTTTTCTTATAATATACAGATAGTAATATTGCTGCCAGACTTCTTTGACTTCACCATTTCTCCCTTCCTCTAGATATACTGAACTGCTGTCAGATATACAATTTTCAAGTAAAAGTACATCAATTATTTTGCGAAAGTTTATCAGTAACTTCTCAGGTGGCACGGGGGTGTGTAAAGAGTATAATGGAAGTCAATAATAGTGACAGCCAAATCAATTTAAATGAGAATAAATTATATATATATAATTTATTCTCATTTAAATATATATATATATCTTAATGGATATATCAAGTTTAAAATAAATGTATACAGATAGTTTAATCAGGATTTAATTGCTTGTAAATTGAACAATTTTACTGAAGATGATGAAAATAATAGGATAAAGTCAAAGAATTACTTAAAATTACTACAATTAGGAAATACAAAATTTATAGAAATTCAGTATATTTATGAGATATCTGTGTGTGGAGAAAGAGGGAGGGAGGGGGAAAAGAAAAGGAGAAGAGAGAAAAAGAGAGAGAGAAAGGGAGAGAGAAACAAGAGAGAGAGAGATAGAGAGATTGAAATTTTAATGAATTAATACACGTGATTGAGAAGCTTGAAGTCTGTAGAGTTATTCACAGGCTGGAAACTCAGGGAAAATACCAGTTTTGAGGTGAATTCCTGCACCTAGAAATCGTAGTTTTTGGTCTTAATACTTCAATTGATTAGATGAGGCCCAATCAGATTATGAAAGGATATTAGTCTAAGTATAATTACTCCTAAGAAATACTTACATATCACCTAGGCTGGTATTTGACTAAATAACTGGGCACCATAGTCTAACCAAACAAGCATATATAGTAAATGGCTAGTTATCCATCCTCAAAAGTTTTCCTAAGTATGTATAATAAAAAAAAATAGCAATAATAACACAGGGATAAACAATAGCAACAAAACTATAAAATACCTACAAGTCATGTTATTTCAATAGCAAATATCTATTATGTTTGTGTGTGCACTAAACAGTCTTCTATTTGCTGGGATACACTGTTAGGCATGAGATATTCAGCCTATCACTGATATATATTGTTTATAATGCCCATAGTAGACTTTTATGTAGAGACATTAAAGAAGTCTGAAATTAATGTGGCAATATAATGCATATTTAAAAGACAGTATTTAGTATTATAAATATATTTGATAGCCACTAAATAAATCTGAATATTTTCAAATTAATTGGGTCCTTTGAAGAGGTGATCACTTAAATCTAAAATATCTCCCAGAGGTATCATGTGTTCAGAGGCAGATCTTGTTGAAGTGACTTGATTTTAGAATGCTGTACTCATGAGTGCATGAATCCACGATGAACTCATAGCTAACTGTGCTGTTAGGAGGTAAGGCCTGGTTGGAGGAGCTGGGTCACTGTGGGCATGCCCTCCCACCCCTTCGCCTTTCTCTAGCTCTTCCTGTTTTTGGTTCCCTGGATGCCATGGATAAAACATCTTTCCTCTTTAGGTCTTTCCACCACATAGGTTCTGTCTTGAAGCCGGCTGAGCATGAACTGAATACCATGTAAACAGACTCTAATCCAAAATAAACCTTCCTTCCCTAAATTCCAGGTATTGACTGTTTTGTCCCATGATTGCTAAAGCGATGAATACATGGAGAAATGTGAGCTATATGTCTAAGCATCTCTGGGAGGGACAAACATGATAGAAAGGCAAGAAGCTTCTGAAGGGGGATAACTTATATTTTTTAATTAATTTTATTGGTATATTTTAGGTCTACAGTACAGTTACATTCATCGTTGGAATCTTGTACCTTTACATGACAGGTCTTGATCCTCATTTTTTCCCTGAAGGGGGAAAACTTATACCAGAAAAAAGAATTGTCATATACGAAATGCGTGTATATTTGTTTCTGTTGCTGTAATTAAAATATTACGATTTTGCACAGAAATTCATCAACAAGACATAGAGAATTAAGTATCATTTAAATTTATATAAACATTGTTTCATACTTAAAGCAAAATTTCCCACAAGTGATAAAATATTTAAGCAAAAAAGTAAAAAAAATAAAAGAAACGCAGAATATGTTTATATATTTATAAACTTGGGAAGTAAGAAGCTTTTTAATATGCAGCATAAAAATCAGCAGTCACGAACAGAAATATTGATCCAACTGACTGCATTAAAATAATCCATCTGTTCAACCCCATGCAATTTGGAATAAATGAGGTGAAAAAATATTAATAAGAAAGAACAGATAAAGATTTTATATAAAATTAAAACAATACGATAAAATAAATGCAGAATGAGAATAGAAAATACATTAAAAAGAACATAAATGACTATTAAAATATGAAGACAGATTTGCCTTCATTAATAAATAAGTAGCAGTACATAAAAAGAAACATAATTTTCCTACATTATTAGTTACCATAAAAACATTTAAAAGCACAGCGATGTGAATAGTGAAGAGAAATGAATTCATCTGTATACTATCAATAGGCATGTAAGTTGAAAAATAGTTCTGGAAGGCAATATGACAATCATACCTCAGAATGCAAAATATATGTATTATTTGTTTTGAAAGCCTATCATTAAATTTTAGCCTTTGAAGAGTAAGAAAAATGTCTGCATAAGGTGGTACAGTATATCATTTTATAGAGATTAAAATCAGAAATAAAATCCATAATAGTAATCTCAGTAAAGAAAAAATAATTATGATATACACACCTACCACGCAAAGCATAGACTACTAAAAGAAACCGAAAGATATGCAGATCTTTATAGATTTGCAAAGATATTGAGAATATATTGCTGCATGGTAAAATCAAGTCACAGAAATATAGAATATTTATGAGCCTATTATTTGGAGTATGTCTAAAAGTGTGAATCCGTACACGTGTTTTGTGTTTGAGGTGATGTTTTTGGAGTTTATATTCCACAGTAAGTACATCTTAGGAAACATTTTATTGATCTCTTTATCTGGGTGTTAAAAGATACTGTGAATATGGTACTTTTTCAATAAATTTTCTCTGTTCAGTAAATATTTAAAACATAAGATAATTTAAATATTATAATATCGCTAGCATAACTCTAAGCCAAAATTCAAAGTTAATTATTGGCTGTGAAAAACCCTTCAGAAGAAATCTTTTAAAAATGTGAATAAATCAATAATCTTGAAAAGATGTTAAGTTTGAATGAATGAGCTGTTAAAAGATTTATAGAAGAGAGATTAAAATATCTTCAAAGAACAGATACATTCATAATCTTAAATGACTGATTATATGAAGAAAGCGTAGAATTTATTTTAAAAATTTTACAAAGGTAACAAAGCTCACTCTGCACAAAACAGTTACAAGCCAGACTTCATGCAACATACCTGTAATCACAGGACTCTGGCAGTTTGAGCCAGGAAGATCACAAATTCAATCAAGCCCAGTTCACGCAACTTTTTCAAACTACAAAAGAAAAAAGAGTGGTGTATATGGCTCAGTGCCAAAGCCTTGGGTTCAATACAGTACTGCTGAAATTAAACATTATAGTTAAGCTAGCAGTAGAAAGCCACTTAAATTGCCAAGGGACCATTCCTTCCAACATAATGTGTTCTATCCATAAAATTGAATACTTTTATACTATTTGACAACATTTACAAAAGAAATCTTGATACATAAGGATGGGGTAGAAATAGCGAATGACTGAAAATGAGCATGAAAGGTCATCTTTGGAGACAGATGTTTTTAAAATTGGACTATGGTTATAGTTGCAGATCTATCCATTTAATAAATTCTACAATTAAGATCAATCGTATAGAAATTATATAAGGTATCTAAAGTATACCTTAAGATGAAAATTATAATCAACATAGTATATAAAAGAAATGCATTGGAAACATTTGCATGAAAATAAGAAATACCATTTAAATACAGCCATTAATACTTCTCCACTGCGCATTGCTATTGACCTAAGTGTGCAGTAATAAAATTTGAAGATTGTATAAAGATGTAAAGTAAAAAAATTAAAACAATTTTTGCAACACCAATAATAATATAAATATAAAGAATAATTATTTTAACTGAAAATATTGAATACATATATTTTCAAGGACTTACAGATTGTTTTAGTGTGAAGGGTAGAAAAATATGTAAAGAAAGTCAGAAGAATAAGAGTGAATATCAAGATTATACGTTTAATAAAAATGCAGCCAAAGTCCCTTCCATTTATCATTTCTTCTTAAATTGTTAATTATTTTAGGATAATAAGATACTATAAATATAGAAGGCTATCAATAGACTAATTGTTGATGTGCTAGATAACATGCAAATTAGGATATTCTGTATTTCAAAAAAAATTCACAGTAGAAGAAAATGAAGTCAAATAGTTAAATGAGGAAATCATTTTTATTTCATATGCTGGATAAAAGATAAGAATCTTAAATAAATCTCTTATAATGAGCAAGAAAAAAAATAATACTCCCATATAGTACATAAATGGAAAAGAGACTAGAAAATGCAATTATCTAGATAAATGACCATTAATATATATAGGTATTAAATATTCCATTTTACAAGAATTATAAGGACTAAATAAATGCAAATTTAATTTAAAATATGAATTTTTCTGACTTATTTCCCTTAACATTATGGTCTCAAGTTCCTTCAATTTTTCTATAAATAATGAAATTCTTCCTTCTTCATGACTGAACAATACTGCATTACTATGTTTTATTTATCCACTTGAAGACAGACTAATAGGCACGAACACCTTGAATAGAAATTCAATAGTATGAGAAATAATACCACGAATCAATAAACAGGATTCTTTTAAATTAAAAGGCTTCTACAAAGCAAAGGAAAGAAGCAACAGAGTGAAGAGACAACGCATAGAATGGGAAAAAAATGTGCCCACTTCTAATTGAAATGTATAATATATGAAACACCTAGAAAATTAGACTCCGAAAAACAAATGACAATCAATAAATCGGCATATACATTGAATAAACCCTTCTAAAATGGAAAAACACAAATGGACAATAGGTGCATGAAAAAGTGTTCATATATATATATATATAATATATTATATATATATATATATATGTGTGTGTGTAATATAAGGTGACAAGATGGAAAATAGGAAAGCTGACGTTTTGGAGATGGGGAAGGTTATCATGAGAAAAGGGACAAGAGAGGGTGGGTTATAACAGAAATAACAAATGGTCAAAATAGGATATATATGTGTCAATTCCAAAAATGAATGCAATTATTACACATCACAAACATATGCCAGTAAAGAAGAAAAAATATAATTTACTGCACTTGCAGAAGTTATTTTAATATATAATAAACAATGTTAGCAAGAGCAAGGAGAAATACAGGAAAAATGCAAATTGGAAAGCAACCTGGAAGTATTCAGAAACATTATGAAGGCTTATAAAAAATCAAATAACCTAAGCATTGTTGAAATCTCTGAGGTCTATATCATTTGATGCACAAAGGTGATTGAACTTCCATGGCAGAACATTAAACAAACTCATGAATGAGGGATATTGATCAGTAAATAGCACCTACCTCTTTCACAAAATGTTAGTAAGATTTTTCTGAGCTTCAGTTTTGTCTAGGTCCTCGGACTCTATCCTTGCCTTACTTAGTCCAGGTTGAGCAACAATCCTGTTTGAGGCATTGTAGTAAAAATATCCCATCCTTAATATTTGTTCAAAGTTTTACCTTTCACTCTATTTATCATCACTCTGGCAACAGAAATCTTGTCAGGACAATCTAGCCAGTATACACTGTATATTTGAGGCATCCAATTAAAAATTCTCAATATATTGCTTGCCTCCCTGCTCCTTGGCTGTAAACCTCTACTTACTAATTACCTTAATTTGATCCATGGACACTATATGCATGGGTTGAGCTATCATATTGTATTTCATTAACATGTATAATTATTACAAGTTCAGAATAAAATCTTCAAATTTTTAAAAACTCCCCACTTGTCCTTCCTAGGGTTAGATTTGTGTACAATCTCTCTTCCCTTGTCCTATTTCTTCTAAGCTGCTGTAAAATAACATCATAAACTGAGTAGTTTATAAGCAACAACAATTTATTTGTCAGGAGGCTTGGAAATCTAAGAACATGGCGCTAGCAGGCTCAGTGTCTGGTGAGGGATTTTTCTCTGATTCATAGATAACAATTTCTAACTGTATCTTCTCATGGTAGAAAGGCAGAAAAAGCTCACTCAGGCCTTATTAATAAGGCACTCACCATAATCATGAGGCCTCTGCTCTGAATACCTAAATACCTCCCAAAGGCCACTTTTCTTGCTATCGTGGTGTTAGTCATATCATTTTTAAATATGAAATTTGAGGGGACACTTTTTTTAGGAAGATAACAAAGGCATATTTTGTTTCCTAAGGGAACACATTCTGGCCATAGATTTATAAAACTCCTTTATAGTATGGCATTTCCCAAAATAAAGGCTGCCTTAAATTCTGTAACGAGTGTCATAAACAATTTTTTCTTTAATAGTTATTGCTCATACTCTTGAAAATAGACAACTTTTTCCTTTGAGCACAATCTATTCCTTGCTCCTAATTAGTGAGTGACTGAAAATATATTTAATTGACATGCAAATTACCAGAAAAGTTGTTGATTTCAGAAATGCATAAGATACAAAATAATGACAATTTTGTTAACACGTAACAATTTATTTTCTCTCTCCTATACTTTTTTTAGTTAACCACACATTTTATAAAGTATTTATGTGAATAAGTATTTCATTTTATCTAGTTCCATGCCTTCTTTCAAAATATAACTCTATTTAGGGAAATAGCAAATATATCTGTTTTCTCAAATTTCTAGGGATGAATCTTCAGTTGCTTTTTTCAGTAGTGGAGCTTGAACCCAGGGCCTTTTCACTGAAGGTTAAACTCAGGGTCTTGGCATCTCAAGCTCTAAGTCACCCAGGCTGGACTCCTACATTAAATTCTCCTCCCTTATCTCCCCAGAGTGCTGAGAAAACAGCATGCACTCTCACGCCTGACTCAGCTCACAGTTTTCTTAAAGTAACTCCTCTGAGCCCTTTGCCTCATGTTGAACTATCTCTCTGGAAGCAGAAGAAACGCTAAGGATCAGTTTCCTGTTAAAGATGAAATGATAATCCCTGGCCAGCCAGAACCTTCTAAAGATTTATATACTAGGTAAAACCGTAACTGTGAACTAAAGATACAGATAACCTATTTGAAATAGAAAATCACACCAAGGGTGCATTTCAGACGGTTGCTTCTTCATTTGATACTGAAGCGGGATGATAATCATCCCACCTGTTCAGGCATTGTGATACGTTGCTGTTTGTCCTACCTCCTCCCGCTGTGCCTGTGAGACTCTGGGTAGCTTATTTTTCTAATCTACAGTTTTCTTGAATGAAAGTTATATATAATATACATATGTATGTATATATATATTTCATAAAGTTATAAAAGTATTGTTATATTTAATGTGTCTACATATACAGCACAGCACATAGCCAGTATTCAAAAATTGTTTCCCTTCCTCTCTAGTCAATAAAATGGACTCCTCGAAGATATAGGTAAGAAAAAGCACGTTGGTTTACATAAATATTCCTCCTTCAATTTTGTGGGGATCATCTTAATTATCTGATGACTCGAGCTAGGGGGAGTGCTATTTTATTCAGTACTCTGATACTGGTTATGATAAACACACTACAATAGAGGAAAATGAAAAGGGAAGAAGGAAGGAAGGGGAGAGGGGCCTCTTAAATTACTAAGTGTGCCCTTGCGCGAAATCAGTGGGGCCATGGCTGATTATTTTTTTATGTGTGTGCTTTGAGAACAAGGGCCCATCTAAGGGCCTTACCAAGAAAGGCCTCTGGGCTACTGCTTATCTTGTCTGAAAATTATCTGACGAAAAAGCCAAAAAAAAAATACTTGGTCAGTGGTCTTCACTTGCTATTTTAAATTTTGCCTTTCTTAATTTGTATGAGTAAGAGGTATTTGGAGAACAGTTCTTCAGAGTTCAAATTCTGGAGTCAGACTACTGTCCTGAAGGTCTGTCATTGCCATTTCCTAGGTTTGTTACATAACAGGAATTAAGTTATTTTGCTTCATCATTCATATGTAGAAAATGTAGATAACAAAAACATCTAGATTATAAAGTTGTAAAGATTCATAAGGGTAAATAAAAAGCACTTCGAATAATCTTTTTTCCCTGAATTTAAAGTATTAATATTATCACTTTCAAATTTCTTAGTTGAGTAACCTGCTGATTCAAAACCTTCAGGTACTTGTCACTATGGCAAAAATACTTGAGGATGATTAATTTCTAAAGAACACAAGTTCAGTATCACAGTTCTCAGCACTTGAAACTTCAGCATCATGGGATTAGCAACTTTATTTGTCTACTAAGGACTGTGTTCTTTCATGATGATACCTTGACAGTATATCCTCTGGGTGCAAGGAACATTGCCTTCAAATGGCAAAAGAAAGGGCAAGAGACCAATTACTCAGTAAAATCTCTATTTTATAAATTCTAATACTATTTATCAGAAGAGAAGTCCCCATAAGATACTTCTTAAAAGTGCCCATTTTAAATATCTTCCCATTGGTTATTAAGCTTGAACATTTGAATTTCAGAGAGGACACGTTTAAATCTCAGCACCTACCCAAACTATTGTTCTTTTTTTTTCTCTCATTGAGTTTATTGGTACTAAGTGAAATAAATAAGTCACACATGTGTAAATACCGAATAGTTTCTCTGGTGTGAAAAACTATAATAGTACATGAGATCCTAATGATATAATTAACAATGTGAAATAGGAAGAAAAGGGCTAAAGGTGTAGGGAAAGTGGGAAGGGTAGGGGAAGGGGAATAAGGGAAAAGAAAGCAATAAGACAAACTACCACTCTACATACAACTACAATATGATGAACATTTTTAGATTCCACATGTGAATGAGACCATGAATAGTTGTCTTTCTGTATCTAACGTATTTTATTTAATATAATGCTGACCAGGTTCACTCATGTTGTTGTAATTGATAGGGTTTCCTTCTTTTTTAAGGCTGAATAGTTATGAGAAATCCCTGCATTGGATTTTGATCTTCTAGGTACTACGACACAGGGCAAGAAGAAAGACTCAAAGACAGAGTCAAAGAGAGATAGAGACAGCCAGGATAGCCAGTGCTAAGCAGAAAACACCCTGGCTAGCCAAGCTGTTGATATTTATTGGTGACATCATAGTTAGGTCACAGTAAAGGGGCTAGGTATAGTTGCTAGGGATACATTATTAATCAGGGAAGGCTTGTAAAGGAAGAGACAAAGCATTCTTGAAATAGGAACAGAACAGACAAAATATAGGTTATTGTTAGCAAATAACCTTGTCCTTCTAGTTAAGGTTTTAATTTTTATAACCGAATTTGGATGCAAGTCACTCTGACCTTGGCTGTGTGTTCTCTCACACTAAGCCCTTAGTTTCACAGATCATTGTTCTGGTCTTTGTCAATGGCTGTTCATGGTGGGGGGGTGATATTGCCCTACACACCACTGCATGCCCCTACGAGTCACCTACACTTTGGTCAGACACTTCTTAAAACCTACCCATTTGGAGGTTAACTCTTTAAAGCCTGCATGCTCACAGCCTATTATTTGCATAATCAATTGAGTGGTCCCGCACAAATTGTATTCCATTCTGTCAGCCCCCCCACTCTGTTTGTATGAATCACATTTGCCTCGTCTATTAATGCATGATGCACATTAAACTTGATTCCATATATTCGCTGTTAAAGATGTTGAAATAAACATAGGGTACAGGATTCTTTTGCGTATGCTGATTTCATTTTATTTGGATATAGATCTAGTAGGGAAATTGCTGGATCTTCTAGTATTTCTATTTTTCACTTTTTAAGACAACACCATACTGTTTTCTATAAGGCATGTCTTAATTTAAATTCCTACCATCAGTGTGCAAGGGCTCCCTTTTCTCCAGAGACTCGCTGTTACAAGGTTTAGAGACTCTAGGTATCTCTGCATTCTTTGGAAAATCTATAATTATTTCTGGCCCCAGATGTTTACATTTGATGTTTCCTATGGAACACTTTGCCTGCAAGATGTTCTCATGGATAAATTTTCCTTTTAGTGGAGTGCTACACATAATTTAAGGCTCAGTCTGTCCTTGAAAATTGTTTTTATTTTATTGTATGTTTATAATACAATAATATTACATTTGATGGGGGAATTGATACCATCAGTATTGTACTATTGCCCTCATCTCACTATCGTGACCACTCTTATATTCTCTTGTTATCTTCTTGCTTATAACATCACAGATATTTTTTTTTAATTTTACTTTTTTACTGTGTTTCATTTAACTAGATTTTTAACATCCATGTAAGCAGGGAACATGTTTCATTTTTGCTAAAATATTCCCCAAATACTGCAAACATCTTTTGGTCTTCTTCTCAGTGCCCTGGCTCTGGCTATTACACTCATTACTTGGTTTTTGTTTTGTTTTGTTTTATTTTTGCCATGGATGGCACTCATTATTGAATGAGTGAATAAACACAGAAAAATGCAATCAAATTCCAGTTAAAGAAGAGCAAACACAGTGAATTTTATATATATCCAAACACCTTTAATAATTGTCATTAAATACATAATCAACTATTGGCATAGCATCTTAAATTTGAAATTTATTGTGATAACCTTAAACAATACATTAATAATACCCATAAACTTATAAACAAGATCTACCCATGAGCACTACATGTGCCTTTTAAACAAGCATATATCAAATTTTAGACTGCTAAAAGGAAATTAATTTTTTTTATTTTTTTAAATTGCGGGGACAAAGATTTATCTCAGTGGTTCCAGCACCTGCCTTGCAAGTGCTAGGGCCTGAGTTTGATCCCAAGTACCAAAAAAACAAAACAAAACAAAAAAAAACTTGACATCTTTATGAAGATGAAAACAACATTGAGATTCCACCTCACCCCACAAAAAATGGCTGCTATCAAGAAATCAACCAATAACAAATGTTGGCAGGGTTGTAGGGAGAAAGGAACCCTTCTCCATTGTTGGTGGGAGTGCAGACTGGTGCAACCACTATGGAAATCAACATGAAGATACCTCAAAGAACTGGGACTAGAGGTTCCATTTGACCCAGCCATCCCTCTGCTGGGTATCTTTCCGACAGAATTAAAAGAATCATACCACAGTGATATATGCTCACCCATGTTTATAGCGGCACAGTTTGTAATAGCTAAAACTTGGAAATACTACATTTGCCCATCAGTTGGAGACTCGATAAAGAAGATGTGGTTTTTCTATAAAATGGAATACTACTCAGCCATAAAGAATTAGAAATTAGAGTCATTCATAGGAAAATGGATGCATATTGAGGTTATACTCAAGTGCAATAAATAAGTCACACATGTGTAAATATCGAATAGCTTCTCTGTTGTGAAAAACTTTAATTGTCAATAAGATCCTAATCGTATAATTGACAATGTGTAATAGGAAGAAAAGGGCTAAAGGTGTAGGGGAAGTGGGAAGGGTAGGGGAAAGGAAAGAAGGGCAAAGACAAAATATGAGAAAATGAAAAAATGGAAATAAAGTATTTGTAAATAGGGAAGGGAGGAGGGGATGAAGGGAGGGCAGGGGTTAAGGAGAAAAAATGAGAACCAAGACCTGTCATGTAAAGGTACAAGATCCCAATAATGAATGTAACTGTACTGTATACCTAAAATGTACCAAAAAACTCAATGAGAAAAAAAAACAATAAAGTGGGGAACAGTTAGTTGTATTTCCATCAAACATTACATGGTAGTAACTCTAAAGCTAGATAGATACTGTTGCATATTTTATAATATAAGTGAATATTTAAAACGGTGCAATATTAAGACGTTTTAATAATCATTTTATTTTACTGATCATTATGTAGGAATCAAAAGTGTTTTGATACCAATATGCTGAATATATAATTACTGTTAATTGAAGCCATTTTACAATGACATAAACATATGTATAAAGATAATAAATAACCGTAATAGTTGTTGTGTTGGAGAAAGAGGAGAATAATAGAACGCTTCTCACCTAAGTCAAAAAAAGTTCCTATACTTTTTAATTCTGTTAGTTGAGTCTTTGTTTTCTAAACAAATACAACGAGAGAGTGATGGCTGATAATCTTAACATTGTACAATTAGTATACATTTGAGGAAGCTAAATTCAGGCTGAAACAAAAGTGATATTTTAAAATTTATATACATATTTTTGCTTAGCTTCACTTTACTTATGAGCCTATATAATAAAACTACACAGATTTTAAGCATCATTTTCATTTATAAAACCAAAATCAAATTATTTTTATGAGACATGAATGTGGATTCAGTTTCACCACATATTTTAAATGCTGCTTATCTTCATAATGAAGTCTGAATTTATCATGATCATGAACAAATCAACTGAAGTATTTGGAGTATCTATTCTATATTAAGAGCTACGAGAACATCTGTTATTAAAACCTGACTGTGTGCTTCACCTAAGCTGATTGTGTAATTGAGGATACAAAATCAAATGCAACTACATTAATCCAATGAGTAAAATATCAGCATTTGAAATAAGCAGTTGGAAATACATGGGAAAATTGCATAGTTTGATCAGAAATGTTGATGTTTGAGCTGGGTCTCAAATGGTAGATAGGATTTTGACAGGTGAGAAAGCAGAGGAAAATAGCGGAATCCAGGATCAGTCAAATGATTACTGCAAAAAATATATACAAAATCACAAAAATGTTGAAGTACAGAGTTAGCATTTTGACTAACTGGTGTAAACTTGCAAGAAGAGAGAGAGAGAGAGAGAGAGAGTAAGGATTCTAACAAAATTGTTGAAAGAGAAGAAAAATGTGAATTATTAGGAAATATTAAGAAATATGATTATGTTAATTTGAATATTTAAAAACTTAAATATACATAAATAAGTAATGAAAGGATATTTGTCCTCATTTTTATAGAGTGACAGTAATAAAAATAGTATGGTGGGTTTGCCACAACAGAGACTTAGAATGAAGAAAAAAATCTGGAAATTAACTTAAGTACATTTGATAATTTCATTTTTACTGGCATTTCATATAATTTAGTAAAGAAAAATTATTTAAAAACATTTGTGCAGCACCCTGAGGATTTATTAAAAATAATTATGCATCTCTTCTATACAAAAGTTTAAGTTTGTTAATCCTCATTAGAAGTACTGAAAAGTTAAAGCTGAGTGTTTTATAATATAGCAGTGAGGTTGGTCTTCCTAAACTTGACATCGAAAGCAAAATTGTTAAGGATATAAGTAGGTTAATAGAAGTTACCATGTAATAAACTTCTTATGAAAATTTCTATATGGCTAAAATAATCAAGAACAAAGTTCAAAGATGACAACACCTGAACCAATGAGTATAAACTATGGCAGATGAAGGATAATAAATCATGTAAGCATTCTAGAAGCCTACAAATCAACAAGGAAAAAATAAACAAGGAAAAAACATAATATTTCAAATAAAATACAAAGCTTCAATAAACATATTAAAAGTTCATCTTACTATGAATAAATAGAAGTTCAAACATGACATAGTTTTTATAAAATCCATTAGACTCAAAACTTTTTCAATGACAATAAAACTTATTGGCAAATATGTCAGGAAGAAGAAATACATTGTATGTAAAGAGTAAATGGTTCAAAAATGTTAGGGATGAAAACAATCATATATAGATCTGTACTGTAATCATTCCATCTTTATTATAGTATCTTATGGCAGTAATTGTATATGTAATATCTTTAGAGTAATTATTTCATTGCTGTTTAATATAATTAATATAAACATTTTTCATTGGGAGCTGCCTTATTAATTATAGTATTGCTTTAAAATAGGAAAATAATCTTGACAAAGTAATTAGATAGCTTTCCATTTCTAACATAGCAATATTTCCACAATAGTGATATACATACACAGATATATAGAGAGAAGGGATTGTGACAATCTGTTAAGGGATTTTATCCCCAGGTAACATTTTAATGGTGAATTACTTTCATTCTTTATTGACATTTAAAAAATAATGATTACATATTACTTTGATTGGAAATAAATCTACATTTCAAAATATAATTTATGTTATTCAAGGTGATTTATCTTTAATAATATTTCAATTGCATGGCAATGTGCACGTGTAATTTTTTGCTGCACAGTTGGTCTATAAGTTGACTCCAGCAAGCATAATTTGTCTCACTTTATGAAATGAAACATGTATTAAGAAAATTATTCTACTTTTACCTAATGTAAATCACTGTGTGAGAAAGAAAACATGGTATGACATTATGATTGAATTTTCTTTTTCAGTGCTTAAATTGTTAGCAATGTTTAACATCTCAGTATTAGCTTTTGTTTTTAGTTTTTACTCTGGCAGAATTCAACTCACATTTGACCAAGGCATCCTTTTTCTTTTAGTGTTAAAGTTATGTTTATTTAAAGAAAAACTTGATTATATAAATTCAAACAAGTTCCCATAAATTCATCCAAAGGTTACTTGAAAGCTCTACTATTGTCATCTTAGTCTATTGATTTTAGTAATTTAAAAATATGCAAAATTTACATTTCTAATGCTTAATAAATTGAGTTGCAAACAAAATGATTAGAATTAAATGTGATTTTCATCTCTTATTGTTAATTTTATGTAAGGTCAGAGAAAATGGATAGTGAGCAGAAAATCTCTCTTCCAGAATAGGTAAAATAAGCTGCTGATATCAAAGACTTAGCAATATTTAAAGAAGTTTTCTAATGAATCGGGTCAAAGCTGTTACATTTTTAAAAGAAAAAAACTCAAAACTAGTAGAAAATTTAAATATGAATTGTGAAAATGGGCTGAAGATATACAAGTATTAAATCTACTTTACTCCAAAAAGTATAAGAAAATTCACACTACAAATTAGTCATATAAGAACCAAAAGACAAAGTGACAGCCAAAAATATCCTCCTGTAACTTTGTGTCTGATTTCTTCCACATTATCTATGAACTACTTTAATATTTTACAGTGTTGTTATAAAACAAATTTAAAAATTATATTTCAAGGTATTGTTCTAAATTTTAGTAGAAAACAACTATAGACATCATCTACATTCAGTATATACGTACTCTCCTTTTTATCTGTATCAAGGAAGAAATGCAAAAATCACAGCCACTAAATGACTGATATTAGGAATGTACATTCTGGGACTCTGGGGGAAAAAGTCTTCACCACTGTAACAAAGGGACAATTAATTATTCAGGATCGAGGATGCTTTATCGGCGTGTGCTAGTCATAGAGTTGATCCACCTAATATTAATTATTGTGTACTAGTAGTGAAAACCTGTTGACATTCTTTCCTGAGAATTTAGAGAGTTTTACTGGGAACTTTCTCATGTTATTTTTAACAAGTGATCCTCAATATAGCAAATCAGTAGAAGTTTAAAACTTGCCAATATCACTTTCCTTGACACTTTCAGTCATGAGTGAAACCAGACAGCAGATTCTAGGATAATAATCTCTACTGCAATGGGAATAGAAGTTGCAGCACAATAATTAATAAATTATTAAGTATGGTTAGAAAATTCTGTACTCAATAGAAAGATAAACTTAGAGCTCTTAATTTCAATTAGAGACTGATATGATTAAAGATTGTACCTTTTAAAGAAAAATAGCATAATATGATTTTTGAAGTGTAATAAAATATATACAGAGTCTCACTTTTCTCTGAAAAAGAATGCTTAAATTTTCATTTCATTTTTGTATTGACAATTTAGTTCAGTACAACAAGTAATGGGCACCTACCTCAAACTAGAAGGTAAGTTAGTTATTGGGAACATCTCCATGAATAAGAAATTTTGCTTGTCTTTTAGAAAAAAAGTCCAGCAAGGTGGAAAAACACCTTTAAAAATAATATAAGAAAATATACACACAACATGCCAGGATAATATATAAGGTGATAACTATCATTTGGGTATGGACTAAGCCCCAAAGGCTCATATACTTGAGGCTTGGTCACAAGAGTGTAGCATTATTGGAATCTTTAGGAAGTTCAGTTTAGTGGAAATCAAGTCTTCAGGTATGTGCCATTGAAGGGAATATGGGGACCCAGGCATTTCCTCTCTCTCTTTCACTTCCGGGCAACCATGAAATGAATCATTTCTTGTACCTCATACCCTTTCCATGATGTAATAGAAAAGACCCCAAGAGATGATCCCAAGCCCCTAATTCTCAAACATCATCGACTGAAACCTCTGAAATCATGAGCCAAACTATATCTTTCTTCCTCAGAAATTTTTGGATCTAGAATTTTGTCAAAACAACAGAGATATCACTGGAGATAGTATATGGAGGAATAGACGTTAGAAATGACACATTTGCTGAAAATGTTTCTAGGTAGACTAAAAGATAATCTCCGCAGAAGGATCACCCTTTGAAGCTTTTCTAAAACTGTTAATGAACTTGAATCATTCTATATGCTTATGATTTCATTTTATCTAACTGCTTGAATATTCATTTATATAGAACACCTTTAAAGTGTGTGTCATGTACTAAGAGCTAGAGACTTTTACTACGTAAAATGTAAACCTTCACCTCAAGCTGTAGAGTCAAGTTTAAGAAAATTTTAAGAACATTGTGCCTGTTAAGAATAGCATTCTTTTGTCATCATGGGAAAAAATTCCCACTTTTCTGTTGATGTTTTGATTTTTTAATATATTCTGAAATGTTTAATATTTAATTGAGTCCTCCACTTGACATGTGTCTTTTTAAAAATTATGATTAAATCTCTCCGTTTTTTTGTTTTGTTTTGTTTTGTTTGTGGTACCGGGGATCGAACTCGGGTCTTTGCGCTTGTGAGGCAGGCCACCAAACTGCTGAACTAAATGCCTGGCCCTTAAGTCTCTTCTTTTTTAAGATTAATTTTATTGATATACTTTTGACATGCTTAATGATCACTTTAATTGATTATAGGGAATTTGTACCTGTACATAATATATGTTAATTTCTTATTCCCTTCCCTTCTTTTCTTTTTTTCCTTTTTCTTTTTTTTAAATTTTTGATGCCAATCACTTATTTTTTTTTACATCAATATCATCCCTAACTTTGGTGTATTATTTAGATTTTCCCTCCTACAAATTTCTATAAATTTTCATCTATAGTTTAATTTTTTCCTTTTTCAAAAATGAAAAGATAGAAATAAAGTGTTTGTAAATGGGGAGGGGAGGAGGTTGTGAAGGGAGGGCAGGGACAAAGGGAAAAAATGAGAACCAAGTCCTGTCACGTAGAGGTAGGTACAAGATCCCAACAATGAATGTAACTGTACTGTATCCTTAAAATGTACCAATAAACTCAGCTAATTTTTTTTCTTTTTCCTTTTTTTGGTACTTGGGATTGAACTCGGGTCCTTGCGCTTGCAAGGCAGGCCACCGAACCACTGAGCTAAATCCCCGGCCCCTCCTTTTTCATTTTTTAAAACATCCATTTAAAAATACGCAATGAGAAAATGAAAAAAAAGAAAAAAGAAATATAAAAAATTATTTCCCACCAAACATCGACAGTGCCTTTGATTTCTACCTTCCTCTCACTACCTAGATATAACTTCTGTTGTAACTGTCAACTTATTCTTTGAGCCCCCACTCTCCAGTTGGCTTTTTTTATACAAGATAGAAACTATTGACATTATTTTTATTAGAGAATTAGAGGACAGAAATTCATGGATGTTTGGTAAAAAAGTTCCTGGCAAAGATAAAATGAACTTAACCTTTCTTAGCTGCCTATATGTGTATCTTAGGAAAACAAATGGTCTGTCACATTAGGAACATGTTACTCACCTGCAGTGGTACTGTTTTTACCTTAGACTGTCATAAAAAATAAGAAAATAACATAATCATAGGTTTTTTGAATAGCAATAACTTATTTATCAGAGTTCTGGAGTTTGGGACAGCCAACATCAGGACCAAGGTACTTTAGATTTGGTGTCTGGTAAGGGTCTATTTCCCAGTTCCTAGAAAACCACTTTCTTCCCATGTCCCTTCATAGTGGGAGAAGGCAAGGGAGTTATCTTGAGTCCTCTTTTTTAAAATAATTAATCTCAGTTATGAAGGCTCTCAGTCTATGATTTAATCACTTCCCAAAAGCCTCATATCCCAAACACATTAAAGATTAGATTTAAAGATTAGATTTCAACATATGCAATTTCTGAGACACCAATTATTCAGTCTATAGTGTTCTGACCCCTGTCACCCAAAAATGTATTTTCTCCTTAAATGTAAAACACATTTATTCTATCTTAAAAGCTCCAAAGGTCTGAACTTGTCCCATCACTAACTTTAACTTGTAAGTCTAAAGTTTCAATTAAAGATCATCTAAATAAAATATGGGTATGAATAAAGATATAATTCATAGGAGGAAAATTCCCTACCACTTGTGAGCTTGTGAATTATGTTATGTATTTCATAAATACCATCGCAAGAAAGGAATAGAACAAAAAGTCTCACTCAAAAAGGGAGCATGGGAAAGGAGTGACGAGGTCTAAAATGTTCAAAGCCAAATAGGACAAATTCTACTATAACTTAAAGGTTTAGAAAAATTATCTTTGACTTTATAGCCTGCCACAGGTCTCACTGGGACAGAGATACTATGTTCTAGACACACTGGTGCAGGGACTCTTCTCCCTACAGCATTGCTGGGAAGGGTATGGACTGCAAGATTTCAGGCTAAACTATGTTCAAGTATTTGCATATCATTTTCCCCATGGGTGAATTGTCTGCATGGGCTCTGCCTCATTAGCTCTGCAGGACATCTTTCGTTCCATCCATTGAAATCTAGGTGAAGGCAGTTATGCCCTAAAGTTTTGTTCACTTTGCAATTTGGTGGATATTGCCCCATGTGGAAATAGCCGAGTTGACTGCATGGTTTCTAGAAGGATGGACACCACAGTACACACTGAACTGAGACCTGCTGGAATCATATGGGCAATAAAGAGCAAAGCACCTGAGTTTGTATTATAGAGCGTACAATGTGAAGCAGCTTACTAAGGTCCCTCAGGCACCAACAACTCCCCCCACTTGGATTCTTCCATTTTTTTGAATGATAGTTCTTAAATTCTATTGCATTGGGTGACTAATCTCTAGCAAACAGTTGTTTTGCTGCATTATTGATATTCTCTCCTAAATGTCTGGTTTATATTATTTATATAT
>NW_022900951.1:102879630-102883199 GCF_012274545.1 Fukomys damarensis
TATATACATCTTTATATTTATTTCCAAAATCTTAAATTCTGCATCTTTTTTGTTTTTTAAAATTTTGTTTTCTAAATTATTTATCTTCTCATATTCTACTTCAAGAATTCAGGAAAAGCTATATTGTTTATTGTTCTTAGAAATTGCTTTAGTGAAATACCCAATTTATTTGCTCACAAGTTGTATCTCCCACAAAACACTAGGGCACAAATGCCACTCAGGAAAATTCTTGCAACTTTGGAAAATGTATCATCTTTCCACCAGTTTCTAATGACATGTTCTTTAACTCCATCTGAGACATCATCAGAATGCCCTGTACAGTCCACATTTACACCAACATTCTCTTGAGGATTACCTGAGTACTCTCTAAGACAATTGAAGCCTACACTACAATTATTTCATTGAATTTTGACTATTTTTATTAGTACATGTTTGCACTCCATAATAATTATATTTCTTGTGGCAAATTTCTACATGTACATAATACATCTTAATTATTCTTTCACTTACCAGAATTGGTCTTGCAGGAACATTCACAGTAATTAAGGCTTTCTCTTGCATGTGCCACCAAAGTCATTAGGGTTATATCTATTATTAAATTTCAAAGCTCCTTCTGTTTAATAGGAATTTGTTAAAGTGGCATACAAATCTTTGTATCATTTTTATTTTTTAGTCCATTAGAACTACACTAAAAAAATATCAGCGACTAGATAGCTTATACTCCAAATATATGCTTATACTACAAATATAATACAAATGTATTGCTCAGAGTTCTAGAAGCTGAAATGTCAAAGGTCAAGTTACTAAAAGTTGTGATGTCTGGAAAGGTCTAACTTCTTAATTCACAGGTGGGCAACTTCTTTTTGTGTCCTTAAATGGTAGAAAGGGGAAGGGAATCCTCTGGGATTCCTTTTATATGTTCACTAATCTCATTAATGAAAGTTTCTCTTTTATGAGCTAATTATCTGCTAAAATGTCTTCCAAATTGATTACACATATGGATTAAACCTAAGAATTTATGTGTCATGAACACAAACATATATTCCATAGTATGTTGAATGAAAGGATGTGAAGTTTCTCTGCTGAAATTTCTAAGTTAAACTTTTCATTTGGATTTTAGATCAGTAAAATATGAATACAGCATATCCTCATTGTACCTTCTCAAATTCAACCCTGAAAAAGGTTCTTTCCATGATTAAATTTCTGTGTTTGGAATAATTTCAATGGATACATTAAACATTGTCAGTTTACACATGAAATTCTTATGACTATTATTTGTAGTGATATTATGATATGCTCCTTTCAGAATGACTACAGCATATTATTTACATATTTTGTAGAACAGAATTTAAGATTACTTGAAAATACAACATTTCTATGAGATTTTAAATCTTGTACACCTCTAACTGGTAACAATATTTTAAATGTTTAAATTTTATTTTATCATTTTTCTCCAATATACTCTTAAAACTAACAAAATATCAAAATGACCTAAAAAGAAATTACATATTCTGATAATAAACTACTACAGAGGACTTCTGATTTATCAATTTTATCTACATTTGCATATAATTTGTCCCAAAAATTTTATCTGCCTATCCTATACAAATTGGTAAAGTAAACCAAAATTTTACATTTGTAGCACAATCCATATTATTAAAGTTAGGAATTGTGCTTGGGTATGAGCTTAATCCTATCAGGAGCTACTAAATATCAGAAATGATTACTTTATTCTTTTTTAATGAAATTTTGACTGAGCTCCTTTCATCCATACACTTTTCTATTGAATATATTTGTAACAAAATATGTACTGTTAGGAGATGTGTGCATAACTTACCCAAAATTAATATATTGGAGGCAACCCACCTTATGACTACATTAAAAAATTGGTTTCATTGCCAGTATCATGCTGTTTTTATCACAGTGGCTTTGTACTATAGTTTCAAATTGGGAATTGTTATACCTATTGTCATGTCTCTGTTGCCTAGGATGGCTTTAGCTATTCTAGGTCTCTTCTGATTCTATATTAATTTCTGGATTATTTTTTCTAGTTCTGTGAAATATACTGTTGGAATTTCAATCGGTACTGCATTTAATCTGTATAGCAGTTTTGATTCTATGGCCATTTTCCCTATGTTGATTCTTCCTACCCAGGAACAGCGGTTACCTTTCCATTTTCTTATATCCCCTTTGAACTCTTTTTTCAGAATGCTGTAGTTTTCTTTTGCTTCTTTTGTTAGATTGATTCCTAGATATTTCATTTTTTTGGATGTTATTGTGAAAATAATTGTTTCCCTAATTTCTCTCTCAGGGAGTTTGTTATTTGTGTACAAACAGGCTATTGATTTTGAGTGTTGACCTTGTATCCAGCTACTCTGCTGAAACTATCAATTAAGTCTAGAAGTCTTTTGGTGGAATTTTTTGGGTCTTCAATGTAGAGTATCATATCATCAGCAAATAATAATAGTTTAACTTCTTCCTTTCTTATCTTTATTGCTTTAATTTTTTTCTCTTGTATAATTGCTGTGGCTAATGTTTCCAGAACTATTATATTGAACAGGAGTGGTGATAGTAGGCATCCTTGTCTTGTTCCTGATTTTATTGTGAAGGTGTTCAGTTTGGGACCATTTAATATGATGTTAGCTGTTGGTTTTTCATAGATACCCTTTATTAAGTTAAGATATAGACCATCTATTCTAATTTTCTGCAGGGTATTTATCATGAATGGGTGTTGGGTTTTGTCAAATTCTTCTTCTGCATCTATTGAGAGGATCATTTTTTTGTGCTTGCTTCTGTTAATGCAGTGTATTAAATTTATTGATTTATGTACGTTGAACCATCTTTGCATCCCTGGAATAAATTCAACTTGGTCAGGTTGTATGATCTTCTTGATGATTCTCTGTATTCTGTTTGCCAGTATCTTATTAAGGATAAGAATATAATATAATATAATGAATATATATATATTCATTAGGCAGATTGGCCTGTAGTTCTCTTTTTTAGTTGGGTCTCTCCCTGGTTTGGGAATCAAAGTAACACTTATAGGAATGTATTTGGAAGTATTGCTTCCCTTTCAATTTCCTTGAAAAGTTTAAAGAGTAGTTGCAATAGTTTTTCTCTAAATGTCTTGTAAAATTCAGTGGTGATTCCATCAGGACCTGGGCTTTTCTTTGTTGGTAAACTTTTAATTACATTTTCAATTTCATGTATTTCATTGTGCTCACCATGTCTGTAGTTATCTGGGAAATTATTTCTATTTTGAATTTTTCTAGAGGCTAATTGATCTCTTTTGTTACTTCCTGTGCTATGGTTTCAGGGTGTCCTCGTGGTTCACTTTTCTTCCTCCTTTGCCCTACTTTTTGCCATTGGTGAACTGGAAGTCTGTCTTTGTATCTTGCTTAAGTGTTTTCTCATTTTTATTTTTTTTGTTGGGTTGCCCTTTGTTTAATTCCTGGGTTATTACTTAAACCTTCTGATATAGTTGCACTTCAGCTTTTGAGTCTCTAATGACTCATAGACATTCTCATTTTGATAATATCAGAAAAGACAGCTCATTAAATGAATAACAG
>NW_022900951.1:102884418-102922057 GCF_012274545.1 Fukomys damarensis
AGATTGGCCTGTAGTTCTCTTTTTTAGTTGGGTCTCTCCCTGGTTTGGGAATCAAAGTAACACTTATAGGAATGTATTTGGAAGTATTGCTTCCCTTTCAATTTCCTTGAAAAGTTTAAAGAGTAGTTGCAATAGTTTTTCTCTAAATGTCTTGTAAAATTCAGTGGTGATTCCATCAGGACCTGGGCTTTTCTTTGTTGGTAAACTTTTAATTACATTTTCAATTTCATGTATTTCATTGTGCTCACCATGTCTGTAGTTATCTGGGAAATTATTTCTATTTTGAATTTTTCTAGAGGCTAATTGATCTCTTTTGTTACTTCCTGTGCTATGGTTTCAGGGTGTCCTCGTGGTTCACTTTTCTTCCTCCTTTGCCCTACTTTTTGCCATTGGTGAACTGGAAGTCTGTCTTTGTATCTTGCTTAAGTGTTTTCTCATTTTTATTTTTTTTGTTGGGTTGCCCTTTGTTTAATTCCTGGGTTATTACTTAAACCTTCTGATATAGTTGCACTTCAGCTTTTGAGTCTCTAATGACTCATAGACATTCTCATTTTGATAATATCAGAAAAGACAGCTCATTAAATGAATAACAGCCCTTTAGCCTAATTGATACAATCATCAACACAGTAGGATCAAACACAATTTACAAATTGAACATTTGTTGTAGTCATAATCCATCACCTTGAAATCATGTGAATTAAATCATAATCAAGGAGCAGCCCAAAGTACGTTTACAGTGAATGAACTCTTCAATATAGCATCTTTACCCTTTTCGATTGGGCCTTATACAGAGTTAGGATGAGAGGATTGGATAGGTAAAAGAATTGGAGAAGATTTCAAGTGAAGCCAGAGGACACATGATGGCCACACAAACTTTAGGAAACTGTTGAGGACAAGAGGGAAAGACTGAGTGCAAGAATAAGGACAAGAATATAACAACTTAACAGTAACAGGGGCTCAATTTCCTTTAAAACTATTGACCCTTGAGTGAAGGAAAATGAGAGAAGAAAAGAAAATAAAGCAGAAAAAACGATAAAAGAAGAAATCTGAGTTAGAACAAGAACAGGAACGTAGAGGGAGATGAAGAATAATATGGGTGAACAAGAGACTGAGTTGGAAAAAGAAGGCAGAAAAAAGAATTTGCAGAGTGAAGTGAGGGAAAGAAAGAAGAAAAAGAATTTGAAGGGCCTCTTTCAGACTGTATCTCTGCTGTCATAATAGATCATGTGTGCAGCCATGTGCAGAACTAAGTCCTTTAGTCTCAGCTAGCCAATGGCTGACCCCTGAAATTCAGGCTGAATTTGGACTGTGAGGGCCAGATTGAGATCCCTGACTTCTTGCAGGGTGGAACTCTGCAAGGTTCTACTACAGGTTCCCCCTGTCCTTTTTCTGAAGATATCCAAAATCCTGAAAGAAGGAAGTCATGCTTTCTCCAATTTATCAACTATGGAGATCTGATGTGCCTTTGTTGCAGTTGTTCACTTCTCTTCTATCTTCTGGAGTTCATAAAAATGACCTTTATGACCACCTTTGCCTCTGCAGAGTGTAATCTAGAACTGGCACAATCAGGAGGCCTTAGAGAGGGGTTGGGGGGTATTGCAGAGGGGCTCTCTCGGCAAACCAGTCCTCACCTTTTGGCTTGAGACAGGCCGGGGTGAGAATGGGATCTCTGTAGGTCTGTCTCAGACCTCTACCTTCCACCTTCCCCTGAATGCAGGCTGTGGTGAGGGCGGGGTGAGGGCATGGCTAACCAGTCCTCACCTGTTTGCTCCAGACAGGCCAGATTGAGAATGGGATCCCTGCACAGCTGTCGTGGACCTACACATTCCACCTTCTGTTGGATGTGGGACAGGGCTTCTATGTGAAAATTTAAAAAGAAAATTAAACAATTCTAACATGTAATAACACAGGATCAGCATTCCTATTCCAAAAGAGAGAAATAGAGGAACAGAAAGAAATAGAGCTAAAGGAAGATCCCTCCAAGGAAAAACCCTCGAAGGAAAACATCAAATTATGTAGCTCATGTAGCTCAGGAAAATTTTGATGAGCTATGACATTGAAAGTGTTTGGAAAGCCTCAACCTGGTGGTGTCAGTTACAGCTTTTATGGCCTCTTTCTTGGGGTACTTTTGCTCACCGCCTTTGGTTTTCTTCAGGAAACAATCCATGTTCCCAGCTTTTCCAATTACTTCCAATGAGCTTTCATCCCCTTCCTCATAGCTACACATATTATTGTTCCAGAGGTATATTGTGTGGCCTCACAAACCTTCTTCTAAAATGTGGGTAGAAAAAAAAAATCTGAGTGGACCCTTTCATGATACTGTAAGTTTTGCATTCTGAATGCATATAAACCAGCACCATACACATGATGCTACCAACTACCATCAACTAGCAATAGCCATGTCCCATTAGATCATGGCTACAGCAGCCTCTGAGTGGCTAAACTGCTAAACACTGAAACAAAATCCTAAGGAACCAAATTATTAGGTGACCTTTTTTCCATGAGAGTACCCTCAGTCAATCTTGTCAAAACAAAATCTTTCAAAATAGTTTATGCTTTTACAGTATTGTAATTTCCAGTACTGAGCCAGCATTTTAAAGTATTGAGCCAGTAAGAGGTAGTAAGTTTCTGGTTCTAGAAATACCTTCTAACTATCTTTCCTATTGTACTCATGCCAATTACTTAGCTTATTTTTCAAGCTAATCATTTTAGCAATCATGCTCTGTGTGGCTCCTACCTGGTAGGTGCTTCTTTGCTGTTCAAACTGAAAACATTTCATATCTTTCGCCTCTAATATTTGTTCTTATTTGCAGTATAAACCAAGCAAAAAGCAGCAAGCAGTAACCACATCACAGTTTGAATGTTAGGCTTTTTTTGAAATTTCCTTTGATAAATTAGTCCACTGCTCTTAGTCTCAATCTCCTACAAAATCTAAGATTGGCAAAATTTATACAAGTTTTCTGCTACAATATAACACACAAGGCCTGTAGCCCTATTCCCAATTCAGTCCTTGTTACCAACTTTACTGTTTGCATTTGTTTCAGCATTCTAGTCTTCTGAACTTTGAGGAGCATTCCCTAACAGCATTCTTGGATTTCTCTAGTCAACATTTCCAAACCTTTACAAACTCTTTTTGCAAACCACAGAGGTATAGTCACGACAAAAACCCCACTTCTCCTGGTACCAAAATCTGTTTTAGTCATTTTCCTTGCAATTGAGACAAATACACAATGCCCACAAATTCAAGAAAGAGAAGTTTATTTTGGATCATAGTTACAGATCTTGGTCAACAGGCTCCAAGACAGGAATGGCATGATAGAAGTTTCTGGCCGAGTGAAGCTGTTCACATCATAGCAGCCAGGAATCATAGGAAGAAGGGAAGAGCCAAGAAAGATAATACAACCTCCAAGTTAAGTCTCCAGTGACCTACCTCCAGCCAGACTGGAGTCAGCCTATGTAAGTCAGCTATGATCTTCTCACCTTTTATGACACCTATGACATTCCTATCACCTATGACACGCTATGATTCCAATGCCTTAAAAACACAGGATACTTTTGGGGTGCGCTCCAGAGCTAAATAAAAATACTCTCTCTCTCAACATAAATTGAGGTAAATCCATAAGACTGCATCTTGAAAACATCCTTTGATCTTGGACTTAAACCTTTCATAAGTATAGAAAAATAAATTTCTGTAATTTAAAACAACCAAATTGTACTATTGTGTTATGGAACCCAAGTTGACTAATAAAAACGCTATTGAGCAATCTTCTGAAGATTTTTTATAAAACAAAGACTTCTTAAATTGTTTCCTACCCAACATGTGTAGCATGTGTACAAGTTATTTTTATACAAAAATTTGATAAATCACTGTACAAGAATACATGATAGGGCTGTATGAGTCTCTGCAGCTTAATATAAATAAATCTTATATCATCAGTTCAAATGTACCGAACCAAAGAATGTGATGTTATAATTGAGAAGGGCCTTAGCTTTCCTTAGAGAGGAACTTGAAAATTTAAAAAAAGTAATAATATAGAACTAGGCATTTATTATAAAAAATAACAAATATAAGATAAAATTTTACAGAGTTACAAATTAGTTTTTGGATAAACTTAATATTTTACCCACTGATTCTGATTTATAGATGCTTTCATTTCTAATCGTTAGTAACTCTAACCAGATTAGCAGTCCAAATACTGGCAACTGACATTGATACTGCGGTGACCTTTGTAATTTGCTGACATCTCAACCTGTGTTTTCTCATCTGCAAAATAGGGTTGAAAATAGTTTGAAATTAATATGGTTGTTACAAGGAGTAAATATGTTAACAAAATTAGAAAAGTATTTGATCACTAAAGTTATTATTTTTTAAATCAATTTTATTGGTGCATTTAACGTATACAATACTGACATTCATTGTTGGAAATTTGTGCCTTTACATAGTCAATCTCGGTTCTTATTTTTCCCCATTCCCCTTTCCTCACTTCAGCCCCTCCTTCCCTCCCGATCTACAAAGATTTTATTTCCATTATTTTTCAGTCTCTCCTATTAATTCCATTCCCTTATTTCCTTTCCCCTACCCTTCCTATTTCCCCTTCCTCTTTGTCCTTTTTCTTCCTATTTCACATTATCTATTATACCTTTCAGGTCTTCTTGTAATAATATTATTAATACCATAGTGAAGTAATTGAAATAAAGGTAAAGAACTGTGTAAAATAGTGACACATAAATACAAAGAAATTTCATACAGTGCTTTATCATTCAATATAATGTGTTGAACTGAAAAATATAGGAAGGCTGGAATGTAGACATGCACCGGCCTTGTTAAGGATTGTTTCTAATCAAAATAGAGGAGATGAGTTACAGAGACTACTCTTCATTATATTGTTTATGTTTGAAATATCATACAACAGTATTATTAGAGGAACTAGATGGAGAAGGAAGAGAGGGCAGTGGGGAAGAAGAGGAAGAGAAGGAAGAAGGGAAGGAGGAGGAGGAAATGGAGAAGGGGAAGGTGAAGGAGAAAAAGACAAAGAAGACAAACAAGAGGAGCAAGAGGAAAAGGGAGAAAAATAGAGGGAAGGAGGAGGGAAGAATTGAACGGGAGAGGAGGAAGACAAGGTGGGGAGAAGTACAAGGCAGAATGGAAGGGTCCAGAAAACACTGATTTGAGACAAGTTGGATGATTGCAAGTGGATTCCAAATAAGAAGTGAGGGTCTGCTAGTCTCAGTGATGACTTATACATCTAGTTAATATTGCAGTTCCTTAGGGAAGAAAACTATGTGAAAGAAAAAGTTTGCGATCTTTCTCTAAAAGGGGAGACACTTGCTCCCAAGATAGACTGTTTCAAAATCATCCAGTGGCTGATTTAAGGCTGAAGTCCAAATGCACTTGCTATTTTGGAAATAATTCTATCTCTTGATTTCATATTCGCTTTGTAAGCCACAACTATTTCTATGAGAGTGAGCACAAAATATCAGTGCAATAATATTTTAGCATATGGCATATTAAGAATTTACAGAAAAGGTAATGATCTCTATTAGAAATAGTTAATATATTCAATAACCTAGGCTGAAAGAAGATCAAAGTAGATGTTACATCTGGTATATAATTTTCCGTAAATATAAATTGGATTTTGAACAGGAATATTGTCTGAATATTGGTGTAGTGGCCTTTCTGTCTGAACTTAAGCAATAGCACATTTGATTCAATGAGGGTTCCCTTATTCATATTGAGGACAGCCATTGTACTTGAAAATTAAATATAAATTTAAGAAAAACAAATTGAGTTTTTATTTTTAAGTTTTGCCCTCCTCATTTTCCATCCAGAAATCATAACCTAAACTTTTATAATTTCAATTAAATGTGACAATGAAATAATGTTTTCTTAATATTGTGTGATAAGTCATTAAGGTATTCATTAACACAGTTGAAAACAGTATATTGAATATTATCAAGTGAAATACAATTCTCAAATTATACTTCTGAAATCTGTTTCTTTGTGTAATGAAAGGTCATCATAGTGCACAAGAGCACTTAATAAAACAGTTATTGCATAATTTCAAAACTTGTTAATAAAGATCAATCTATTAAAATTTTAACTGTTCTACAATGAATATAATTTGAGCACAAGCTTTAATGTTCCTGTATTATAGCCCTATACTTTCATCATAATTTTTGCTTTTATATTGAGGTTTACAATACATGTTGAATTGATTTCTGTATATGGAGAGAGATAGGAAACCACGTTCTTTGTTCTTAATGTAGATATCCAGTTTTTCGAACACTATTAATTGAAAGGAATGTTCTCTTTCAATGCAGGTTCTTAGCAATTTTATCAACTAAGTATTGACTACAGATTTGTGTTTACTCGTTAGCTTTCTACTCTTTTGCATCTGCCTAGGTGTCTGCTTTTAATATCAATATGTTGCTTTAATTACTATTTTTTGTATTATTTTTGAAATAATTTTGGGTAACAAAGCTGCCACTTTGTTTTTTCACACGATTGCTTTGCAAATATTTTTGGTTCCAAACAAAGTTTTAGGTTTTCTGTAGTTCTGTAAAGAAAGTAAAAAGTATTTTCATAGGGATTATATTGAATCTATGCATCATTTTATGTATTTCACAATATTCTATTAATTCATCATCATGATATGTCACTTCATTTTTTGTGCTTTCATAAATTTCTCTCATCAATGTTTCTTGCTTTGTAGAGTACAAACTTTTTATTTTACCTCCTTGGCTTCATTTAATTCTAAAAGTTTCCTTTTTTTGGTATTGTAAGTGGGATTAGCTTATTGATTTATTTTTCAGGTAATTTGTTATTGGTATATCAACACTATGAACATTCTGTATGTTGCTTATGTACTTTAAAAATTTGCTGAGCTCATTTATTAATTCTAACACTTTGGTGGAGTTTTTGTTTTTTTCCTGGATAAAATCATATTATTTGACAGTAGCAATATTTGATTTATTTTCAAATATTTTGTTTTCTATTTTTTTCTCTTGCCTGATTGTTCTGACTAGAATATTTAGCGATATGGTGAATAAAAGTTCTGAAAGTGTGTATCCTTCTGTTTTTCCAGGTCTTAGAAAATTTTCAGCTTTTTATCTTCAGTATAAGGTTAAGCAGTTGGCCTATTAAAAAGGCTTTTACTATATTTAGGTACATTTTATCTATAATTAATTTTTGATTAATGAACTGATAAAGAATTTCATCAAATGATTTTCTTCATATATTGAGATGATAATATATAGTTTTTTTTTCTTCAATTAATCTGGTATTCTACATTCAATACTTTTGCATATTTTGAACCTTTCTTCCATTGCTTGGATGAATCTTACTGATTACAGTGAATCATATTTTCAATTTGCTGTTGGGTTTCATTTGCTATTGTTTTGTGAGAATAATTATAATTACATTCATAAGAAGAATGGTCTCTATATTTTTCTTGTGTGTAATCTTATCTGTGTTTTTTATCAGGGTAATATTGTCATCATATAATGAATTTAAAGGATTTCTTCAAGGTTGGAATAATTTGAGAATATCTAATTATTGTTTTTCAAATGGTTGGATGAATTCAACAGTAAAGGCATGGCTTTCAGTATTTCTTTGATGGCAGATATTTTTATTACTGTTTCAATCTTGCTACATACACATTATTGGTTGGTTCGGGTTTTCTATTTCTTCATTGCTTAATTTTTCTGAAAAGTATGTTTTTCAGGAATTTATCTGTTTCTTCTACGTTATCAAATTGCTTGGCATAAAGTTGATTAGCATAACCTCTAACAAACATCCGGATTTCTGTTGTGTCAGATATGTCTCCTAAATCACATCTGATTTTCTTTATTTGGGGCTTCATCAATTTTTGAGTCTATCTACAAGTTTGTTACACCTGTTTATCTTTTCAGAAAATAATTCCTTCTTTCGTTGCTATTTCAGTTTTTTAATCTTTATTTGAATTGCTTGTATTCTGGTATTCATTATTTCTTCCTTTCTAGTAATTTGGGTTATAATTTGCTCTTGTTTTTATAGTTTTTTGAGGTGCAGAGATAGATTGATATCCTTCTGCTTTCCTCTTAACATTCACTTTTCTTTAGTCCATAGTTTTGCATTACAGTGTGTTAGTTTCACATAATGGTAAAGCACAAGATCATTCATGAAATATACTTTTACCACTGTCACTCTGGGTTATGTCTTTGCCCTTCTCTGCCTCTCTTATTTTCTTCCTCTTGTCTCTCTTCTATTTTCATGCCTTTTTTGTTAGATTCTACATATAAGACAAAAATGTGATAATATTTGTCTGTTTGAGCCTGATTAATTTCATATAGCACATTGATCTCTAGGTCCATTCATTCCCATCTGATTATATAAGTTCATTCCTCTTTACAGATGCATAAAATTTTATTGTGCATGTAAACACACCGCATATTCTTATATCTATTCATCAGCTGACAGGCAACAACACCATTTTCATAGTTAGCTATGGTCAATTGTGACACAATAGACCTGGGTATGTAGATATTTCTGCAATGTGCTGACGTCATTTGTTTTATGAATATACCAAGGAGTAGTATTGTCTGTTTTTAACTTTTTGAGAAATATTTATATGGTTGTATAATTTACATTCCTTCTAACAGGTTATAAGGATTAATTTTTCATTTGCAGCCTTGCCAGTATTTGATCTGTTTTGTACTCTTAATGATGGCCATTCTGACTAGGAACAGATAAAATATCAATGTAGATTTGATTTGCATTTCCCTGCTGGATGAAGATGTTGATGATTTTTTCATATAATTATTTGTCATTTTTACTTCTGCGTCATCTCTTTTGAAAAGTGTGCAGCTCATATACTCCTTTGTTTGGTCTGTGTGTGTGTGTGTTAATTTTAGGGGTTCTTTATATATGTTCAGGATATTAATACTCTATCAGAAAATAGATTGAAAAGATTTTCTTGAATTCTGTAGGCTGCCTCTTCATGAGTAATTTCTTCCTTTACTATGCAGACACTTATTTGATGTAATCTCAATCATCAGTACATCATATTGTTTCTAGTGCAAATGGAGTCTGATTTGGGGAGTCTTCGCTTGTATGTATCACTTGACTTTTTGTTCCAGTTTGTTGATTTTTGTATATTGTTACAAACATGGCATTAGCTTTAATCTTCACCATTTGTATATGCAGTTTTTTCAACATCATTTGTTTAAGAGGCTTTTTTTTTCTCCAAACTGTATTTCTGTTTACATTGAAGAATCAGATGGCTATTCCTAGGTATATGAATTTATTTCTGTGTTTTCTATTTTATGTTATTGTTCTATTTGTTTGTTATTGTGCCAATATCACAATGCCTTTGATATTTTGGTCTTGAGAATGGGTATTGTGATAAGTTCAATTTTATTATTTTTCTGCAGGATTTCCTTGATTATCTGGAACTTTTACGCTGCCATATAAATTGTAGAATATGTTTTGTAGTCTTTAGAAGAATGTCATTGGTATTTTGATAGGAATTGCATAGAATCTGTCAATGTATTGTCAATTATTTTGGTAATTTAGCCACGTTAAGTACATTAATTCAGCTGTTTCTTGAACATGGGATATCTTTCCATCTTCTAGTATTTTAATTTTTTTCTTTAGCGTTTTATAAATTATATTATAAAGATTCTTGCTAAGGTTAATTCCTAGATATTTCATGGGTTTTGTTTTGTTTTGAATGAAATTGTTTTCTTTCTCAGTAGGTTCAATTGTAGTGTATAGACAGATTTTTAAAATTTTATATGTAGACTATGTTTATCTTTCCGTTGTGCTCAGTTGTTTGTAAGATCTAAAAAACTTCTGTGGCAATTTTTTTAGGGTCTTCTGAGTGATTGCATTGAAGTATTTCTATATTTTCTTTTGAGTATTGCTTATTTTATAAACCAGTTGTATTGAACACTAAGTTCATATATATTTATAATTGTTATGTCTTCTTGGTGGATTGTGGATTGTTCCCTTACCAATAAGCAGTGACCTTCTCATCTCTTTTAATTTTATCTTAAAGTCTGCTTTATGAGGAATGAGATTATGCTGCTTTCATTAAAAAATTATTTGTGTTTTATTTTATCATTTCACTTCCGGTCAGTTTGTTTATGCATTTGTATATGAGTTTCTTGCAGGCAGCATATATCTGTGTCTTGTTTTTTAATCCATTCTGCTGGTTTGTAGCTTTAATTGGGAAATTAAGACTTTTTTGTCATGGTTGTTATTTAATTACATGCACTAATTCCTCTCATTCTTTTGATTTTTCTGATTTTTTGTTCTTTCCTAGTGTTTATTAGCTTATCTAGTTTGCTCTTTTTCATTCAGTATCCATTTAACTCCCTTCTGAAATGTTGGAGTAGTTGTCATGTATCTTTTAGTTTCTAGTTATCATGAATTTCTTTAGTTTTGCTTATTCTTGCAGGCATTTATTTATCCAATTTTGAAGGAAACCTGTGCTGAATAGAGGAAATTAACTTGGCATGATTTTTTTTTTGTTTATAATGCGATATATTATCCCTTGCCTGAATGGCTCTTAGAATTTCGGCTGGAAAAGTTGATGCTATATGGGTAGATTAGTATTTGTAAGTGATTTGACATTTTTCTCTCACATTTTTCAATATTCTTTATCTGAATTGTACTCTTGATATTTTACATATAATATGACATAGGAGATGCAATTTTCTGTTCATGTCTGCTGGGCTTCTAAGTGTCTTCTGTACATACATGCCCATATTTTTCTCAGGATTTGGGAAAAATTTTGCTTTTATTTCTCAAAGAAGCTTTTGTCCCTCTGGTTTGTGTTTCAGAGCTTTTTATAATTCCAAAAATACCTTAAATTTGATCTTTTAATTATATTCCAGGTATTTTTCCTGAATTTGTATATTTTATCATTTTTCAGGAATGATGTCTGAATATTATAATTAATGTACCTTATCTTCAAGCACTGAAATTTTCTCTTCAGCTTGATAAAGCCTACTGGTACAAATTTCCATTTTTAAAAAATTAGGGTTTTCATTTCCAAGATTTCTGAAGTTTTTCATTATTTTATTTCTTAATTAAGCAATCTTTCAAGTGGTCCACTGCCTTCTTTATTTCCTTCAGTTGTTTATCCATATCTCATTTTTTGAGTTTATTGATCACCTCTAAAATTCTTTTTTATTTTTATTATTCTATGTTTGAAATACATAATAATTACATTCATCTTGGGGAATTTGCATATATACATGTTACTTCTTGATCATTTTTTATCTCCGCTTTTCCTTTTGCTTCTTCCTAATATAGGGTCATGGGTCTGTACACAGGGAAAAAAAATAGAAATAGAATAGGGGCCTCATTAGGTCTTCTAGCTAATTCTGACTAGAAGAAGATTAAGACAAACTTTAGTAGAAAAATTATCCTTGAAAATAGATCAAGGACAGGGATAGACAAAAGTAACAGATAAAGAAACAGATCAGAAGGCCTTGGGACTTACTCCAAGAGATTAGAAAGAGCTGACAGGTAGAACCCAGAGAGCACCAAGTGCACTAAGTCACCCTGAGACATCTGTCCCTCTCTGCCTTTGATATGGTTTGTATCGAAATGCCCCCCCAAAGCCTCATGTGGTCATTTTTTTTTGAGACAGGGTCTCACTATGTAGTTGACACTGACCTGGAACTCACTATGCAGCCTAGGCTGGTCTTGAACTCACAGTGATCCTCCTGCCTCAGCCTCTGGAGTGCTGGGATTACAAGCATTTGCCACCATGCCCGGCTGATAATTGTGGCTTTTTGAAGGTGAAAAATCTAGGGTGTGTGATGTGGGGATCAAGGATGTGATGCTGGGATAGACTCATGGGGTTTTGCTAGGATTAAGAGTGCTTAATATAATGGATTAAACGTAAGAGACCAGAGGGCTGCTGTTGTGGTTGCTTGTTGCTTGCTGATTGTTTCCTTCCTACTTCACTGCTTTCATGCCTTTCTGTCCCCTGCCTACCATGAAAAGTTTCTTCTCTGTGATGCCGCTCTATATTCTACCCTGCCCTGGAACCAGCCAACTATGAACTCAAATCTCCACAAAGTGTGAGTTAAATAATCCTATCCTCCTTTAACTTTGGGTGTTGAGCATTTCGTATCAGTGATGAGAAAAATAACTAAGACAACCTGTAATAAAATACAGGGGATACATAAGGAAAGGGAGGCTGACTAACTTTGTGAAAAGCGCTTATGTAAATATGTCCGCATATCTATGCACTAACACACACATATATTCTAGGGTCACTATATTCATCATACAATTATAGAGTATAATTAATATTCATACACTCCCTAACTCTAAGCTAACCACGAATAAGGAAGCCCTTTACCAATCAACCAACTTCTCTAAAGATAAGGCCTTGAAAATTAGGTCAAAGCCAAGTAAACCAGCATACAAAAACAAGCTGCATGCTGACGACCAGAAGATATGACATTAAGCAGAGATGATTGGAAGTCAATCCAGTTATGGTAAGTTCCAGGTAGGGGGGGGTCACTAACATTCCCCTATGAAAGCAGCTGGGAAAAGTGGTCCCATGGGTCTTCCATCTTTGTGGAGCCCTCTACCCTGATTCTTTGTTAACAGAGTAACAGTCTCCTTTCTGCTTCCTTTTTATCCCTCTTTATAAATAAACGTCTTTCTTTCCTTAAACATTTTACCTATAACTTTTTTAATTCCTTAAGTTTATTAGTACATTTTAGGTATAAAATATGATGACATTTTTCATTCTGGATTTCTACCTATACATGATATATCTTGTTTCTTTTTTTTCCCCATTCCCCTGCCCTCCCCTCAACCCCTCTAACCCACCCTATTTACAGAGACTTTGTTTCCACTTTTTCCTTTTTTAATATTTTTCCTTCCCCTTCTTTTCTGCCCCTTGCCTTCACAGATCCCCTTCCTTTTCTGTTTTGGACCATTTCTTCCTATTTCACATTATTGGTTATACATTTTGTTCCTCATTTACACTTTCTGTTTCTCACACCGGAGAAACTATTAGGTATCTACACCTCTGTGTCCTATTTATTGCACTTAAGAGTATGGTCTCAATGTGCATCCATTTAGCTATAAATGTGTATAGTTTTTCATTTTTTATGGCTGAGTAGTACTCCATTTTATTAAATAATAATTTTATCCAGTCATCGTTGGAGCTGAGTTTAACATACCAGTGGGTTTTTTGGACAAGAGAGCAGCAATGCTCCTACCTGAGATGTGACACTAAGATGTCCATTACGATCTTAGCAGAGTTTACCTCCATGTTTCCTACCATTTTTCAATTTTTCTTTTAAAATTATTTGTATTTTGGATTTCTCACATTAGAGAAATCATGAAATATTTAAGCACCAATGTCTAAATAATTTTATCTACAGTTATAGTCTCAAGAGTCATCTATTTTCCTACAATCACTCAAATTTATTCTTCTTTATGGCTGAGGAGTATTCTATGTGTACCATTTTTTTATCCATTCATCTGTTGATGGGCACAGAGGTCATTTCCATAATTTAGGAACTTTGAGTTGTGCTGCCATAAGCATGTGTATACATTTATCTTGAATTTTTTCTCTGGTATTTCATTGACTTTGATATCACTGGTGTCATTTCTTGTGGCTTTAACTTTTGCAGAAGTCATATAGAATTTTTGCGTGTTTCTTTGATTTATTTTTTGAGACTTCTACATCGTCCAGTTATATCTGAGGGCCTTCTTCAGTAATCACCTTTTTCTTGATTATGTGTCCTAAGCTACTGCTTTTTCTTGTACCAGAGATTGAACTTGTGCCCTTGGACTTGCAAGGTAGGTGGCACAAACTCTGAGCTAAATCCCCAGCCCAAGCTACTGCTATTTAAAATAAAATTTTGAAATAATTCTAGGTGGACTTATTAGTGTAGTTTCCCTGTGGTATCTTTGCCTGTAATTGTAAGGTTTTTTATAATTTTCTATGTTAGAATGCTTTATTCATACTGGAGCAAGATCTCTTACATACATAATTTAAAGGAAAAAAGGTATATTTTGTCTCTCAGTTTCAACCATTTCAGTCCAATTTTGGCTGGCTCCAAGGCAGAAACATAATGACAGAATGGCAAGATAGAGGAAAGCTGCCCAGTATGGATTGTAAAAATCTGGTGCCTCTGATATTTCAGGAAGTTGTGTTTTAGATAGCAGACTATGTGCAATGCTATCTCTGTGGTCACTAATCCAATATTCTCAAAGTTGTGCTGTCTACAGGTACTGGAACATTCTAATAGAAAGTTTTGTATGTGAGCTATTTATGAGAATTTTGTTATTTTTCTCTGCTAAAGGTGTTCAGGTGAATGCTTAGCAGCGAAAACTTAGGCTCTTCAAAGCGATTGCTACTTGGGTCTGTGTTGTCAGGGGGCAATTTTTTCTTCTCTGTTCTTTAACTTGAAGTATTTCCCAAGATTTGAGCAAGGCTAGGTCATGGCTGGAATAAGGTAAATTTTTTCTCAAATGGACTATCACTGAGGCTGAGCAGTACCACACTCATGCCCTGTGCTTGATGTACTGGAATTGAGACCCACTTCCACTCAGGAGAGAGGAAACAAAGAACAGTAAAACAATCACAACACAAAATAAAAAAAGTATATGAATACAGTAATAATCCTTAAGAACTACGTAGATCACAACACTAGTAACAAAACAGGAATTAAAACAGTTCAAAATGAATAAAAGTAATATTTACTACGACGAAGGAAAAATATAGCAGCATAAGCAGAGAGGAATCTTATCAAAGTATAATAACTGACAAGAATATGAAGTACAGAAAAACATAAAAGTAAACATAATGAAAAATAGAATGGCTGGATGAAAGGAAGAGAAAAAGGGGAAGAATCAAAAGTTCCTTCAGTCTGATGTGTTGGGATTAGAGATTCTTCTTTCATTGTGTACACTCACTCCAGATGAATTCATTCTGTGAACCTAGAGGTGGGGCTAATGTCTAGGGCCGTGCACACACTCTCAGTGCTTTGGCACCACATGAACTCTGCCAAATGGGCAGTGCACCCTCAGCCTGGGTGCCCATGAATGTGGCAGGTGTCCAGGGTACAGTTACTCATTTCACAATCACAGCTTCATTTCCACATGGGGTTTGCCATAGAACACATTTAATTCCAGGCACCAGCCTGTGCACTCAATAGTGTTATATATGTCTGGATTATGGAAGGCTCACTCAATGCGTTGTAAGTGTTGTGTCAGGCTGACAGCCCACACTCAGCCCGGTGAATGCAAATGTCATGCTACCACAAATTATCTTACCTGCAGAACCTCAGGTTTATGTAGCCTATGCTAGTGTAAAGATTTCAGGACTTCATTGTGTGCAGGAAATATGACAATTGCTCATTACATTGCTTACACACAGGATACTTCAGAATATGTTTGGGCAAGATTTTTGGTGGGGGAAAACTGAGTAATTTTGCCACTCTGGGTCTTGGCACTTTGGGTTCTTCCCTAGCTTCTCCATGACGTGTCCAACATGATCAGCCTCAGTTCATTTCACTAGTGATACTGCCCTCCACTCTGCCTTCTCCCATCACAGACTGCACTAGTCACTGCTCACGTCTCTCTGTAGGCCTGCAAAAGACACTTTCCCCAGCCACTTCTGTCATGTGTGGCTGTCCTTCACCCAGGTGATGTGGGAGGGATTCCTTGGAGACCTCAGCTCGTGACTGTTCTGAGTCTCTTGCTCCCCAGAACAAATCCTTCCTAACAAAAGGAACCCCTCTTCAAGAGGGCTCCTGTTACATTCCTCTGAGAAATTGCCGGGCAATGTATTTAATTTTTCCACTAGAACTAGCTTGCTTTGTATGGAAAGACATTTTCAGACAAAATTACTGAACTGTGTTTAAATGAACTTTTTATTTCTCCTGTGGTTAGAATTGCTGTGTTGTGTTTGTTATTTGGGTTTTCCGCACTGTCCAGCAGTTTAGCTTATACTTGCAGAGACTGGCTCCACTCCCTATGTCAGAAAGGTATTTCAGCTTGATTCCCACTTTCTTTGTTGCCTTTCTGATTTCCTAGGCTGTTAGTTTTCCCTCCCTGCCTTGTTGGTTCTTGGTGTTTTTTGTCACTTTCTCTCTGTGGAATATAATCGTTCTTTTGTTGCCCTGAATCCACTCAGTCTCATAGTCACCCAGAAGATATTTTCATTTCACCATTTTGCCTTGCCTCTCCCATAGAGTTGGGTATGTTGTATTTCCATGTGTTTATATTTCTATATTAAATAATTCCTTCTTAATGCATTCCTTGATCTATTGCCTTTTCAGGGGTAAGTTGTTTATGTTCACTTATTTTTGTAGTTTGTAGTTTTTCTTGTTATTAATTTCTACTTTTACTACATTGTTTTCAGAAAAGATACTCTGCATGATTCCCATTTTCAAAATTTTTGAGACTTCCTTTGCGGCCTGCTGTATGATCTATCGTGGAAATGTTCGATGTGTTAATGAGAAAAAATGAGTATTTAGTAGTTGGTGGATAGAAGGTTCTACAAATGTCTTCTAGATCCATTTGTGATAGGGTGCAATTTAACTCTGCCCTTTGTTGCTTTTTTATCTGGATGATTTATCATTGATATATGGGTATAAAATTCCCTTAGTATTATTTCATTGGAGCCTACTTTTCCCCTCACATCTATTAATGTTTCTTTCTCATTTAATGTACTTGTATGCTACAACTTTTGGTGCATATACATTTAAAATTTTCGTGTCATTTTACTAAACTGAATATTTTATCATTTATAAGTCTTTGCCTTATGTTTCTGTTATGATGCAAAATATATCTCATATAATACAGAAGTGACTACTACTGCTTTCATTTGGATTTGATTTGCATGCATTATCCTACTCCATTCCTGCAGTATGTCCTTAGAGGTAAAGTGAATTGCATGTAAACAACATAAAGTTAGATCTTGTTTTGTTTTCTTATCCTTTCTGATATTCTCTGTATTTTGGTTTAATAATTTAACTCCTTCTCATTTAAGTAATTATTAAAAGTTAGGCAACCCTACTCTTATTTAGTTACTTCATTTCTAGTTTTAGTATAGCTTCTTACTTTCTGCTCTTACAGTCCTGCTTTGCAAATTTTTCTTGTCATGTGTTTTGTTTCCTTGCTTGTTATTTTATTGTCTAATATAGATTTGTAAATAAAGAGTAATACTCCACTTTAAATATATTATAGCTATTAAGATCGCTGTTTATTATCTTATTGGACAATTTGTTAGCAAAAATTTTAAACATTTGAATGGAAAATATGACAGCCTTTACAAATGAGTCTATGTCTATACAGGTGCATGTTATTAACATCCAGTCAGGCAGTTTACATCTCTGTGCTAGCATTAACTCATACTCATTGTGTAGCCTCTTCCAGAGGTGAAAGCTTAAGATCTTCTTACAGATTTCTTGTAAAACGGCACATTTTTGCACTCGTAGTTTTCTAGATTCCCAGCGATATGGTTCAGCCTTTCACAATTCTTATTTTCCAAAATACCTAAACCCTCTCTGATCCTAATCTGCTTTTTCTTTTCAGCTTTAATTGAGTTTATTGGTACATTCTAGGTATACAGTACAGTTACATTCATTGTTGGGATCTTGTACCTCCATATGAAAGATCTTGATTCTCATTTTTCCCCTTACCCCTACCCTCCCTTCACCCCCTCCTCCCCTCCCCATCTACAAACACTTTATTTCCATCTTTTCATTCTCTCACATTTTTTTCTTTTCCCTTTTTTACTCTTCCCCTACCCATCCCTCCTTCCCCACACCTTTAGCTCCTTTCCTCCCATTTCTAATATGCTTTTTGTTAGTTTATTATTTGCTTCAAAAGCTGCCTATTGCCCCAGTAACATTAACTACTCTTTTTTACTGAAACTTTGGTTTCAACAAACTTTCCATTTCCCCAGGTGGTTATTAAGTCAAACCCTTTGGTCATATCCTCCAGAGACTCACCAGATATGTTAAAGAAACACACATTTTCTTTTAAAGGAAATATTTCCTGCTCCTTTGGTACTAGCACCTGTACTGGAATGAGGATTTGATTTATATATTTATTTTTGTACCAGAAATCAAACTCAGGACCTTATGCTTGTGAGGTAAGCACAGTGCAACTGAGCTAAAAACCTGGACCTTATTTTAAACATTTTTTATTAGTACATGTTTGTAGTACATCATGATTACGTTTAATATGGGGAGTTGGTACATGGACTTAACACATCTTCATCTTAATTCTTATTTCCCTTTCCTTTTCCCTTATTTTAATTGCATCATCAAGCTTCCAATTGAGCACTGAGATCAGTAGAAATAGATATACCACAAAACTCACTGTCCTTATAGAGACTCAGCTATTTTTTTTATTAACTATTTTGGTTATTGCAAGCTTTTGATTTACAGAGGTACAGAAATCCTATATTCTTTCAGATGTTGGCCAGCTTTTCTGTTTTGCTTTTCATGAGGGACAGCCTGTTTGAGTCCATTATTCTGCAATTGGCTAACATGTCTTTTTTATCATTTATTGTTTAACCTTATCATTCATTGTTTAAGAGTATATGTGTGTAGCACATAATGTTTATATTCATGGTGGTCAACTGGTACATGAATGAAAACATCTTAATTCTATTTTCATCCCCTTTCCCTTCCATCCCTTTCCGCTCCAACCACCTCTTGATCCCCTTCTTCTTTGTGAATGATCTGTCTCCCTACTTTCTATTATCCGTCCTTTATTTTGTTCTTTATTGTACTCTGGGTTTCTCATATAAGAGAAACCATGTAAAAATTATCTTGTGCTTTGGTTTATTTCACTTTTCATTCTTAATGAACAAAAATGCTGAAATTCACTCTGGCAAACAAAATAAAATTGTGTCTACTTTAGAGAGACAAAGAAACGTCAGCAATTAGTTCAAAAGACAGGGTAAATTGATAGAAGTATATAACCCTGCCAAACAGTCTGGTTATTTTCGATGCCTTCAGATGTATGGTTAGTCCACGTCAGTCCTATCCCCTTCTAAAGAAATTATGATCCTCCCATTCAAAAAGTGCATGCTTCCAACTAATTTGATAGGAGTACTGGGAACAAGGTAATCAAATGATCTTCCACATATTTAGGATTCGTTTGGAAACACTATCAATCTAATTGTGAAGACTTCTTTTTGGAGTGAAATAAGGATTTTATTATCTATGAGGAGAATAGCATGATTATTTTGGAAACTCAATCAAATCAGATATGTCTTAATTCCTTTACATATTTTATCACAAAATCAGAAGCACCTTCAGTCATCAACACTTTCCTTTCATAATTACAATTGTTTTTTTTTAATTTTCCCTTACCAAATGGCTACTCATTTCTTGCATTTCAAAATTTTTCATGTCCCATGCAGCCTCATTCATTGGTTTAAAAAACCCAGTGTTCCATAAACTACTCATTGAATTTACTTTCTAAATATTACCTTAAATAATGCCTGGTGTTATCTTGATATTGCTCTCTCAGAGATCCTTCTGTATGGTAATTGTTTATTTTCATTTGTAAGCCTTATAATCACAGGATGTTTTGGGCCACTTCTCTTATCCTGTCCCTTGTTTAAAAGGCCTCTTTTTTGAAGTTTCTGCTATTTGGTAAGCTACGTTTTACTTGGCTTCATTTTTCATATTTGGTATCAATTTTGTCCTTTTTTAATTATTGGTGGTTTTGGCAGCTAGTTCAGTCCCTCATTGATGGCAATCACATCACTTATGTGGGTGATTATTTTTTCACTTCATAGTCTAGGTTTTATACCTTTCAAGTTCATTGACTTTCATTTGCCTCCTCCCAAGTTTGTTGAGTAAAATTTTACTTAGCTGTAATATCGTTCACTTTATTTTTTGACAGTAGGTGAGAAGTAACTCAAAATGCATTTTTCATTTCTAATAGTCTTTGCTTGCGCATTTTCCCTAGGGAATGTGCTGTTACTGTGACTGTTAACATGTGAGCTCATTTACTGGGCCATTTTTTACAAATGAGTGACAGTATTGAAATTTAAATCCACCGAGTAACACCCACTTTGGACCTCTCCTTTCTTCTTCATTTCCTTCCTAGTCTAGAAAAATAATACACAAGGTACAGAGCTCCCTTAAAGGCAGGATCGGTTGCTTCTTTTTTTCCTCTTTTCTATTCTCTCACATGATACATTAGACAAAACTTTCTGCAAGTCCCCTACTCTATGAATTTTTCCTCACTTACAAAAAACAAGTTTACTTTTTTATCATTTTTGATTTGGATGCATAATTTTTGGAACTTGATGAAGAATAAAAACATTCAAAGTTATGACAGGCACGCAGCATTCAGTCTCTTCATCTCACTGGCAAAGCTCCAATCCAAGATGAACAGGAAACATTCAAGGAATTACAATTTATATGCCAGGATATGCTTAGTACATGGATTGGAAATGGGCATGGAGTCCACCACTTGCTGTTTGTGCCACTGACTGGCAGAACAGGGAAGGGAAGGATTCGATCTTGCTCTGATCCATAATACGCCAAATGGCACTGAGATCAGGTCTTGACCCCTATCTGTAGTGAAAGGCATTTATAATGCAATCACTAACATAAAGGATTGCAGAGGTCTTGGGGTATCCTTAGGAAGGAGGGAGTCAGGTAGGGAAGTGAGCTAACAGTGTAGACTGCATCATAGAGCAATAGGAAGGTAGAAATGCAGTTTGAGCTACAATGTTAATCTTACAAAACAACAAAACCTTAAAGGCAAAATTACTAAGGAGTTCAACATGGCAGTTGCAAATATGGGGTCCTTTGCTGAACACAAGAACTTTTGTTATTGCAGTGGTTTCATTTCACCGAAGCCGTGAATGCACCAGGAACATTAAAACTTTCAGATTTGAATCTCTTTATTTTTATTGCACACATCTTCATTCTCATTTGCTTATCTTACACAATTTCGAACAAGAATATTAGTTTCTGATGCTTAAAGTCAGTAGTTTTATATCAGCTATAAAGCCCTTCTTTTCCTACAGTCCAAACTGGCTCTGTAAAGCATCCTGCATTTCTCCCTCATGTTCAGTTAAATAACATATTTTTACTTACTCTTTTTATGTGTTTATCAAAGTCAAACAAATAAGCACTTTTTGGTACACTTTTTATAGAGTTTCATCTCCAATCACTTATTCTACCAAAACCAATGTAGTCCGCCTTGTTCCTAAAGTATATTCCTGTATCTGTATTCATAAAACCCTTAGTGATATTTTTTGTTGTTAATGATCTATCAAGTAGAGAAGAAAGGCAACATATACATACACGGGGAAAATTATATACAGATAGAGTAACATGAAAAAGGAAGGCATTCATGAGATGTTTTCCAAGTGACTTTGGAGTTAGTTGTAATCTATTATGCTTTAGTTTTGATCTTCAGAAAACCTAATAGAAAAGTAGGATTTGTCTAGACAAAGATTCATTCTGAAAATGTGTAGGCGTTGCAAAGAGAAGACGGATCAGAAGCAGGTAGGCAGAAACTTCAGGTCTCAATGAATTGCTGACAACGGTGAGAGAAGAGAAGGAAGGGGGGAGGACTTGGATGGTTGAAAGAGAAAGCTTTGAGCATATCTAATGAAAGTTTATGAGCAGAGCTAACCGTGTAGAAGAGTGCTGTATCAGGTAGGAATCCTCTGACTCCAGTATCACCACCACGCTTAATCATTAGCTGACAAGTTTCCATTGCAATGATAATATTTAAAAAATAAATATGAAGGTGTATCACTAACAGATAAATTGTAGTATGTAATGATCTCTGCTATAGGCTCCCTTGAAGATAGAATACGCACAGTTAATTTAAATAGAAGCCACACTCCAACTTCTATAGTCACAAATGTACTTCTCCATTGCATTTTGGCGAGCAGCTCCACAATTCTCTTGAACCTCTCTTCCTGATGAGACATTTAGAAGAAGGTGACTAAGAGGACAAGCTGGAAACTGTGTTGTGGTTTGACCTAAAGTGTCCTGCCAACATCTCACGTGTTCAGATGTGAGGCTTTTGCAAGGTGATTGAATCTTGAGGTTATTAAACTCATCAATTGATCAGTCTACTGACGGATTCAACCTAGGTCTTTAGCTGAATGGCGAAGGGGCTCAGCTGGAGCGACTGGATAACTGGGCCATTGCATTTTGGAGGATGTATCTTTCTTGTTTTCTCAGTTCTTCCAGCCACATGGGGTGAGCAATTCATGCTGTTTCTGCCTTGGAGTCAGGCAATCGTGGAATGAAATCTCTGAAACATTAAATTAAAATAAACATTGTCTTCCTTACACTGTGTATGTCAGGTATTTTTCTCACTCACTGTAAAGTGACTTAAATATATTGTCATTATAATTTGTGTCTGGATAATAACTGCTTCTCACCTTTACATCCTGCCTCTACTACTGACTTTCCTTTTTTCTCCTCCTCAGCTTTCATCCTAACAAGTCTTGGAAACCTTATTAGTGATGTTACTCATGATTTCATGGCTAAAATTTCTAAGTCCCTAGTAATCATGTTGTTTTTAGGTAGGGGTTGCTGCTACATGTGTCCATTTACAGTTATAGTTGAGCGAGTTAATACCAAGTGTAACCCAAATGAATCATCTGGATTCCCCATATAAATCTCTTTGTCCCTATTGTAGCAACACTACATCTACTTGCTCCCTACTGTTATCAAAGTCATTTAGCACTACCAAAACTAATAGATCATTCTGAAGCCTCATATTATCTGAATACAAATATTCCAAAATTTCCTAGTGGCATCTGTGGATTAAACTTTATTGGCAGACAGAAAAGATGAACTGACACTGAGGCTTCCAAATCTATACAATTTAGAAGTGTGAGAACAGAAACCGTAGTAAGGCATGGTGGCTTACGCTTGTAAGCTTAGAGGCTGAGGAATCAGGATCCCCATGGTTGAAGGCCAGCCTGGGCTACATAGTGACTTTAAGGTCAGCCTAAGCTACAGAGTGAGACCTTGTCTCAAAAAATCTCTGAATCAGACAGAAACCCCCTAGTAGGCCACTCCTGCTTCAGGATCCCAACATGGTCAGTTTCTTGATGAGGGTTACCATGTTGGTTCATGCAAGTGAGAAAGATAAATCTCTGGTGCATTCATTTCTTATAAGGACACTAATCACATCTTTCAAGAAGTAACCACCATACGCCCTAATTATTTAAATACAAAAAAGTTTATTGTAATAAAAGATACATTGCATTAGTCATCCTCAAAATACTCCTCCTCACTTTGAATTGTTCTTGACATTTTCTGAAGCAATTCTGCAAGTCCTCTTTTACCATTATGCAGTATAATAAAAAAAAATACAGCGAATATTGCTGCCAACTTCTGTCCAGTGAATAGGTAGGTTCCTAAAATATTAGTGTGTCTTCATCTACTTTATTTACTGCATCTGGCACAAGGACATTTCTGACTTTTCCCCAACATCAAAATGACTATCAAAGGTAAATTATTTGAATTGATACAGGACATTGAGGTAGCCAGGGCAACACAACTAAAAACACTCATGAAGACTTCCAGAACTGCTTCAGAAAGTGACAATAATGGATAGGATAAGTGCATTCAAAGGAGAATGAGTATTTAAGGGAGATTAATGGCAATGTGTCTTTTTCACTAATGAATATTTTGTTGTTGTTTAAACACTTAACCATATGTTGCAATCATATGTCTTAGGACCTCTAACCACATAACATAATCTAACCCCAATTATCTTGTGAAACTACACCTCCGTATAACATCATATTGGGTGTTTGGATGTCAACGTGAATTCTCTGCAAATGCAAATGTAGTCCATATCAGATGCCAATATGTCTCATTCCAAAGATACAAAATTTTCTAACGTAAAAAGGATATTTATTCTAAACTTCAATTGATTCTAATACCCAGAGTTAACCCAGACTCATAAGCTCAGAGGAAATGCTTTCATTTCTGACTCCAGGTACTCAGAGATAGCACAGATCCTGTAAGCTGTGGGCTGAGGTCCACATAACTGCTGTCAGTTTAAATGTTATTCACATGTCTTGGGGGACACTTCCATTTCTGATCAATCAGTTAAAAATTCAAAGATCCTTATAACACACGCACACATACACACACGCACACTTTATATAGCTTATCATAATAACTCACAAAACTGTTATACGTGTTACTGAATTTTATTATAAAAGATACAAGTCAGAAAGAGTCAAACGGAAGTGTTGCATCGGGCAAGCTATGAAGGAGTATGAGTGAGGGGATACAGAGTTTCCATGTTCTCACTCACCAAACCACCCTCCCAGGGCATTCATTGACTCAGAAGTGCCTCAAACTTCATTTTTAATAAATATTTAAGAAATTTTCTTTATGTAAGTATGATTGATTAGATCATTGACCATTGGTTATTGAGCACAATCCTCTATCCCCTTCTCCCTAGGGATGAGGCGGAGAGTGAGGCTAAAAATTCCAACTCTATTCAGTTACTTAAGTCCTCCAGCATCTATACTCTATCCTGGTACTATGTAGGGACCACCAAAAGTGACCTGAAATTCAGGTTCAGTAGAAAGAGGCTTGTTACCAATAACAAAAGACACCCATGTTATGCAGGAGATTCTAAGGGCTTGAGGAGCTCCCGGTCAAAAGCCAAGGACAAAGACACAATACATATACTTTTTGTTGTACTACAAGCAAGCCTCTTGTTTTGAAGCATAAAGCTATCATGACAAAAAGTTCAGAAAAGTAAAAGTCACTGTCACATTACTAGAGTTCACTCAGTCATTAATAATTAGGCCAGTCTATCATATTATATGAAAATGCCTCTCATGGTAGGGAAGTCATTTTTCAGGATTCTGTTCTATCTTTTCAGGCTCCAAAATTAGCAAAAATGGCCTCAGTAAAATATGCCTGCACTCACTGAGGCATCCAGTGTAATTCAACTATGATATAATGGCCTTTGCTGTGTGCCTGTTTCAAGGTGATAATATAATATTGAATATCTCTCATCACATAAGCATATCACATTCATTCTTTTATTCTCAGCTACTGTTCCTCTTTCTCTCCATTTCTACCTGTTTTAATTTTTGTGTGTGTGTGTGTGTGTGGCTTTTTGGGGGTGAAACAAAATATATAGAGAACAGGAATTTATTAGACTCATGACTCTGGTGGCTAGAAATTCCAAATAGCATGGCAACAATATCTGGTGAGGACCCCTTTGTGTCATAACATGGTAGACGGCAAAGCAGGATAGAATATGAGTGGTGAGTCGGCATGCGCAGGAGAGAGAGATCACACAACACTCTAATAATCTACCTTCTTGGTAACAAAACCAGAGCCTGTCTCCAATGAATTCCCACAAAACACGCATTAATCCGCCCTGAGGGTGATGCTCCAAATAACCTGATTACCCTTACCTTGCCTCACCCTACAGATTCCACCACTTCTCAACACTGCAACACTGGAAACCAAGAATCCAGCATATGTTGTTTTGGGAAACAATGCACATCCAAACTAAAGTGGTTCCCAAACCTTCCACCTTTAGAAGGGATAATGGGTCCAATCAATGCGCTGTCCTATATTACAGGAAATTATACTAACCTAGCACGAATCTCCCCAGCAGCATACTCCCATACATATAAGTTAGGGTTATGATGGGATAGAACTAGTGGCCTGCTTTTACTACTAAGCAGTATAGATACATTTACTATAAAATCCCATTTTACCAGATGAACTGAGGGCAAATCTCACCCCATTAGGTGATTAAAAGTTTTGACATTAGGATCTTATGTACTATCACAGTTTATTCACACCAGAGAAACTATTTGGTATTTACACACATGTGACTTATTTGTTTCACTTAGGAGTATATCCTCGATATGTATCCATTTTCCTATGAATGAAACTAATTTCTCATTCTTTATGGCTGAGTAATATTCCATTTTATAGAAAAACCACATCTTCTTTATCCCGTTTGAAACTGATGGGCAAATGGGCTGTTTCCAAGTTTTAGCTATTACCAACTGTGCCACTATAAATATTGGAGCACATTTATCACTGTGATATGATTGTTTTTAGTTCTTTTGGAAAGATACCCAGCAGAGGGATGGCTGGGTCAAATGGAACCTCTAGTCCCAACTCTTTGAAATATCTCCATATTAATGTCCACAGTGGTTGCACCAGTCTGCACTCCCACCAACAATTGAGAAGGGTTCCTTTCTCCCCACAACCTTGCCAACATTTGTTATTGTGTGATTTCTTGATAGCAGCCATTCTTTGTGGGGTGAGATCCTAATGATATAAGTGGCATTGTGAAATGGTAAGAAAAGGGCTAAAGGTATTGGGAAAGTGGGAAGGGTAGGGGAAAGAGGATAAGGGAAAAGAAAAACTGTGGGAAAATGAAAAGATGGAAATAAAGTGTTTGTAAATGGGGAGGGGAGGAGAAGGTGAAGGGAGGGCAGGGACAAGGGGAAAAAATGAGAACCAAGACCTGTCATGTAAAGGTACAAGATCCCAAAAATGAATGTAACTGTGCTGTATACCTAAAATGTACCAATAAACTCAATTAAAAAAGAGATTAATAATAATAGCTGAAAATAAAATACGACAATTAATATAATGTAACAAAAAAAGAGAGTCTTGACAGCTAGGGATTTAGCTTAGTAGTTCCACTATCTGCCTTGCAAATGTGAGGTCCTGAGTTTGATCCCTGACACAAAAAAAAATGTAGGCAAGATACCATTTTCCTTGGTGTGGTGGCTCATGCCTGTAATCCCAGCCTTCAGGAGGCTGAGGCAGGAGGATCGCTGTGAGTTCAAGACCAGCCTGGGCTCCATAGTGACTTTCCAGGTCAGTCTCAACTACATAGTGAGACCCTGTCTCAAAGAAAAAAAAAACAGAAAAAAGAAGAGTCTTGACATAAAAAATTTAAGACATAAGCCAGGTGTTTAATTACATGCCTATAATAGCATTCTGGAAGGCTGAGGCAGAAGGATCGCATGTTGGAGACTCTCCTGGTCAACTCTAACTTAGAGTGATATTGTCTCAAAATTAGAAACAAAAATTAGTGTCCTATTTAGGACTCAACACTGCTTTAGGCACTTGCAGTCCCATCCCCAGTCCTGAGATTATTTCATTAGGAGAGAGAGAAGGAAAAAAATATACAAGAATAATACTAGCATTCTCACTGTTTGGGAAGCATTCCAGGATCTTCTCCAACACTTCCTTCCCCAGCCTCCCCAAAGAGGCATAGGAATACATCTAGTGGGACAGTCCTGTAGATCCCTTACATGAAGACTGCAAAGGCCTGCAAGCTAGCTCTTCATGCCTATAATTAACTCTGTTTCAGGCAATCAAAGTTTCAATTGCCAGTTCCAAATGTCTATTAAACTATTCCTCTGAGGATATTTTTCTTCCAAGTTTCAACATTATGCTGGGCTGAAAGTATGTTTTGTTTTGTTTTTTGACTGGAAGAAACGTGATTTAGTGGTTCATATTATTGAAATGTCTTTTGTTGTTGTTGTTTTACAGCAGTCTGCTTTGGTGTGGGTCAAAAATGTCTCCCAATATGCTCATGTGTTTAGAGGTTGGAATTTTGGAAGGTGATTGGAACGTGGGGTAGCTAACTTTATCAGGGAATTAATATTTGATATGTTCATGCTGCTAGGAGGTCAGTCTGGTTAGAGAAAATAGATCACCGAGGATATGCTTTGAAGTATAAGACTCTCTGGTTTTTTCATGCTCTCTCTGCTTCTTAGTGGCAGTGGGTTGAGAAACTTTCCTCTGCCATGTTTTGTTATGCTGTTTCTGCTTGAAACTAGGAGAAAATGGAATGAAAGTCACAATCCTAGGGCCAGAATAATCCTTTTCCTTCATGTTGCAAATACCATAGCAACAGAAAACACGACTAATGCACACTCTAAGTATGTGCTTCTTACCCCTAAGAATGCAAAACCCGGTCCAGCCAGAGTCCATGTCTTTTCCTCCCCCCTCCACGATGGAAAGTCAGGATCATAAAATCATTACAGTGTATCACTATCCACTTATTCACCAAATCGGGCACTGTGCAACTTCTGGCTCTGGCACAAAGTCAAAATGACCATGAGATGGAAATGTTTTGAAAGGATTTAGGGTATCAAGGAAGCCAGTCACCTTTTCATTGCCAAAGCAAATTATCTGACACTACAGCTTAAAAGAAGAAATGTTTATTTTGGATCACGTTTTAAGTTTCCATCCATGCATGCTTAGCTGGCTCCAGGTAGAAGTGACGTGGTGGAAGGGTTTGACAGTGAAAAGACGCTCCGCTCATGGCAGACAGGAAGCAGAGCGTGAAGAGAGGGTCTGTGGCGTAAAATACACCCTACCGGGTCACGCCCATTCTAACCTGTCTCCTTCAAACAGTCCCCGCCTCCTAACAATGAGTCAGCTGCAAAGCCACATATTCCACCCACATTCTAAGAACCTTGCCTCAGAATGTTAAGGCTTTGGCGGGGTGTCTAGTTCTAGTGACACAAGGGTATTTTCAGTTTTGTGAGTGGGTAAATGATAAATAACGATGCACAGATAAAAGGAATACATAAGGCAAAATAATTCAAAAGCTATTTTGAATCATCTAAGGTATACAATATAATGACATTCATCATTGGAAATTTGTGTCTTTACATAAACCATCTTGCTTCTTAATTCTTCCCATTCGCCTGCTGTCCCTTCAACTCCCCCACCCCTGCCTTCTACAAAGACATTGATTCCATTTTTTAATTTTCTCATATTAATTCCATGCCCTTCTTTCCTTTCCCCCTTCTCTCACCCTCAAAAGCTATTTTGAAGGCACAAATTGAGCTAAATAAAATATAGATGGACATTCAAAGACAATGAATATTTGGAGACAAAAAGAAATAGACATTAAATAGGCTATGGTATAAAGTAATAACCATAAATTCTGTTTATTGTTAGTTAAATGAATTTGATTTGGTATATCTTATATTTGATTCATAGGGGATACCTTTAATAATTTTTATGTCATTATTTGTCTGTAATACAGATACAGAGATGAAGATTTGAAGACATCTGTGCATGAATGGTATATAAAGTCATTCATGGGGGTGTAATTTATTTGGAAAAATAGAGAATGAGCTGGTGAAAGACAGGAGAGTTGAAGGAACACTGATATTTAACGGATAGAGGAAGAGAAGCTAGCAAAAAGGATTGAAAAGATGAAATCAGAGGAGAGTGAGGCTGTAAATCAACAACAAAAATGTATGAGAAATGCAGGTTTTGGAAATAAAAGATTTGTAAATTAAATGGTTTATTTAATGGGTCATTAGATTTTGCAATGAGGAGCTGTCGAGGTCAAAATTTTTGTAAAATAAGGAAGGGAAAAGGATTCAAAGGAGGGGAAGCAAATGGGAAAAAAGAATTAAAAGATATGAGGTACAGATACAAATGTTCTATAATGAATGCGATCAATACATACATACATATATAGAGTATACAAATAAAATTCATAAAAACAAAACAACAAAAATAGGGGTTAAAGATGACTAACAATTTTTGTAAAATAGTTGGTAAATAAGCACTGCAGTGGATTGAGGAGTGAAAGAGAAATCTGCCTTGACTAAATATGCTTTCAAAAACTTTGGTGATGAGAAAATAATGTAGGGCAATAAATTGAGGAATTTTCTTGCTTAAGAGTATTAGCACTGCATGGGAAATTTTTGTTTTCTTTTTATGAGGAATACAGAATATTCCCATTTGACAAAAAGTAAAAAATATTTTAAAGGAAGGAATTGAAACTAGTATAATAATAGTTACTCAATGTTTCTGGAGTAGACTTGTGGAAATCATAATAGAAAAAATGCAGTAAGATTAGATGTAGAAAAGATAAAATGAAGAATTTGTTATACATGGTCCCTTTTAGGATATTTCTGCTATTTTCAATAAACTGTAATAACATAGAATGTCAGTAGGAAAAGTGTAAATTGGAATATAAACAATTGATCTGTGTTTTTCATGGAAAAATATAAGTTTGAAAGGATAGCTATAGTAGAATATTAGTGCAAATAATCCATAGTGTGCAAAAAAAAGAATTACCTTCATTAAATAAAGTAGGGCGTGGACATACGGTTTTGAAAGTAGACAAAAATAACAACAAAATATAAACATGCCAAAATCAACTTTTGTAAACAGCCGATGTTCAGAATTATGAAAAATATATAGCTGCATTCTTCCCTTTTCGAAATGTCAGTAATCTTATTAGGATCTTGTGTATTATTGCAGATTATTCACACCAGAGAAACTATTTGGTATTTACACATGTGTGACTTATTTATTTCACTTAGGAGTATATTTTCAATATGTAGGGAAGGTGGGATGAGTAGGGGAAGGGTAATAAGGGAAAAGAAAAAAAATGTGAGATAATGAAAAGATGGAAATAAAGTATATGTAGATGGAGAGAGGAGGAGTGGGTGAAAGGAGGGCAGAGGTTGGGGAAAAAAATTAGAACCAAGACCTGTCACGTAAAGGTACAAGATCCCAGCAATGAATATAACTGTACTGCATACCTAAAATGTACCAATAAACTCAATTAAAGCTGAAAAAAAAATATATATATAGCTGTGGATTAGGGTTTCAACTCTGGTACATTATTGTGTACAAGGGAAAAAATCTGTGTAAAATATCTTCAAAGCCTAAATGAGGTTATTTGCATTTTATCGTCGTCTGTTTGTTTCCTTCAAAGCTTCTCAAACAACCAAAAGTCTCTAATGTAATCTCTAGAAGTTTTACAGTACTGTATTAAGTCCTTCATTTTGAGATGCTAGTGAGAGGCTTGCACTGAATTACAGGACTGATCGAATCTGGGCGGATGAATCTATGGAACACTGCTATGTCAGCACATTTGCCATTTGCTGAAGAAGAGCTGATAAACAGCAAAATCAATTTAAGCAATCATAACAGTTAATCCATTCTAGCAAATATTACCAACTCTAGAGAGTAGATATTAAAATAAATGCTAAAGTCTAGAAAGGGAATATTTACAAATGTCTTCCTTGCGTGTATTTTTCAGGTAGTCTATCTTTACTGAATAGAGATTTACAATATTTTGTAATGTGCTTAATACCCCTAGTACAAATAATTATTTATACCCATAAGATGTTACTGATAAGTGTTACAACAAAATGCATAGAGCAAGTCTAAGACATTTTTTTTCTGTTATTGAGTTTATTGGTACATTTTAGGTATACAGTACAGTTACATTCATTACTGGGATCTTGTACCTTTACATGACATATCTTGGTTCTCATTTTTTACCCTTATCCCTGCCCTCCCTTCACCCCCTCCACCCCTCCCCATTTACAAACACTTTATTTCCATTTTGTCTTTTTTTTTCTTTTCCCTCATTACCTTTCCCCTACCCTTCCCATTTTCAGGACACCATTAGCCCTTTTCTTCCTATTTCACATGGTCACTTAGCTCATTAGGATCTTATGTACTATTATAGCTTTTCACACCATTGAAACTATTCGGTATTTACACATGTGTGACTTATTTCTTTCAGGTAGGCGTATATCCTCAATATGTATCCATTTTCCTATGAATGAATCTAATTTCTCATTCTTTATGGCTGAGTAGTATTCCATTTTATAGAAAAATCACACCTTCTTTATCCAATTTCCAACTGATGGAAAAATGGGCTGTTTCCAAGTTTTAGCTATTACAAACTGTGTAGCTATAAACATAGGTGTGCATATACCTCTGTGATATGATTACTTTAATTCTTTTGGAAAGATACCCAGCAGGGGTATGGCTGGGTCAAATGGAACCTCTAGTCCCAGCTCTTCGAGGCATCTCCATATTGGTTTCCATAGTGGTTGCACAACACTGAGATTCCACCTCACTCCAGAAAGAATGGCTGCTACCAAGAAATCAACCAATAACAAATGTGGTGGGGTTGTGGGGAAAAAGGAACGCTTCTCCATTGTTGGTGGGAGTAAGACATTATTTTGATTCACATGTTCTGTTAATTATAACATGTCCCTATTGAATTCCAATATAAGTATCTTACTAGTGATTCAAATACTCATTTTTAATTTTCAAATATTGTAATATTCATGTTTATTTAAAATCAGATACATAAAAATGATAACTTTTACGTAAACCAGTATTTAGTAGCATGAAAAGCAACATGAAACATGCAAATGGTTGAGTTTGAAAGCAGGTAAAGATTGAGGTGTACAACACATTAATAACTTTATTTATGGAGCTCTTCTTTAAAAAATAGATAATCTAATAATGTATTTGAAATCATGCCATAAAAAATACTGATTACTTGTAAAGCATTGGTTGCACCTTACCCTTTCTTTCAATGAAATAGTTACACCAAGATCAACAAAAGGAACCCAGAGGAACAAACCTCTAAGAAATGTTTGAATCAGAATATTCATAAAGGATTTGTGTTGGTTGGAAATGTCAGAGCCAATAAGTAGTTCATTGATCTATTGAGGATTAGGTTTACTCTCAAGATCTAACTTGGTAGACATATGGATTTTTTTTCATTTCTGAAAATCGGGATGCCATGAAAATTTCAACAATCACCCAATTTGTGCGAGGCAAAGCACAGTGGAACACTTTTCCGTGGGAAACAAAAACATATATCAGGGATATAGCACATTATTGGATCTTCTACAGAGGGTAAACAATTATGAAGTACTCTATTTTCTTCACATTGTTTCTAAATATTTCTTTGGCTCTCACACACAAACCTTTTCTTTCTTTTCTAAGGTGCTAGTTAAACTCAGAAAAAAAAAAGAATCATGAAACAGAATAGAATATTGTTTGCCATGGAATATTAAAGAAGTTGAGATTTTTACTCAAATTCTGCTCTTGAGGTTCTTTGGGGCATTTTTCATTTTTACAGAGTCTGGACACAGTGTGCTTTTAATGGGACAGAGTTTTACTATCATCTGTATGTTTACGAATTTCTCAACTATCACAAATAAGAGTGAAATGGTAAGTGAATTTAAAAGGAATGGTACTTACATAGGAGTAAAGATTACATTGGTGAACACAGAACAAAATAAATAATTTGAAATATCTAGAAGTAGAAAGTAGTACTTCAAAGAAACATAAGCATCACAGACACAAAAAAAGCTTACCTGCCTTCAGGGTTGGCTACAGTCTGTCCAATCATATAAAAATGAGTTTTTCTTTGAAAGTCCTATTCAGTATGGTTATGAGATATTCCTAAGTAATAATGCAATTAAATCACCATTATGACATAGAACGCACTTATTTTATTCATCCTAGGATTTGTTATATTACAGATGCTCAGTAGATTTTTACTGAAGGATTTTCCTTACCTTTTCATAAAAGAAATTTCAGCCTTAGTATACGGTGAATCAGTGATCTCACTACATAGCCCTTAGACCTTGATATAAGGTGAGTTGTGTCTCCACACCCCCCCAAAATTTATATTTAATTCTTAAACCCTATTTTCTTAGAATGCAATTATATTTGGAGATCAGGATTTTGAAGAGGTAATTAAAGTAAAATGAAGTCATTAGGGTGGCTTCTAATGCAATATGCGTGCTCTTCTTACAGAAAGAAGAGATGAGCATACAGATTCACACTGAGGGAAGAATTTAAGAAGACAATGGGAGAAGACTGCTATCTGTAAACCAGAGCAAAAGGCCTGGGGGGAAAATAAAACTTTTCTCACAGTCCTCAGAAGAAATCAAACCTGCAGTCACATTTCTCTTGAACTACTAGCTTCTATAAGAGTGGAAAATAAATCTTTTGTTTAAATCACAAAGACAATGGTCAATGGTATTTTATAAGGAAAGTCCTGGCATAATAATATAGATTATATCACGTGGTTTCTCTTTTATGAAACTATATGTATATATATATATATATACACACACACAAAATTAAAATTAAGATGTGAGATAGAACAAGAACTGGCACATTTCTGTAGACTATTTCTCAGGGTTCTTTGTGTCACAGTAATATTTACTTCTTCTATGTCCTCCCCCATAGAAGCTACTAAGAACAACTTGGAACGATTAATGAATTGAGACAAAATATTGTCCATCCCTGAAATGAAAAGCCTCTAAGCAGACAGACACAATGGATAAGTCATACATAGCAACATAGATGAATTATCAAAAAATACTATTGAAAGTATTTAGAAAAAAATAAAAATAAAAAATTCATAACAAGATACAGTTTGACACAGTACTTAAGAACCTGAAACCCAAAGACCCATGTGGAGCTTTTACTTTTTGCCTTGTTTAAAAGAATGTATAAGTGAAAATTTGTTAAACAGAATATGAGTTTTATTTTGGTATATTTGTATACTCATAACATACTTTGATTATTCCCTTCCTTCTCTAATTCTCACCCTTTCTCTTCCTCCTACCCTCACCCCATTCCTCCCTAATATTCTTCTTTTAGACTTCGTGGTTTTTAATCTGTTTTTCCATTTTTTATCTTTCTGGCATAGGCGAAAGTATGCCTTAGTTTCCTCCATTAAACTTTCAGTTAAAAATGAATTAGTTCTAGAAATCTAATGAACAACACAACAATTTTAGTTAGTTAATAATACATTTTACACTTTAAATTTAAATAAGAAATCTATGAAATTTACACTTTAAATGTTCTCATCCCCTCTACTCCAGGAAAAAGTAATTATATTCATGGAAGGATAGATTGGTTATCTTGATAGGAAAAACCAATTCACAGTGAATATTCATATCAAAATATTATATTGTATACCAAAAAAAAATAACAGTGAATTTCCTTACAGGAAAAACATCTTACATACAATTATTGTTAGAAAGCAAATGAATGCTGCTAACCAGCTATAATTTTTAAAATCATGAATAAAATAGCTTTCTGGAAACATTTTTGTAGGGTTGTCTATGTAAGTGAAAAATATCAAATGTTTCTTTAAAGGAACAAAATAGTACCTGCATCATAAGGTTTTTGTGAAGATTAAGCGAGTTAATACATGAAAATTTTCTCAGAACAGAATATTCCATAGGGAAAGTGCTATGTTAGTGTTCATTACAGTTTAAAATTCATGCCATAAACATCAATTACAAAGACATGTGCCAAACAACAATACAAATTTTTGAAGCTTAACTTCAAATTAAAAAATATACTAAATCTTATTTACACTTTTAGTTTTTCACACCAAACTATTCAGTATTTAACTGTTCTGTATACCTAAAAAGTCTCAATAAACTCAATGGAAAAAAATATACTTGAAACACATTACAATGGTGCTTGCAAATAAGAATTGAAGTATAAAATACAGATTAAAAAGAGTGAACATGTGAATAAATAAATGAAAGTACAGACTCCAGAGTGCCTTTGTATAGGTGTGTGATTAATAATGTGCTATGTTCTGAAGAAGACATTTAAATGCTGATGTTTGATGTTGCAGCATGCACAGTAGACAAGGTATGGGATCAACCTGGATTCCCATTAATGGATGAATGAATAAAGGCAATGTGATACAAATACATGCACATATATTATTATTTGGCCATGAAAAGGATGCTATCTTGTCATTTATAGCAAAAAATATGGAAATGGAGGGCACAAAAAATATCATTTCCTCTCCCATACCTGGAATGTTTTAAAAAGTTGATTGGAATGTGTAGTACAGATTACTAGAGCCCAGGTAGTGTTAGGAGGAAAGGGGGATATTGACAGGTTGGAGAATGGCTAGCCAAACAGGAAAAAGAAATAACCTCTAGTGTTCTGCATAGCACAGGGGGTATAGTTTACAATAAATTATTATGTATTTCATTAAGAACTAGAAGAGGAGCTTGAAAGCACCAAATACAAAGTAATAAGAAGCACATGGAAACATTAACTACCCTGATTTGATCAGAACGTACTCTACAAGGCATTAAAATTGCACTCTATTCAATAAATACATGCAATTGTGTTAATCAAGGTTGTTTAAAATGATGGAAATAAAAAAAACGCTGATCTGTTCTGTGTGTGCGCGCACACACACATTTATGTGTGTAATGAATTATTATACTCTACCCTGTAAATCTGTATAATTAAGTAATGAAAATTTAAAAATAAAAAACATGTTTGTATCGACATTATTTATCTGAGTTACAAAAGGAAAAGAAAGGAAAGAAGACAGGAGGAAAGAAAAGAAGGGAGGAATGATAAATGTAAGGACTTAAAAGAAAGAGATTTTCCTGTACCAAATTACACAAATCAAAGCCCTTACCTTTAGAAATTTTCAGATCAAATCCATTATTTAGGGTCCTAAACTTTGAATGTCTACACATAAGAGTATATTCTCCATGCAACTAAAGTTGCTCCCTCTAAAAAATAGTTGAAAATTTCATAAGGTGTTCAAATGAATTATTCTTCCTTGGTAATCAAAACACTATCAGAGATATTAGTCTTAGATCTTCAATATGTCCAGAAAGAGGAAAACAATCAGCATGCAATTTACACAAGAGAGGAAGGGACAGAGAGTAAGTCCTTATGGAAAATGTATTTTAGAGCTTTCACAAAATCTAAAACCAAGCGATTTTCTTCCTCTCCTTTCCCAACAAATAATGCTTTGCAATTACTAATGCATTTAGTGTTTTCTCTATTATTACAGATGAGTACTAAAGCTGTTTTCCTTAAGAGTTCTTTTTGAAATAAAGGCATGGCCCAAAATAGACATTGTCTTTGTTTAAAAAGCCTGTGCATTAGAAGTTTCAGGGCAATTAACTTTTATATTTTTTCCAATTGAAAGTTTAAGTATTTAAAAAGACTTAATTGATAAATATGGAAAATGATGAGCATAAACAAAGGAATGATTTATTAGTTTTCCCATTATAACCAAATCAATCATAATTTATAAGTTCTCTTTCATTGAACTTTCCTGACACCGTCTCTCTGAGTTCAAATCCGTTTACAAAGGTTATCTCTTTTATCTTTATAACATCATTTAAAGGAAGACATTAGGTTATTATCACTATCTCTATTAAATAATTTGAAGAAAACAGTTCATAGATGGAATCTATATACATTTCATTGGATTATTGGTATTCTACTGCCTCTTGCATATCATCCATTGTCTGTTTTTCTTCTATGAATATGCCATACTGTTTTTTCAAGTAGCATATAAGCTCCTGATATTTATAAAGCCATTTACAATGTTTTTTCCCTTTGCTTTGGACTTTTCACAAACCCAACTACAGTATATACAGCTAAGCATATGATAGGTAGCCAGTGATGTCTGTTAATAAATGTCAATTTTGTAGGGATGATTATATTCTACCGTTTAAATAAGTTACATTCAAGTTGAGCATCCCATAACTTCATGGTCATAAATCACCCTTAATTTCCATAACAGATAAAAACAGCACACTTAAATTAAGGCTCATTATAAATCTTGTAATGTGTAACATTTCATCAATGCATAGTTTTATAATTGGGGAAAACACATGAAGAATGATGCAATAGCATTGAATATTGTAATGTACATTCATTGCACTGTACACTTCAATTCACAATAATTTTAAGCATTCCTTTAGATTCTAGAGTAATAGCACACTCCTGTAATCCCAACACTCTGAGAAGTTAAAGCAAGAAAATCACA
>NW_022900951.1:102922737-102928453 GCF_012274545.1 Fukomys damarensis
CCTAGCCCTGTAATTTTAAATACAAAAATATTATATATATATATATATAAATATATTCTGAGGATATACCTCAGTGTGAAAACAATAGGTTGAATTCCCAATGCTCCAAAAAATTCCTTTCAAATGTAAAGGGAAGATAATATGGTTTCCTTATTTGGTATCTTCCTTCTCAAATTCTGAAGTTTTTGAAGTTGACAGTCTTTCAATCTTGCTTAGCTTTCAACCTTTAACTTACTTTGCATCTTGAAGAAGAAATGTGATATAGGATATTTTACGATAATCACCAAGGATGAGAAGACTCACTGAAAATTTCATGTTAATATTAATTACTCATTTTGTTAAGGTTGTCAAGATGTCATTATTCAAGTAATTGATTAGAAAACTTAACATTCCACAAACGTGAGTTCTGATGTTGCCTTTTTGTAGTATTTTAGATCAATCATTGAAAAGTAATGTTCCACTCAATGTGTGATAAAACATGTTATTTGTTGTCCAGTGAAATTTTGATAGTTTATAGACCAAGTATTTGCTAACTGAGATAACAGAGCTGGACACATCATATGACTTCAAAACATACTACAAAGCTATAATAATCCAAACAAAATGGTACTAGAATAAAAACCTACACAAAGACCAATAGAGGAGAACTGAGAACCCCCAAATTAATCTGTTTACAAAAAGATACAATGGAGAAAGAATAATCTCTTCAATAGTGTTAGCAAAAGTGGATATGCATATGGTCAAGAATTAAATTAGGTCCCTTCCTCTCACCATATCCAGAAATCAACTAATGCACTATGCCTTAAACATTTGAAATTTTAAATTACTACAAATTTTTAACATTCTTTAGGGAATATGATCAAAATTTACATTGTCTTTTTTTGGGTCTCCATTATTGTATCATCAAACTCATTTGCAGAGTATAGAAGTACTTTGTAATTAGTGCTCCTTAAATTTCTCCCTTTCTTTCTCTATATCCTCATAGTAGCCTTTCATGGATGTCACATACTAAGTTTTTCTCATTTCTATGCTTTCTTATACTTTGTCCCCTTTTCTTATATTCCCTTTTCATATTGTCTCAGATATATTCAATAGAATTATTTCAATAACTCAGCATGAAATTTTTATTTAATATCTGTAAGCTTCATGACAATTAGACTTGGAATTTTGATCATATAGTACTTGGAGATAGATAATATCAAGAGGCTTTTCTTTTATTCATTTGATAGTTGATTTTGTCTTAACTTTTGCAATATACCACAGTCATTTGAATTTTAAATAGATGTATCAGGTAGTTTAAATCCATAAAGAGATTTAAGATTTGGTTTTATATCCTTGGAAATATTGTAGTTTTACATATCAGATAATATTCATAAACCTTCTAAAATATAATTATTAATGCATTTTATTATCAAAGGCATAGTATTCTCTGTGCTATTCATGATAAAATTATATGCCAATCTCATGTCATAGCAATAAAATAAAGCTGTATAAGTTGTTTAAAAGATATTTTTCTCTCCATTTTAACATATTCTTCATCTGGAAGGCAGTTTTAGCCTTTCTGTTACACCACATAGAAGATAATTATAGAAAGTATTGCCAAAATGCAGTGAAGATATGAATTGTAATCTAAGAGGCATGAAGTCTGTATCTATTGATTAAAAATAAACATCATATGCTAATATTAAAATATGCTTCTACCATAATATATGGCATATTTTTCATTTTTAGCAAAAGTTAGATTTCAAAAATAAGGTTATATTCTTGTTTAGAATTCCAGTTAATAAAAGCATATTTTCTACACAAATCAATATTATCAAAAATAAGATGTTACACCTTATTCTCTTACAATTTCATTTTTCACATTGCCTGTAGGTATTGATGGTAAATATTTCTTGCATATTTTAATTAGGTTATGAATAGAGATGTTATAGACAGACTGAAATAGCTTTAATGAAAAACTGCATTCTCAGTGCTTAATGTATTTTCAACTTTAAGTGATGAATCATGAATATGGTTAAATTGAAAAGAATAATTCTACTTTATGTTATTTTACATTATTCATTTAAATGCAGTTATGAGGAATAATATAGTAACTATGCCTACATGGATTTGAATGTAAGATTTCTTGTATTGGGTGTCCTGTCAGCAGTCAGTAAATTAAAAAAAATAACAACATGAAGATTTGAGTGTTGATGAATAATATTGGCAAAATTATTGCTGACTAAATAATAATAAACTCAGGAAATGGACTTTATAAAGACATTTTTCTTAACAAAGTCATCACTTAAAGTTAATATTATTTGAAGTAATCAATGAATACTACTTTGCTGAACAAATATTGCTAATAATAATTTTTAATACAAATGCAGTGGATTCAGATAAAAGAAGGCCATTATGCTATGAATACCTGTACCAAACATATAGCATCTCAATAAAATGTATAAACTTATATTTTGATTAATTAGTTAAAACTTGAAAAGGAAAATTTACAGTGACTTTCAGATAAGTAATTCTGAGTGAGGCAGGATTTTACCCTAGATGTTAGCTCTTCTAAGTTTACAGTGAAAAAGTACTTGACTATGAGTAAATTAATTAGTGGAACATTGCAGTATATCATCAGCCATAAAAATTTGTTTAAATTTATATTATCTTATTTTATTATGGCCCTTACTAACTGCTAGTATGGTAATAAATATATTAATTCATACTGTATACAATCATAATTTGCTAATGTACATTTTCCCTTAATTTTTTAAAGAATGAACACCATCACCAAAGTATAAAAACTTACATTAAGAAGTTAGAAACTATTTTGGTCAAATTGCAAGCAGGATCTTAACAAACATACCATAACTAGTTCTTTCACCATGGATTTCCTATGTACCTTCCAAAGAGATGCGATTCTGAGCTATGTATACAAGTAAAGATGCTACAAATACTCCTGTAGTATGCTTATTTTGAAAAAAATAAACTATATTACCCTAATATAAATGGATTCAATGAAAACAGTTTTCTCATGAGAAATAAAAATCCCTCAAAAACAAACAAACCAAATCAGTGTTATAATCCAGATTATCAGATTGCATATCATTAAAGCATCATATAAATTGTTCCATGGAAAATAAAATAGCATAATATCAAATACTATTGCAGGTAAATGAGCATATATTTTATTCTAAAAATATTTTGTAAAATAACATTTGTCAGTATTTTATAAAATACTATTTAATATAAGGACAATCTTTTGTTTTTAACTGATCTGGCCTTTATCAAAAATTTTCAGTACAAAATGGCTGGCCCAATCTTAATTTGCTTCAGAAGTTTACATTATTAAAGAGAATTACTGGTATTTCTTGAAAACTTTCATTACAATTGTAATGTTCTCTATTATCACAATTTCCTCTCAGTGTGCAATAGATTTTTTCAGAGTAACATCATCACTATCTTTCTAATATCTACATAAATTTTTTTTATGTCAATCTTAGGCAGAGCAACTCAGTATTGATTTCTTTTCTCTAGGTTGTGAGATCAGCTGAAGTATGCATTACACACTGGGTAGAGATTGGGCAAGTGTCATTTAAGGAGACTATTCAACAGAGAAGATTTGCCTTCATGTAAGACGAGTCAGTAACTCTTTGGAGGAAAGATAGTTTGTTTTGAGTCGTATGATTGAGACCAAATATCCTTTGACTTTAAGGCCATTACTTTATCCAGAACTATCATCTGGACACAATTCGTATAAACTTAGATAGCAACTATATGTATTTATGGACCAGTTTGGATTTGTGATATATACAGAATTCTTCCACATAGGAGACAATTGTAGGACAATTTTCCCTTAATTATGTTTCACAAAATATTGATGCAGTGTGTTTCTATGATTAATAAAAAGACAGTTTCTCTGGTGTAGTATGTTTTGCAAATTCTATGTTTCTTACCAAGCTGCTAAAGATTTATGATATATAAATGACCATTTGAAAACTAATAAAAGAAAGTAAGTAGTTTGGTATTAATATGGCCTTTCCCTAACTTGTCCACAGAAAGTAGTTTCTTGTGTTATGCATATCAACATTCCCAGAGAAAAGGATACTAAGAAGTACTAGTTTAGGAATTTTCATTAAAATATTAAATATTGATTGATTAAATCTGATTACAAACGATATGCACACAATGTAAAAATGTTGTATCAAGAAACTCAAATGACCTAATAACCTATTAGTTACACAGACATTTTAAAAAGAGATTTTTGAAGAATGACTGAAATCCATGGGATAACATACTATGGGATATATTGTTTTTACTAAAATTAATTTAAAACAAAAATTTTAAATTAAAATCAATATGATTCAACAAATATTTGCATTACTGTTTTGGTCTGGAATGTTCCCCAAAAACTCATATGTAGAAGCCTTGATATCAAACTTGTGGTGCTATTGGAAGGTAACAGAAAACAGGAGATGTGGCTTACATAGAAAAAGTAAGTCACTGGTGGATTGCCTTTAAAAATCATTTTTTCACTCAGGAGTATATCTTCAATATGTATCCATGTAACTGTACCGTATCCCTTAAATGTACCAATAAACTCAATTAAAGCTGAAAAAAATTTTAAAAAATCATTTTTATTCCTGGTCTCTTTCTGCTCCTTTTTCTCTCTGGTGCCCATTTTCTGTGAGATGAGCAGGTCTACCCTTCCACACCTTATTGTTATCCTCAATCTCACCATAAGCCCAGAAACAACAGAATTTCTGAAACCATGAGCCAAAAATAAATAAAATAAAATAAACTTTTCTCACTTAAGTTGTTTTATCTCAAGAACGTTGTGTCAGTGACAGAAAGCTGATTAACACAATCCCATTTGCTATTAAAATCAATACCTAACCATTACCCTAACTTTTCTAAAGTTTAATAGCTAGTATTAGTAATATTGAGGTCATAAAAAATAAGAATTTTCACATAGTGACATGGAAACTTAACATTGTGTGACAGTTTGGGGGTAAAATTAGGTAATATATGCTAAAATCTAAAAATAATTCATTATTAGAGCAATTGCAATCAACTGATAGCACATGACCCTACTTATATGAAGCAATACACAGAACATTATATAATTTTTCTAAAGCTTTGCTTGTGATAACGAATAGAGAAGCAATCTATCTCTTAAAAAAGGAATAGACACATGAATATAAGTAAATCCATATTTTTGAACATTTGTAAAACTTGAACATATTCAGTGGAAATAATTTCAAATTGCAAGTGAAATAAGATGTTGCCAAACATCATGTGAGAGAATTTGTGATTTGGACACTTAACCTAAAAGAAATACTCAAGGAAACAACTAACGTAGAAGAAATTCGATTGTTCTACATATAAACAAATAAATGTGGAATTGAATAAAAAACAAATAAAGAGGGCTGCATATTTTGCTCACCTGTCTCTCAAGCACAAGGTCCTGAGTTCGATCCGCAGTACCCAAAAAATAAAATAAAAATAAATTAAAAAATAAAAGGAAAACTGTGAATATTTTAAAATATAATGTCTTGGATTTAAAGTGTGTATAGAAATGAAGTATATTAAAATAAAAATATAGGAAGAAATATAGAAAAGTAATAGTATATATATTTATTATATAACATATATATCAATAATGCATCTTGAATGACACTGCAATTAGTCATGTAAATATGGTTTGAGTGCTAATGTTATCATTAAACTA
>NW_022900951.1:102928467-102984184 GCF_012274545.1 Fukomys damarensis
ATGAAAATACTACAATCATTTTTGTGATTCAAAAAATATAGAAAACTAGAGCAAATTAGAACAGGCCAGTGAAATGGAAAAGAAGTAAGATGGTGAAAAAAATATCTGAGTTATAGGGGGCAAATTCTCCAATTAAAAATATAAAATTAGTATATGAAATAAACAATCATGTAATGTTTTTCAATTTTAAAGATAATTTGAAAAATTGAAGACAACAGGATTAAACACAAGAAAATAAATATAACACTGAAAGACATCTCTTCAACCCATAATAATATTAAACATGTGAATTAAATTAGACAAGTGAGATTCATAGAAATTAAAAATGCTTATAAATGTTTAAATTAATTCGTTCATCAGAAAATATAAACTTTCAAACTAATGTACATACTTACTGAAATACTAAAGATTTTTTTCCCAGAATTTGAATACAGGAGAACTGTACAACTTTACATCAACTTCTGATGTGATTAGGTCCTAACAAAAATCATTTACATTAAAATATTCAAAAATATTAACTTCAAACTCCATTTATACATGTAGCCTACCCACAAACATCATAGTTTAGCAACATAATATACTACAGAAGATCTTTTGTTACTCATTGTGCTTTAGTTGGAAGCTTCATTTCACTATGACTACTCAACCTCAATACAGCAGTAATGTTCATGCTACTAGCTAAGGGCAAATACATAATTCAGACTACAAAGCATACTTTTTACTAAGATGAATGCATATTAATTTTATATAATAGTAAAGACAAAACGTTGATAAGAGGAACAATCCTAAGTGACATTTGTATCCGCTATGAACATTTATATTCAGCAGTATACTGGAGTTACTAGACAATGCAATTAAGAAAAAAAATAAAATATATTGAAGTGGGAAAAGAATACTGCAACTTGTCACTATCCTCTCCAAAATTATTGAATACACAGATAACACAAAAGTGCCTGCTAAAAAATTATTCAAATAGGAAAGTAAATAGGCTATTGCACTGGATACCAGTGAACAAAAACCAATCATTTTTTCAGAAATCAGCATTAAAGAAACAGAATATAATTTTATAAAAATACTATTTATAATTCTACTGAAAAATATTATCTAGGACGAAATTTTTAAAAATTGTACAAAGAATCTCTAGTAAAACCTATAAATATTATCGATTAATATAAAATCTTAAAATGATATTCTATATTCAAGGAATAAAAGATGCACTACTGTATGTAAAATCATCACAGATATGAAGTGATTTAAATAAAAATTACATATTTATTTTAATTGCCTAAGCTGTTTCTCAAATGTACATGAAAATGCATATTGCAAGAATATTTATGGTGATATCATAACAAAATAATAAACCTACACAATTAATAATATCAAATTTCAATATTTATAATGAACAAAGATTAATTAAAACAGGTTAATGTTGGTGCAATAACAAGAAATAAACTAATAGACGAAGAGGTTGGAAACTAATCCACAGCTATTTAGCGAAATTATTGGTACTGAAGGCTTCACTGTACTTAGTTGAAAATAAACAGAATATGTATACATTTTTAAAAATTGATCCTACAACTAAATATAAAAATGAAAGAATAATCTAAAAGAACCTCTATTTAGAATATCTTAGCCAGTTGTAGTGGCATATGCATGCAATCCCAGTTACTCAACTGAGAAAGAGTAGCAAAATTTTGAGCCCAGCTGAGACAATTTAGCAAATTAGTGACAATTTATGTTAAAATTCTAAAAAAGAGCCTTGCAATATAGCCCTGGGTTCAATTTCCCAATGCTGGAAAAAAAAGTTGTCTTAAAGAATGTGAAATAGAGAAATAATTATTCATCAGTGCATAAATCACTTAATATAGAACTTTTTTAGCTATTATGTTTATTTGTACATTTAAGGCAAACAATACAGTTACATTCATCATTGGGATTCTGTACCTTTACATGATTTCCATCTGGAACAAGAAGAGACCTAGAATACCAAAAGCAATTCTAGGCAACAAAGACAGGATAGGGGGTATCACGATTCCCAATTTGAAACTATACTACAAAGCTACTGTGAAAAAAGAAGAAAACATCATGGTACTGGTAAAGAAACAGATCTGAGGATCCATGGAACTGATTAGAAGACACAGAAACAACTTCAGACACACAACCCCTTCATCTTTGACAAAGGAGGCAAACACCCTCAAAGGAGTAAAGATAGCCTCATTTATTAATGAGGCTGGAAACATTGAGTTTCAACTTGCCAAATATTAAAACTAGACCTACATCTGTTACCATGCACTAAACTAAAATCAAATGGATTAAAGATCTAAATATTAAAACAGAAACACTAAACTAGCTAGAAGAGAGTTTAGGTAGAACTCTTTTTTTTCTCTCATTGAATTTCTTGGTACATTTTAGGTATACAGTACAGTTACATTCATCATTGGGATCTTGTACCTTTACATGATAGGTCTTGGTTCTCATTTTTTCCCATAGAACTCTTGAAGACATTGAAGTAAGAAAATATTTAATGAACAAAAAGTCAGTGCCATGTGAACTAGAACAGAGAATCAACAAGTGGAATCTCTTCTTACTAAAATGCCTCTGCACAGCAAGAGAAACCACCAGCAGTATGAAGAGACTATCCAATGTGTGGGGAAAAAATTTCACTAGCTATTCCTCAAAGACATACTACTATCTAGAATATATACAGAACTTTAAAAATTCAGGCCTCCTAGATTTAAAGACCCAATCCAAAAAATGGGCATCTGGAATGAACAGACATTTCTCAGACGATGAATATAAACAAAAAATAAACATATGAAAAAAATCTTCAACATAATGGGTCATTCTAGAGATACAAATAAAAACAAGGAATCCCGGAATGGATGGCTCCTCTCAAGAACTGAACCAATAACAACTGCTGGTGGGACAGTGAGGAAAAAGGAACTCTTCTCCACTGTTGATTGGAGTGTGGACTGGTGCAACCACTGTGGAAATCAACATAGAGATACCTCAAAATCTCTGATTAGAGATCCCATTTTTCCCAGCTATCCCCCTGCTACATATCTTTCCAACAGAATTAAAAGAATCATGCCACAGTGAAATATGTGCACCCATGTTCATAGCAACAAGGTTTGAAATAGATAAAAGTTGGCAACAACCCAATTCTCATCAACTGCAGGCTGGATAAAGTGTTTTTTAAAAATATAAAATGGAGTACTACTCAGCCATAAAGAAAGATACACTAGAGATACACTAGAGACATTTATAGCTAAATGGATGCACATTGAGGCTGTACTCTAAAGTGAAATAAATAGGACGCACATGAATAAATACCCACTAGTTTCTGTGGTGTAAGAAACAGAAAGTGTAAATAAAGATGAAAATCTATAATAGATATTGTGAAATAGAAAGAAAAGTTCCAAGGGGAAAGAGGAAGTAGAAGGGGTAGGGGAAAAGAAAGAAGGGAGAGGAATAAATATGAGAAAGGGAAAAAAAGAAAAAGAATTCATGCGTAGCAATCTCAATGACCAAGGGTTACCCAAGCAGCAGTTTGCCATATTAATAAATATCTGGAAGCTAATGGTGACCATTTTGAGCACGTCTTGTAAATGTAGAGGCCAAAAGTAGTTGTATTAATCTCATGATGTCTCAATGAATTTAGTATGAAAATATTTACACAAGTTTTTATTTTCCTGAAGTGTGTATACATTATGTTGGCAGGTGCTATATAAACACGATGTCATAACTTGGGTGGTTGTACAAACAAATACGTATGAAAATACATATATATTGTACACATTTATATTTTTATGCATGTGTTCAGAGAAACTGGCACTAATTGAAATTGACATAAATTGAAATGAGAATTTTAATCACTCTAGATCAACTCAGTAAATTGAATCTATTGATACAAATGTTTCTATGAAAACACTCTACCAGAAAGTTGCTCCTAAATTCTTCCATATATTAAAATCAAAAGACACACAGAGGGCTGGGGATTTAGCTCAGTGGTTCCAGCACCTGCCTCGTAAGCACAAGGACCAGAGTTCGATCCGGGTATGAGAGAAAGAAAGAAAAAGAGAAAGGCGGGGGGTGAGAAAGGACCACAGTATCCCAAATTTACCTGAAGTCTTTCAGGGAGTAGAAAAATAAGGACTGCTTCATTTCTTGTGAGATCAGCGTAATTCTATATGCAAAGTGGAATTCAATAATCACCATATTAAAAGAAATATTATAAACCTATTTCTCACTAAGTGATATGCAAAAATTCAAAATAAAATGGGAATCATTAGGACTGAATAATGTATAACAATGTAATGAAGGAACAAATGGGGGGATTATTTCAGGGAAACAAAAAATTTGATTTTATATTAAAACACAAGTCCATGTAATGCACTATATTAACAGATTAAAGAACAGAAATTACATGGTTATTTCAAAAGAGATACGAATAGCGTTTGATAAAATCCAACACTTCAATTGCATAGTGTCCACTGAAAGAAGCTAAACAGAAAGATGGACATACTGCCCCAATCTTACCAATTTGCAAATCTGGTAAAACTGTTTTAGAAGTCAATCAGCATCAATAAAATTCTTATAAAATGTGTGAGAAAATTTAGAAGTTCTAGAAAATATGATAGATTCATCATAAAATTCAGTTTAAAATGTAAAATTGATCTTAGACTTCTGACTTTAAGTTGAAAATCATAAGAGACATTTTTATAAAATTCTGAATTTCTCATGAGAATAGTGAGAACCTATGTCTTTCTGGCCTGGGCTGCTCCAATCTCTCTCAGGGTGAGGCAGGCTGAGAGAGCGGCACATTTTCTGCTGTGGTTAAAGGAAGTTCTAAAGGATATTGGGTGACACCCACACACTGGAATTGAGATACTGTGATGGTTGATTGACTGTGGAAATTTCAGTAAAAGAAGCTCAGTTCAATTGGCTCAACAATTCCACACCTTTGAGCACGGAAGTCACACCCTAGGGCAGCTTGTTGCCTGGATGGTGTGAAGGGGAAATGAAGAAGGGTGGACCTGCTTCTGTTTCTTCAGAGGAAGTCCAGGCTTTGCCTTCGCCTTGGGCGGAATCTCCTGGCTTCCAGCTGACTCTTCAGCTGCCAGTGCAGCCTTCCAATGCAGATCCATCGGCCTCCTGATATAGACATGCAGGGGACACTGCAGTGAGCTCCATAACTTTGACTAGATCTTACAGCCCTCAGTGTGCAGACAGACCCTCTGAACTCTTCCATGTCCCACTCTGTGGGTGGCCATTGTAAGCAAATCTTGTAAATTCTTGTATATTTGTATATATTGTATTATCTGTATATATCGTGTATCTGTTTCTCTAGTAAACGCTGACTGATATGCATTCAGATAGTGAATAAAAAAGTTAACTTTATTTACTTTTTATTTTACTTTTTTGGTACCGGGGATCGGACTAAGGCCCTTGAATTTGCGAGACGGCTGCCAGAAGCACTGAGCTAAATCCTCCAGCCCCTAAAAAGTTAACTTTAAATAAGAAGGAAAAATAACTACTTGAAGAAGATTACAGTGTTTTTTATTTTCATTTTTGGATATGTCAATATTGTTCTGATTGCTTATCTAGTTTTTGGTTGCAAGGTCCCTAAATTTGTGAAAGTAATTTTGAACAATTCCCTTGTGATATGTAGATATTTCTATTTGTAAATATTTCAATAATTTTTACAGAAGTTTATACTGTTAAAAGAAAGGTTGATCTTGAGATGTTTCTACGAAAACTAGGATAAAATAAGTACATCATATGAAAAATAATTCTTAAAATAGCATTTAACAAAAATGGAGCCTTTTAACTATGTAAGGAACCTAAAAGATGCATTCCAATTTGTCAATCATGAAGTAGCAATACTGGAATAAACTTTTGGTCCAGTAGTAGTAATAAAGTAGAGTTTTAATGAAGCATTCTTTAAATAAGTACAGATGTTTTTGTTTTTTCTAGGAGCCTATTGGGTTCTGGGAATGCATATGGAAATCAATATCAAATAAATGCATAAGACATAATATAGCTCCTAAATATAAAGTTAGTATTAAAATGAAGCATAATTATTTAACAAATTCAAATGACTACAAGAAAAAAGTTTAAAAACAAGTCCTCAAGGGCAAATGCAAGATAGACCATTTTTCTGAATCTATTCTAGTACACGTAAATATAAAATATAATCTACTAAGATTGATTAATGTTGAAGAAAAAGTAATACTTAATAAAATAACATTTTGATGACATCAAATATAAAATATAGTGAGCCATAGTGCACTATTTATGTTTTAGAAGAATGAATTCAGTACTAAAATTATGTTATGTTATTATTTCAGCAAAAGTAATTAAATATATAACATACTGTATGAACTTTTCTAGGTACCCATACTTCATAGGCAAATTTGGCAAAAATACCCTAAAGTATCACACTAATAAGTAGGAATGAAGATATCACAGCCAAAGTCTGAGTCTGAAATGATGTCAAGCTCTAAAATCACATCTCAGTTAACTCATTCCATGCAATTTACTGAAGTTAAGAGCAATGAGAAACATAAGCTCTGAGATTAGAATATTGTAAGCTCAGCCTACAAAACAGTTGCTCCCAAGTTTTAGAGGACATTAAAATTTCTAAGGGTCATTGCCTAAATTTATGTTTCTGGCCTCAACCAGGAACCTGCAGTTTGTTTGAGTTTGTTTGTTATGATAAGATCTCAGGTGACTCTCCTACAGCTAATTGCAGTATCAGACTTCCCTAAATATTGATCTATGTAAAGGAAGTGTTAAAAGACTGATCAAAACTGCATTACATTTCCTTTATCCTTTTCATTTCTGAATTGTAGGAAAATCTGAATGATTTAAAATTTATTGTGGCAATTATATTTATTTATGTGTGAGAACACAAAGTGAATACATTTTTTATTTGATAGTGTCATACACAATATTATGAAGATTCACAAAAATAAAGCAAGGGAGAATAAAATGTGTACTGTATCCCTAAAATGTACCAATAAACTCAATTAAAGCTGGAAAAAAATGTATCTTGAGCATTGACCTTTTTAGAGAAACTAAAGATGAATATACTGTAGGAATGTCAGGAAAAAAAAAAGCATGAGTATCAATGACCTGTTGTAAAATGGCATGTAGTTTTAATTATTATCATGGATTCTTTTTTTTGTTATTGTTGTTTTTCTTTTTTGTGCTTTTATTTTGGGACTGGGCATCAAACTCAGGTCCTTGTGCTAGCAAGCCAGGCACAGAAACCACTGAGCTAACTCCCCAGCCATTAATGCCATATTTTAAAAAGTTTTCTACGTCTTCAGACAAAAGGGATTATAAAAATTATTTTGTTTTAAAAACATAGTTCTATGAAATATTTTGACAGTTTATCAAAATAATTCACAAAAATAAAGCATTGGGAAATAAAATATATCTTGTGTATTCACCCATTTAGGGAAACTAAAGTTGTACAGGGAAGGATTTTTCACAATATGTGCTCTTTGAATGACTGTTTCTTTTGAAACTCTTGTTGTTTTTTGTTTGTTTGTTTGTTTGTTTTTGTTTTTTTTTTTGCTATAGTGCTTGTCTTTTGAAATTTGTTCTTATTCAGAACTAGTTAAATTGAGTTAACTGCTTTATCATTTTTACAGTCCTATTGAGTCTGTAACTGTTTTCTGTTCAGGCCTTGTATATTTAACAATTTGTATTTTAACTTCATGCATCCTAAATAAATCAATACAAACACCAATAAAAGCATTTTACATTTTAATTTCAAGGCTAAATTAAATTACATACATAAGACTTTACATTTCATATTAACTTCTAGCTCTTATGGAGAAATGTGTCATAATTTTGAAAACTCTATGCTTTTGAAATGTAATTGTTTTGGAAAATTAGTTTTCAGGAAACTATTAAATGTACAAATTACATAGAAAAGATATCCCTATATTCAGTAGCTGATATAAAAAAAAAGTTAGTTAGAAATTACAGAGTGGAACCTAATTTCTGAGTTGTGAAATTAGCAAAAAAAATGGGATAATTGATGTTTTACTAGAACTAATGTGGCGCATCTGAAGAGATGTTTGAAAAGTACTTTAGAGAGTAAATCATTGCAAGGTATCAGTTATTTGTAGCTCTATTTTAGGTTGGTGGACAGAAATATCTAAGGAATTCCTATATAAGACTCTAAGTCAAAGCCTGAGTTATGTTATAGTAAGCAATAATGGAAAAGTGAGAAAGGAGGCACTTTATGTGTGTGGACATCTGTAACTGGATTATTACAGTTTGTATTACATATAAAAGTCTTGAAGATAAACGTCATCTATCTTAATGTTTTCCGGACTTGCCATCAAGACATTCTTTTACTGACTAGAATTAATGCAAGATCTCATCTATTTCAAAGCAGTTATAATTACTACACATGGAAAAGATTGATCATGTGATTGGAATTGGTGCAATAATGCAAAATGACTTTCACCCAGCTATCCCTCTGCTGGGTATTCTTCCAAAAGAATTAAAAGAATCTTACCATATATCACCACAGTGATATATTTCCACCCATGTTTATAGTGGCACAGTTTGTAATAGCTAAACTTGGAAAAAACCAATTGCCCATCAACTGGAGACTGGATAAAGAAGATGTGGTTTCTCTACAAATTAAGAGTACTACTCAGACATAAAGAATGAAAAACTAGAAACATTTATAGTTAAATGGATGCATATTGAGCCTATACTCAAGTGAAATAACTAGGACACACTAATAAATACCAAATAGTTTCTCTGATGTGAAAAACTAAAATTATAAATAAGGTTCAAATGGTATAATCGATAGTGTGAAATAGGAAGAAAATGGCTAAAGAGAAAGTGGGAAGGGTAGGGGAAAGGAAAGATGGGAAAATAAAAATGTTAAAAATGAAAACATGGAAACAATGTGTTTGTAAATAGGGAAGGGTGAAGGGGGTGAAGGGAGGGCAGAGGTATGGGGAAAAATAAGAAAGATACAAGATCCCAATGATAAATATAATGATGATATAACTATTTTGTTTGCTTTAAATGTAGCAATAAACTTAATGGGGAAAAACAAAACAAAACAAAAAATGAACTTCAGTTTATAGAACAAAACCAAATGAAGAAAAACAAACGTCATTTTTTAAATTGCCATACTATTATGTATTTTCTTGTAGAAATTCACTTATGTTTTACATTGCCTCATATTTGAACCAAAAAATAAACCCAAAACAAAACAAAACTATTTTTGCAGTATGAAAGATACATTAGTAATTAGTTTAACTCAACAGAGTGATAGTTCTCCAGGTTACTTCTAATACAAATTTTCTCAAAACTAGATGTAATAAGATAGGGAGGGCTGGGGATTTAGCTCAGCGGTTCGGTGGCCTGCCTTGCAAGCACAAGGACCTGAGTTCAATTCCCGGTACCAAAAAAAAAAAAAAAAAAAAAAAAAGTAAAAAAAGAAAGGGAGAGACAATATTTTTTATACCTAGATATCATTACTCCTTTCATTACTATGAAGATAACATGCTAAGCCACTATTTCAATACGATTTATAATTAACATGATTAATAACTAATAGTACTGCACTAAAATTACTAAAAGCAACTGAAAATTTATGTAAATTACCAGATTTGTTATGCAAATACCAGGTTACTAGTTCCAAAACAGAGTATACCGTGTTAATAGCTCAAATAACTTAGACTACCTCTCAATTCAAGATGCCAACACTAAAATTTGATACATGTTTAACTAACTAGAAGTGTTCTCATTAAGATTACCTGATTCCATAGGATATATAAAGAGGGCATATTTCTAATATATAATGAAAAATGGACATGCTCCTAAGAATGAATAAAGGCAATTCAAAGAAACTTCATTTTTACTTAAAAATCAGAAAATCAATTTCAAAATATATGTTAAGCATTTTAGATGTCATACTTTGTATTGCTGGATACAAAGTAAAACAAACATGGCCATTTGAATCGCTTATAAAATAAATATATAAGAAAATCTCTCCATAATATTACTGTGTAATAACAATATTAGTTTGGGTTTTAGTGCTTCATTCATAATTGACTAAAAATATACCTTTAAAAATAAAAAGCCAATCCTTATAAAATATTCTAATATTAATAGCTATAAATACTTAATGAAAGATATTAAAAGTCCTTGGCCATGTCACATTTGTATTTCTACATGTTTACCCTGATTATAAGCATTCTAAAATAATTTCAGAATCTTGAACGAGAATAGATATTCCTAGATGCAAACAACTTGAGATGATTTTTAGTATAGTTTGTTTTCTGAAATATTCAGTTACTTAGTGATCAAAGGACTCCACTGAGGTTATGTAATTTGACCTGTAAAACAGACTACATGCCAGGAAATAGATTGTGTCATTCATTATTAAAAGCATATTTTCTTGACATTCTAATACTAACTTCAAAATCAGCTTTACATGATCAAACTTTCTGTGATGCTTTGTTCTATCAACTGCTACTGAAAATAACATATCTTCTATTTATAACTTAATTTAATACCAAATCAACATTAAAATATCAGTAGTGCATCTGTACTAAAAGTGAACTATCTAAAAAAAAGAAGAACACAAATTGATTTGAAATAATTAAAATAAATAAATAATTTAAGAACATATTTAAGTAAGAAGATGAAAAACCTGTACAGTGAAATCTATGAAACACTGATGAAAAAAAATTAAAGAAGAAACAAAAATGGAAAGATATACCAAGTTTATGAATTGAAATAGTTCATATTGTTAAATACTTATATTAAACAAAGCCATCCACAGATTTTGTGCTCTCTCTATAAAAACATCAATCATTATTTCCCCAAAAACAGAAAAAAAATTTTAAATCTAATTTATAACCACAAAAAGCTGCAAAGAAAGTAATCCTGAGCAAAAAGAGCAAAATGTTATGAATTACATTCTTGGATCTTGAAATCTACTAAAATAACATTAATCAAAACAGCATGGCATTGGCACAAAATATTAATAAAAATCAGCAGAAAAAGACAGATTAGAAATAAATCCCTATACATATACTCAACTGATGTTTGACAAAGGTGCCAGCAATATAAAATAGGAAAAGGAATGTCTCTTCAATAAATACTACAGGGAAACATGTATACTCACATTTAGAAGAATGAATTTTAAGCCATCTTATGCCATATACATAAGTGTGCTCAGATTAAAGACATATATTCAAGTCCTCAAAATGTAAAAAAAAAATCAGAAAAATGGGGAAAGCTTCCTTGCATTTGTCTGCCAAATGATTTCTTGTATATGACCATAAAATACAAGCAGTGAAAACAGTAATAGGCAAATGGGATTTTATCAAACTAATATCTTCTTTCACAGCAAAGAAAAAATAAGTTAGGAGATAACTCACATAATGATAATAATATTTACAAACCATGTCTTATAAAATATTTTATCCAATATATACAAGGATATAAAATATATTAATAGTAAAGAAAAAATATTGTAAAGGGACAAACGGCTTGTACACTCCAAAGAAAACACAAATGACCATCAGATATATGAAAGAAAAGGTCAACATAACGAATGATTAGAAAGGTATGAATTGAAACTGTGTGACTCTACCTTCTGCTTTTAGAATGGCTATCAGTGAAACAATTAAGACTTTGAGAGAATTTTCAAAATTGGAGGATATGCAAAAATAAAACCTTTACATTGGTGTTAGAAAAGTAAATTAGTATTGCCATTATGGAAAATAGTATGGCAATTCCTCTAAAGACTAAAACTGGAAACTCTGTATGACCCAGAAATCCCAGTCACTGCTGGCTGCATATCCAAAACAATAGAAATTAGTATGTTAATGAGATAGCCATACTTCCAAGTTCATTGCAGCATTGTTCACAACAGCTCATATAGGTAAATAGAAATACTTAACATATAAGTGGATAATACAATGCAGCAAACATTTGCAATTAACCACTATTTAGACTTACTTTTTTAAAAGAAGTCTTGCTATTTGTTTTCTTTGACACGGTTGAACGTGTAGGTTATTAAGTGAAATAAGTAAGGAACAGGAAGCAAAATACCACATCACCTAAATTGTATGCCAAATCTGAAAAAGGGGAATCTGTGAAAGCAGAATTTGTAATGGTGGTTGGTTACCAGGCATTAGAATGGGGGGGGATGGGAAATGGAAGATGTTTATCAAAGAGTACAAAGTTTCAGGTATCTGTGAGCAAAATATTTAAAAATCTGTCAAAAAACAGGGAAAGTACAGCCAATAATAATATGTTATCTAATTCACAACAGTGAAGGGCATATTTCAATGTGAATACAGTGATGGTTATGTTAATTAGCTTCATTTTATTATTCATATATATATATAAATATATCCCATAAATGTATAATTATAATTTTTCACTTAAAATAATATTATTTAGAAGAACAACTATAAATTAACTTAAAAGAGCACAGGACATCACATTAGAACATCTACTATTATTAAAATAAAATAAGCATTGGTGAAAGTGTGGATAAATTAGAATCTTTCCTCACTGTTGGTAAAAATTCACAATAGTGCAACTACCTTGGAATGTATGGCTAGTCCTAAAAATTGAAATGTAATTATCATTGATAGAGTAATTTAATTTTGGGGCGTACTCACAAAGTAAGTGAGAGCAGAATTGAATACCTTTGTCCATAGCAGTATTATTTACAATTGCCAAGAAATGAAATGAACCTAAGCAAACATGTATAGATGGACAAAGAAACTGTATTGTACATATACACAGTGGAATATTCACCCTCAGAAAGGAAGGGAATTTTGGCACATGCTACAACATGGATAAATTTTGGAGTTGTCATCCTAACTGAATTAATTGTCATAAAAAATAAAAAAGAATAAATACTATGTGATTTACAGTATATCCATGGATATAGCTAGAGTAGTCACAATAATATAGACAGAAAATAAAATGATTTTTAGGACCCAGAGGGAAACAGAGTAAAAAACAATGGTTTAATGGACACAGAATTTAATTTCTACATGATGCAAATATTCTAGAAATTATGTTCAGTTTTGCACAATGTAAACATTCTAAATATTATGTTTGCACAATAGTGTGAATATGATTAATACTATGTGACTGTTAACTTAAAAATGACTGACAAGCTAAATTTCATTCTATAAGTATTTTACCACAATTAAAATTTTTAAATTAGAAATGTTCCTGCTCTTTGAAAGGTAATTAAAGGAAGACTTGTTATTTCAGGAATCACACTTCCATTTAGCATAATGAATACCAAAGAGTCTATTTTAAATCTAACTTGAAATTTTTACTTTGCAAAAATTAAGAAAGTGAAGAAAAATGGGTGATTATTAATCATTCCCAGATAATAATATGCAGCTAAACACATTTGCTTAGGGCAACCTGTAAGACAGAGTTTGGGGATCTCCTTTAGGCATGACATATGAGAGTATTATAGAATTTAATTTGGCTTGTGATAAATAAATGCAGAGCAAATAAAATTACAGGATGTTTTATTTTAAGAACTCCACTTTTACACAAATTAATTAGAATCTAATTTATCTCATTCTGGAACTTTCCATTAAAATAGGGAATTCTATTACCAGCACTTTAAGTTTTTACTTGAAGACTGAAGCATGTGTCTCAGATGTACTAGAAGCACAGGTGGTGGTAATGTGTTAGAAACCACTGTCAGCTGGAAATCAATCCGTCAAAAAGGCTGCTCTCCTAAAATTACAATGTAAGTCAATGGGGAGAATATATGATTTCACTTTCCAAAATATACTTTATATGTAATTGTCAAGGAATGTATCTACAATTTTGTGTAAAATAAGATGTAGTTTTAGTAATCCAAGTTATAATTCAAAATAAAATAATCTAAAATCTGTATCTGTAGGTAAATAAAGAAAAACAAAAATGAGCCATTTCTGAGGTATTGGGAGATGTTATTTGATGAATTTATTACAAATCTAGAGAAACTAAAATTGTTCTTTGTCTGAAACATTTAAATTTATCATTTGTGTATAACATAAAAGGGCAATTTAGATGTTAAAATTTAATCAGCATGAAATATTAATGCTGAAGGTTCAAAAAGAGAATGACACAATAATAGCATTAGAAAGGGTGAAAATAGCACCATTACTCTCATTGACATCACTGATGTATTTGCTTCAGTGAACTGTACCTCCAAAATAGAAAATCAAAAAGTCATTTTTAAGGAAGCTATCATCAATATTTAGCTTTCTTCTTACCCAACAGTAGAATGACCTATATTCTGTAAAGGATGCAAAAATGAATATAACCAAAATATAGATTTATTCATTCCTTTATAGCAGAGCAACATTTGACAGATTTCCTGTATGTTCTTTGGATTAATGTGGTTACTTTAGAGAAATTTGAAAGTTGATATTAACAAATGAAAAGATATATTTGGGAAAACGAAGTAATATTTAATATTCACTGATCAAACATCCCATTTGGCCCTCCATCTCCAAGTTATGAATTACCTACTATGCACCAGGCATATAGTGATTCATGTGCATGTCAGTATGCAGATCTATTAGTCAGGTGAATTTAGGCATGAGAATCAAAAGACCTGTCTTCTTCATATAACTCCCCTCCACTTCTTCCAGATACCATTCTTGTAATGATGACTAAAACATTTATTTCTAGCCTGGACGTCTCCTATTAGCTCCAAGCAGATGTTTCTGCACAGGTGGTTTACATTTCACAAACAAATTGCAACAGTCCTAAATGTATACATGTGTATAATACACTCCAGACACATTATGCTTTCAAACCAATATTGGTTCTTTTTCTCCTCTGTTATTTTTCTTTACAGATTCCTCTCAAATAGTACCTCTTTTGGGAGCCCTGTGTATAAGGGAGAATTAAATGCTACTCTGTACATATTCTCATTGCACTTAGTGTATACCCATAATTACTTATCTTTTATATAACAAGTAAATTTTTGTAACGAATGAACTAGCCTTTCTCTGTTGCGCCATACCCCTGCCCCCGCAGATTCTTTATTTTCTATCTTGTTTGCTTTTGAATGGGTTAATCTGAAAATACTCAGATAAAATAGCTTTTTAACTTGGAAATTCTGTTATAGTCAGTTAAAGTATATGCTTGAATATGTCTCATATTCTTTAAAAACATTTTATATTGTTTATTTTATTAGTCACTGTGGTGCATAATGTTATATTCATTGTGGGAAACTGATGAATATAAATATTGTTTTAATCATTATTACTCCCCTATCACCCCATCTCCCTTCAAAGTATGTACATATGGTTTTTTTTGTACATATGGTTTTAATCTTCTCCAAAGTCTGAAAATAACTAAATTAAGAAAATCTTTTGTTAAATATTGCCATTAAGATCTATGCTTATGTTCAACTTTTGAGTTTTAATTAATTATGCAGTCTCATATTTGGTTAAATATTCAGTGTTTCATTTTATGATTTCTGAGTTGTGCATCAAATAATCCTTTTTGACATTCAGTCTATAGCATTTCATCCCTTTTGAGGTTTAGTGTAAAGCATTGAAAGCACCTGAGTATTATATAAAATGATTACTCTTTGGCATGGAAACCTAGAGCCATATGCTAAAGAAAGGTGTTTGCAACATAATCTGCACAAAATATTCTAATTTTAGTAGCAGCAGAGTAAATGGGTGCATATATGTGCAGAAAAATGATCTTAAATGATATATATTAGCCTATTCACTGTAGTGCCCTCTGGATAGTGGAAATATAGTCTTTATTCTTGTATGTCACTTTATATGTCCTATTTTCCACAGTACACATAAATTAATTTTTAAATAAATAACAAATACATATGCTACCAGCATAATTGGTAGGGATTAGAGAGGAAGAGTATTCATATCAGTGCATTTCTTTCATGTATCAGGCAGTATCCTATCTACTCAGGATAGAAGGATTAGTAATGTAATGTCATGTTTATAAAAGTTAATCAGCCCTCCTCTCCATGCTTAACAAAACAAATAATATGTATAGAATTAAAATTCACTTGATTTTAAAGTAATATTTCTTCTTTTTCATTTTGATGACCCAGATCCAATAGATCCCCTCGTAAAATATTTGATTTATTGAGATTTCTATTATGCTACTCATATTATTCCATGCTACAAATCACCAGATCCCTATCATGGGTCATGTTTTAGGATATTTTTCACCTGTTAATTGAGTAATTATTATAGTCACTACTGTTCTGGTCAGCTAACCCAGTAAAATAATCGTGCTAAGGAACTGATACTTTAGTCATTTTACTGTACACACCGCTACCATATATGCATAGCTAATTGTACTAGATGTTGGGATGACAAAATTTACATTCAAATAGAATAGGAAACAGACAACTACATAGTTAATTGCATTACAATTTGATAAAGATTGTAGTAAAGAGTCACAAAACAACTGGGCATGGTGGCACATGCCTGTAATCCCAGCAGCAGGGTGATTACAGCTGTGTGATTCTTGGTCTTTGGTCTTTCCCAAGATATTACCTCCCCAATTTATTAAGGATCAGAAATTGCTATTTATTTGTCTGAGCACCTACTCTTTTGACACTGGACTGTGGTGGTGGTTATGTCCCCAGACAATCTCAGTGTGATTGTACAAGGGAGAACAACTAATTACAACAGATAGAATATCCTAGCTAAAGTAGTACAATTAATATTAGTAGCCTCACGCACAGCCTAGAAACTGACAAATTATAAGCATTAATTTCTTTATCCACATGAGCAAGAGCTACAGTTATATAACACAATCCACCAAAAATCAGGAGCCATATGCAATGAGTTTCCCATTAGTGGGGTGATTTTATCCTCTGCGGAGAAAATTTAAGAGAGATAGGGCCAAAACAGAGATAAATGGAGGAAAATGTGGTAGAGGCAAGACTGGGGGACAACAGATGACCACCCAAGGTCTGAGTAATTGGAGAAGAGGTCAGGAGAGAATGGATTCAGGATAAAGCATTAGAATCTCGAAGTGAATCAGAAAGACAAAAGATAATTTTCCCTCCCATGAAAGTATCATAACGTCAAGACAATTGAGGAAAGAGAGAAGGAGGACAAGTAGAACAAGATAAACATAAATGCAAACTCTTTACAAAGGACAGAAAGAGGGGTCAAAACTAACAAAGAACGAAAAGAAAAATGACAAATAAAAATAAAAATAAAAATTCCTCTGGAGCCCACAGTTCTATAGTAGAGTCCAAGGCACGTAGTGTCCCAAAACTGTGCTGTCCGTTCTTGCCAAGTCTGGGTAGAGTTTGATCGCTCAGGAGTTGGGGCTGGTCTTCAACCAACAGCTTTCTGGATGTCTCTCCCTGACCATCTGAAGCCTCCTCACTGTTGCCATGGCGCCTTAGGCAGGGGCAGCCAAGGGCTGTTCTCAGTCCCATTTACAGTTGGCCCCACTGCGTCACTCAGTCATTACACAGCCTCCTCTGATTCACCCCTATGGCACTTCTCTAACCTGTCCTGACATGCTGCTCAGTAGTTCTTGTCATGGGAGTGGGGGACTGCGCTGCTCAGTTCTGCCTGATGGATGTTGGATTTCCTCTCCAGGGAGTTAACTGCCATTTCTAAAATCCTGCACACATTTGGGTCTGTGTCTTTCTCTCAAGTCCCTGGTCACAACTCCCATTTTCCAGCTGTGCTGTGGTCCCAACTTTGGAGCACACTATAAAGAAAGAAAAGAAAAACAAGTGGGGTGGCAGCCCTTCCTTTGGGGAGGGCAGAGTTCATTCAGCTCTGTTTGCCAGTGACAGCGAAATCCACTGCCAGGCTGCAGGGTCCTTTCTGCAGGGGAGAGCTAAAGAGACGAGAGGTCTTCTTTCCCCAAATCTATGTTGTGTGGCTTGAGTTCGCCAAACCCTTTTAGTCCATCAGTTTCTGGGAGACTTCCCAGTATGGCAGTTCTTGCCTCGTGCTGTCTATGCTCCTGGTAGACATGCACAATTCTTTATGTGAAGTCAGACAGTTTAGTAAATAGCAAAAAGACATATGAATCAAAGACTATCATGTGTTTCTAAGACAAGAAGTTAGAAACTCTGCTGCCTAAGTGTGATACAGTATCAGCAATCTCCTGCACACACATTGTCCTTTCATTGATGTCAAATTCCAATGCTAGGGCCAGGGTTTAGCTCAGTGGTTCCAGAGCCTGCTTTGCAAGCACAAAGACCCGAGTTCGATCCCTGGTTCAACCCCCCTAAAAAATTCCAATGCTAAATGTGTCTCTGGGTCTGTATCAAACCAGTAGAAAGGAATATTTTTAGGGAGTCCTTTCTGATGGTCTTAAAATACCACCCTTTAATGGAAACACCTGTGGCCTATGAAGCCTCTCTTTCACATTAGTACATTAGTGCATATCATTCTTATTGAGTTTAATGTAGCTGGGCTAGATAATACTTGGAGGGATTAGGAAGCTGTCAGTAAAACTTGTGGGAGGGCTTTAAGAAGTGTAGATTAGAGATTAATGGAAAAAGTTTTGACAACTTTCATCACAGTAGAAACAGATGAAAATCAACCTCTGGAGAATTCAATATTGTTTATCATTAATGCTAAAGTATATTTAACAGATGTGTTAAATCTATTTCAGTGCCTATCCTATTTTAGGAAATTTATTTTTCCTACTGTTAAAAAAACATATATAAATCAACTCATTCCAATAATCAAAGGGGAGGAACATCAACTTTTGAGTCAGAAATATGCCTGGAAAAGAAATGTGACTGGGCAGTAAGATATAAACAGAACGGTCTGGGGTCTGGGCTCATCTTCCAGAAGAATAGGATGCTGTGCTCAGTATCCTTCCACTTGCACATCTCCTTCCCAAACATGAAGCATGTCACAGCTGGGTCCTCACCTGATACCGTCCCCCTGACTCCCCGGATCTGCTATTGCTGCTGCCCAGGATTCTAAGGGTAGGGCTTCGGGATTCCTGGTGAAATTGCCACCTCTATTTCTCTAATTGGCTGGAAACTGAGAAGGATTCCTTCAAAATCCAGGCGAGGCAATACACACTCTCTTCCACACCTCTTCAGACACTGAGAGAAAGTGCTGGGAGGGGCATAAAGCCCACAGAGAGGACGCTGCCTGCACACACTCAGCATGGCTTGGAGCCATGTCTTGATCTCCCAGGGGAGGAAGAGAAAATGCAGCATCCACCTGCAGGGCGTTAGCCTTGGCCCAGCCCTGCCCCGGTCTTGCTCCCTGATCCCTGCTTGAGCTCTGATAGGTTAGGACCTTGCCAGACCATCATGCTCCACCGGCACCAGGATGTGATGGGTTAGTTTGAGTTGGCACTGCACCTCCTACTACTACGACTGATCCACATAACGGATCCTGGCCCAGGCCTGGCTGAGCTCACCTGGCAAGTGGTACTAGGCAACTATGGATTAACTGAGGTATTAGGCAGCTGTGGGTTAACTAGGTAACTATGCTCTTTGCAGAATGTGCCTGAGTAGCCATGACAACGGTAATGTGTCATCAAAGGAGCATAATGGACTCAGAAAGTTCTGCCAGAACTCTTTGCTCTTCCCCTCTCCACTGCTCTGCTTTGTGTAAATCCTGCTTACTATATTACCAAGGAAACTCCAGTAGAATTAAGCTTCGTAGGTGTAAAAAGGTATATAAGGAAGTACAAACCTCTATTTGGAGCTCTCAAGACTGAAGTAGTCACTTACTGAGCTGCCAGCATTATTAAAAGCCCCATTTTACTCCTGTCTTTGTATTAAAGAATTGTATATCTGGGATCCCCACTGTTTCCTGCTTCAGTACTGTTCTTGGTTGAAAGCCTCAGCCATGGAGAAGTGAAGACTGTACAAGGGAAAGGGTTAAGACCTCACTCAAGGGGTACAAGAGTAGCCCAAGTGAATGGAGGAGTTCACAAAAAGTCCAAGCCCAACAGGTGAGAAGCATAAGGTAGAAGTGGAGATTGCCTCAGGGGACAGAGAAGGCATGAGGTGGAGCTGAGACTAGACTGGAGACAAATGGGTAGTGACTCCTGTCAGCTAAGGGTGGCAGTAAGGGCTGGAAGGGCTAGTCCTGGGCTGGAAGGACTTTCAGACCATTGGAGCCCAGTTTATTGCCCTATGGATTGCTGGGGGGAGTGTCATCACAACGGCCTGAGGCCAGCTGGAGGGAGGGTGATGCCCACCCTGAAAAGCAGTAGCAGGGTAGCACTATCCCTCCCTTGGTTGCTGGTGTCTTGTCTACTTGATTCCCCTTGTTGCTGCCAGGAATAGAAGCAGAGACAGTAAACAGGCAGGGTAGGGTGTTTATGCCTTCCAGCAAGCATCCAAAACTGGAGCCTATAGGGACCTGACTGGAGCTGGGGTGCCTGCCTGGAAAAACTGGTAAAAATGATGGGAAACTTGAAGATCCTCTGGCCTTTGCCTCCCGGAGTGGAAGGATTAAAGACTTGCACAAAAATGCCTAACTATTTTTATTATTGTTAATCTCCCTAGTGACATTGGCAGCTCTAAGTACAGAGAGGATCTGGGATTCGTTTGGATTATCACTACCAGCGGCCTATAGCAGTGCTGAACCCAGGGTCGAAGGAGACAAGTACTGCCTGCTGAAGGTCGAAAGGCTTAAATCAGGTGAAGGCAAAGTTATGGTTAGTAAAGCAAGGAGGCAGCAACTGTTCCAGCTAGGAATGGAAAGGGACCTGAGAGACTACGATGTCTTTATATTTTAGACTGCATGAAGAACACTTGGCCTTCCTCTGAAAAATGGAGATTTCTAAGCTTCAGCCCTAGGAATTGATCTTCAGTAGATCTAGGGCCCAATAAGCTTGTTATTTTAATAAAGGTTTTTTTTAAATGGTGGGCATTTTAAGTGAAATAAGCCAGACACGGAAAGAAAAACCCTCTTTCATTTTGTTCCAGAAATATGTTCAAAATAACTAGATATCTATAAAATATAAATACACCGAGTTAGGCTAGTTATTAACAAACCAAACCACATGTCTTGCCTCCAAAAAAGTACACCCTAAAAATAAGAAAGCTTAGAGTGAGTCAGTGGTGATATTAAGAATGGAGCCAGAGAAGAAACTAGATTATAGATGTGCATTGTATTTATTCGTTAATATCCCAGCCCACATGAAAGTGTTATTCCTTCTGAAAACTTTTTCTCACTTTCCTAAAATAGTTTCAAAAATACTTTAAGGTTGACCTCCCACCTTAGAATAAGACAGGCAGAAAATAAATTGGTTGAATTCTTAAGTAGCATTTTAAGGATTATTTTTGGAAATATAAACTTTAACTTACAAAAACTGCAAATAAAGGTCCTTCAGATTAATCACTGAAAAATTTTCTGAAGAAATCTCCAAATCTAAATGTTTGTAAGTTACAACACTGCTTTCCAATGATACACAGATACAGGAGTAAGACTGTGATAGATAAACTTATTACGACCTGACTATAAATGAAGTAGTGCAATTTTTTTAAAGTTAGGAAAGCACAACAGGTTTCTATGTTAATTAAGAGTAAATATGTCTTTATTCATTCAAAACTTTGAAGTGTAGGTCTCAAGGGGCAAAAACATTCATTCTCAAGACATCTAATTGCCTTTGATCTTCTAGGTATTATCAGATAAATGAGAGAATATACAGTGGCAGTTACATTCTCTATTTTCAAGATACAGGATTTATCACTGAGTTGGAAACACATACATAGACACAAATACATTTTATTGCTACATAAGAAAATGATATAAATCTGTTAAAAGCGTCTCCATCAATGAAAGCTTACAGTTATATATTTCTTAGCTAATTTTCATACCTTTTCTTGTGTAACTGATCGAGGTTTGCTACTGAACAGCACAGAGTGCAGAAATACCAAGGCAATAAGATCACCAAAACATTAAAGGAAAAGCAGACATGAAACATTACCAGTCTAGGTTGGCACAACCTAAGAAGTTATGGAAAAGGGATAATCTCCTTTCTCACTTCTAATATCCTCAATAGAGATAAATAAAACATGTTTTAGTATCCCATTTGAATTTGTATATACTCCCAATTTTTTTCTTCAATGTAACCTATATATTCTTAATATCATCTCCTCTTCTTGAAACCATTTCCTTTGTTCCTGATAATTATATATTACTAGATTGAGTCATAATATTATTGCAAACAACATATCTATTCTACTCCAAGTACAAAACTTTGAAATTCACTGTCTTTATTTGAATTTTACAAATTTGAAATGCTTTTTAGAATGTGCTCAATGGGCTGGCGATTTAGCTCAGTGGCGCCACACCTGCCTCACAAGTGCAAGGCCCTCAATTCAATCCCCAGTATGGGAAAAAAGAAAAAAAAAAATCTCTGATGTTAATAGAATGTGCTCAATGGGATCATTTTCTTTCTTTTCTTTTTTTTTCCTCATTGAGTTTATTGGTACATTTTAGGTACACAATATAGTTACATTTATTATTGGGATCTTGCATCTTTACATGACAGGTCTTGGTTCTCAATTTTCCCCTTGTCCTTACAGTTTTTCGTATAACAACTCATTAACAAAATTAGAAAATTTCAATATGCTCAAATATAATACTTAGTGTTAGAAATAACAACAAAAATATCTAGTCTATAATTGCATCAGTACACATTCTTCCCTGCATGCCTTATGTATACACTTAAAATCCCTGATTTGAATGATGCCACTGAAATTTGGTGCAAGTCCCACAAATCACAACATTCAAATATATTTAAAAATTTTGACAGTATTAAGGCAAGAAGATTAAAAAATACGCATGCTTTTATCTATTTAAAGACTGGTTAAATAAAACTGAAATTATATTTAAAAGAGAAAAAATTATTTTTCAAATCAGTTTACAAGTAAGCAGAGCCCTTGTGTTTGCAAAAATGTTATAACCAATTGGGATTTCAATATAAACACAGGATTCTATAACAACTCTTTTTTCAGAAAGAATAATCTTTACAAAATAACATTTTAGTACTAAGAACATAAAAAAAATAAACTCTATGATTGCAATTTGCAAATGAAATGTTTCCAAAAGTAGGTAATCTAGAATTAGAATGGATTTTCCAATTGGAACAGTGCTATAAAAGTTGTAATTAACTCCCCAGAAACAGTGCCCAAACCCTGTTAGAAAATGTAGAAAATTAATGGTAAGCATTATGTGTAACAACAAATTAATGGCTCTCAATATACCATATGAATATAATGAAAAATAACTAAAACAATGCTGTTTTAATTGTAGTAATAAGAAAAAGAATATAATCTTATGGCTATGGCTGTATGTTTCTCTTTACAATCAGAATAAGCAAAGTTTTCAAGACAATGTAACTGAGGATTACCTTATGTTATTAACACGAAAAGTCAGTGTTAGGGAAGAGCATAAAAGTTTTAAAGTCAACTTTGGCTTCAGCAGAGATCTCTGTCTCTTTTCTTAGAAGCATACTGATTAACTTGTGTCAATTCTCCCTGAAAGACAAAACACATACACAATTGAATTCATAAAGGCAACCTGAAGAGACATTATTAGACTCACCAGAAAAACAGATTTATATACTTTGAGAAGAAGGTAGCCATTCTTAGCTCCAGAGTGCTGCATAATTTCCACAGAGTTCTGAAAAGACAGCCCCTTCCCCCACCAAGAGCTTCATCTCAGGCCTATTTTAGCAGTGCATGTAGAAGGAGCTCCTAGAAGAGCTCCTCCATGCCATAGAAGTATCCAGAGGTCACCACAGTTGAGCCAGCCCGTTATAAGTTATATCTAGATGTCCCCACTCATAGGTGGGACTTTAGGGAGGTGACCGGGTCATGGGTGTGAGACACTGGATCATGGGGGTGAGATACTGGATGAATCCACTGATGGATTTATAACTGTGTAATTTTGGGCCTTGAAGCCTAGTGGAAAGAAGCGGGTCACTGGGGGCACGGCCTGGAATTCTTATATCATTCCTATTCCCTTGATCCATCTCTGCTTCCTGCCTGCCCTGCCATGAGCTTTTTTTTTTTTCCTCTTCCAGGCCCCTCTGTGATGCTGCCTTGCTTTGGAGTCAGCTGATTAATGACTGAAACCTCTACAAAGTGAGAGTCAAAATAAAATTTCCTCCATTAAATTGTGGGTGTCTGGAATTTTGCCTCAGCAAGGAGAAAGGATCTAAGACACTAGGTTGGTTCTGGCTCTGGCAACGAGTTTTATGTCCCTCAGGTGAATGTGGGCGTATACCAGTTCTCATTGTGTCCAGAAATGCTGCCATTGAACATGTCAGAATCCCCTTCCTATACTGACACGGTGCCATTGCAAGAGTCACTCATGGCCGTAATATCCCTGATCCATGGAAAGGAGATCTATTCCTCATGGACACGGTAGCTGCCCAGACACACAGGGTCTATGAGGGGCAGCTGGTAGACTGCGAGGCTGTTGGGCATGCTACAACTTAGAGGTATGCAGCTCGATGGTGATGATGCTAAGTGGGCTGTGTGTAGGCACAGCCAGGCAATCTGTCCTGCATCGGGGAGAAGGGTGTGATATGTCCCATCTGCACACCCACCACAAAGAGCATGTTGTACTTAGTGTCACACACTATTAGCCTGGTGTTCATGAATACTTTGAGGATTCTAAGGATCAGATGGCATTTGGTCAGCAGTTCGGGTAGCCTCTGTACCACGTAGTAGTGCAGCTGGCCCTCAAAGCTCCAGAGAATGGTGTGGCCCTGTGTGCCCACTATATGACCGTTCAGGTAGCACACAATCTAGCAATGTACCACAGGACCCTTCTGTTCTTTGGGTCACAAAACTTGGAGCAACTAGCTCCCAGCATGTTTCTAGGCCTGGCTGGAGGATGGAAGGTCCTTTTCCCATCACAGTCCTAGGCCTGTGCTACGTTCACTTTCTCCTACTTGCTGTGGCACCATGAGAAACCAGTTAGAGAAGATGGTGGTCCTGCTGTTGTGTTGTGAGGGCTGATAGCAGTGTTGGATATAGCAAAGACAGAGTGAAGACTGTGGCGTTGGTGGGGGTGACTTTGATAGGGGTGGTGGTGGATGCCGAAATAGCCTTGAATCTCTTCTTCAGCTGGAATAGAAGGGTCTCAGGGTCCGGGAGTCTGGGGCTATTGTTGGTCACCCAGCCAACTGAGTCCTTGATATGTTGGTAACCAAGGCAGAGAAAACTGCAGGTCTGGATGAGGGACCTGATGCCAAAAGGAACTCATGGTGTTGGGGAGCCTGGTGGAGTGGGGAAAGTAGGTGGTAGGGGAATTGTGGATTTCTGGGTGGCAGCTGGAAGGAAGTGGGTAAAGGGAGTAGAAAATATGCCAGGAGTATGGGTGTAGATATGAAAGCAGTCTGAGGAGCAGGCACATAGAAGTTGTTGCCAAGGGCATCTGCACTGGAACATGGCGGAGGGGGGCCAGAAAAGAGGAGGGGACTGCCAGGTTGAGACCACTGTTGGAGGAGATTCCTGGAGAGCTCTGCTCTGAGATCGCTAGTTTCTGACACTTTACCTCAGGAGCCAATTAGCTGTTTGAATAAAATCTGAAACCTAAAATATAGGCAAGTAGGAGACTAGAAGGAGCCTTGACCATGAACTCTGTGTAGGAAGAAACAAACGTATCCTTGGTGTTATACTGAGGGCATCATAACTAAGTTTAGACATTGAACATGTCAGGGAATGGGAGTGTTTGAAAGCAGCAGGGAGACCTCATGCCCAGCTACTTCCTTTCTGCAGTCCCTCTTGTCTCAGCCTCTCTGTTGCTGGTGCTGCTTTAAAGAATTTCAACCCAATGTTTACCTCTTCCCTAAATTAAGGTCTCAGAGCTCCTGCAACATGATCCCCTGAGAAGTACATTCCAAATGCAGATCTTTAGTCTTCACATTCTGCCTTTAGTGATTGCTAGGATCCCTTGGTTGCTTATACTTTTGAGAACCAGGAAGTCTGTGTTGATGATAGAGGGTGGAAAGAAAGGGGTTCTTTGTAGATGTTGTTTCCCTTAAACTTTAGAGTCTGAAAGAGGTAGAGAGAAACTTCAGAGGTGTTGGCATCTTCCTTCCTCCTGGTAGAAAGGCTAATGGACCCACTGGTATTCCCAGAGGCCCAGGCACTGGGCATAATCCACTACAACCTCGGAGCAGGAACCTGATGTATCAGTAGGATCTTTACATTTAGAGGAAACATACTGTTTTCCAGAGAAGGCAGCAGGATGAATACAATGAAGTGACTATGGTGGTTTGGAGCATAGACTCTGAGTCATAGTGGAGAGTTCCTTTCCTGAGTTCGCTGCATTAGGCTAGCCAATCTCGTGGTATGCTGATAGTATACTTCAGCATCCTCAGCCACAGAAATGTAGTTACATATAGCAAATATATTCAGAAATGAGGTAGAATAAAGATATTTTCAGATGAAGGAAAACAAAGAGATTTTGTTGGTAGAGAAAAACATAAAAATGGCTGAAATTTTTGAAGTAGAAAAGTGATCTTTAAAAAAGATTTGAAATTACAGAAAGGAAATAAGAATATGAAAATGGATAAGATTATGATTAAACATAATAGGCTTTCTTACTTTGCATATGTTTCTCAAATCATATTTAACGTTTAAAGCAAAGATTATGATGATCTGATATTGATCTTAGTAGAGAGGAAATACTTAAGGCAATGATATTTAAAAGTAGAGAGAATGTTATGAAAACTAAGGTTCATACACTTCATTTAAAGGGATAAAATATTGGTATATTTAATACGAATTGGTGTATTATAAATTACATATCTGTGTAATGGTACATAGAGTGGTTATTCAGCAACGTTTCTGTCAAGGATCAGAGGAGAATTAAAGCCTGATCAGCCTCTTCTGGGAGCAAAAAGGAGAAACTTAGGGGTGAATGCATAATGCATGTAGTGGAAAGTTAAAACAGCTGAGGTTAAGTTGTTTACTACAGAAGGTATTAATGGATACTGGACGCCAGATGACTCTTGTGTTACTTTGGTTGAATGGGCCCATGTTTGGGTGAATAAGAGGGAGGTAAGGAAAAGACTGTGGCCTGCATGTTAAACTGGTTCCGTGTCTCTTTGCCATTCATCCTCACCCCCCCACAGGTCAAGGAGGAACAAAGTTGCAGGTCTGTGTCCCAGAGCATGGCCTTCCGGGTGAGTTGGATACAGGTAGAGCTCCCCTACGGAGCTCAGGACCCGGGTTCACCTACAGTTGCCACCCCAAACAGGAACCTGAGACTGGGGTCACCCACACTTTACAAACTGATACACAAAACACTGTTATAAATAAAGGTGGAATCTTTTTAAAGAAAATTTCAAAGAATAACAAAGTGAGAAAAGAGAATCAGAGGAATAAGAAAAATAGATGAAAGCAGAAAAAAATTATACAGGAGACTTAAAGCTCTCTACAAATAAAAAATTACCTGGAATAACATGATCCCAACACACTAATTGAAAGACAGATTATCAGTGGATCAAAAATAAAATATTCCAAAAGTATGCTTTCTACACATAACTCTTCAAATGTGACAGATATGCTAAAAATAAAGGAAAATAAATTATATAATGCAATTATTAACCACAAAAAAGTAGGTGAGGATATATGAACCTTAGATGAAATGGAATTTAGGAGTGAAGAAAACTGCTAAAATCAAAAAGGGTCATTACATAGTATGAGAAGGATCGCTCCATAAGGAAGACATCAAAATCCTGAATGTATGTGTGCCAAACTAAACACTCTGCATGAGGCAAAATGTGTAATACAAAACGAGTAGAATTGCAAAGAAAGATAAGATAAGAAAATCAGCACTGTACTTTCAAAAAGTGTTAGAACTGATCAAATGAAAAGCAGCACAGATGTAGAATTTAACAACCAAGCAAGCAGCCAGAGTTGATGTAATATACTCTATGAAGAAAAGAGCAGAATATGCACTTTTCCAAGTGCACCTAGAACATTCCCAAAGATAATGTATTGGGCCTTAAAACAAATTCAGAAAATTTTAGATATTAATGTTTTAGAGAATGTTCTCTGACCCACGATGGAATCAATGAGGAAATCAGTAACAAAAACCGAACAGGGACATTTCAAAATATTAACATACAGTCAAATTATCCATCCGTCGAGGAGGAGTCTTTTAAAAAGTAAAATAGTATATATGACAGCGTGAAATTGAAAATATAGCTTATCAAATTTCACAGCGCACAACGAAATTCAGGGGCGACAGGGAAGTTTACATCATTAACTGCTTCCATTAAAGACAAAGGAATGTGATAAACAACTTAATTTCTCATAATAAACCCCTAGAAACACTGACAGAAATGAAGAGAATGAATTAGAACACACAACTATGGTCCAGAAGACCTAGGATATAGTATTACCAAATTTTACACACATTATTTCAATAATCTAGAAGATATGAATAGGTTTCTCAAAAGCTATAAACTACTAAACTTACCTAATTGTACATAAATATCAGATAATTCTATGACTATTAAGGAAAATGAATTATGTGTTTAAATTGTCAAAACAAGTGATCTTTAACAACAGATCATTTAACTGCAGAATTGCATTCGATTTTAAAGACAACAAATTTGCACAATCTTTCTAAGAAAGAAAACTGATCTCTCTCTCTTTCGTTCACTATATGAAAGAAAAAATGAATATTATTTGTCCTTTTGAATCTGCTTTATTTCACCTAACATGAAAGATATGAAAGTGGAAGAGTGTATCAAATATAAGAGGAACTGAACAAAGAGAAGGGTAGAGAGACGGAAAGAGCAGATGATGAACGAGTTAAATGATCCGAGGATGTTATATGCATGTACAATTCTGCAAAAATTAAATCCATTAATATTTAGAACAGAAATTAACTGATAATGACTTAGAAAAATAAAATGGAGATGTTTCAGTCTGCTTAGGCTGCTATAACAAAAAAGCATAAACTGGATGGCTTCAATAACAGAAATAGATTTTTTTCACATTTCTGGAGGCTGGAGATAGGGCGATGTCAGTTTCATTCTTAATGTTTTTCTTTTGCCTTTAAATAGCTCTCTTCCCTCAGCTTGCACATAGGATCTCTTCTTGTGAGTTTGGGAAGAAGTGAACCTCTTTTTCGTCTAATAAGACCACCAGTCCTCTCAGACCAGGACTCTAACCTTAAGACCTCATTTAAACTTAATACGCCCTTGAACTTCCCATCACTAAGTCAATCACATCTGCCAGGGCTTAAACATATGAATTTGGTGGAGACACATCTCACTCCATACACTTCCTATTCCTTTTATATAGTTAGTAATCATCAACAAAATTTTAACAAATGGAACTCAACAATCGATAGAAAAAATACACACTATGATAATTTGGAATTTAATCTAAGTATGTAAGACTGATTCAATATTCAAAAAATCAAGTGGCTAACTACCACATCAATATTATTACAAAGAAAAATCTTATACCACCGGACGCACATATAACATTTGACAAAATCTAGCCCCACTGATAGCAGAATTTCTCAGTAAACTGGAAATAGAATGAACTTTCTCGATTTCAAAAATAACCTGAAAAACTTTAAGCAAATATTGCATTGAAAAGAAGAAAACTAAATCCCACATTTCCTTTATCCATTCATCCATAAAGGAGAATAAATTTTAGTCATTTTTAGGAAAATAGATGCACATTGAGACCATAGTGTTTAGTAAAACAAATCAGACACATAAGTTTAAATATAACATAACTTCTCTTATATGAAAAACTCAAAAGTTTGTTAAAAAACAGAATCAAAAGCATTAGGAATCAGGGAGACAAATTTCTTGCCTACGGGAAGGGCTTCTAGGGGTTAGAGGAGAAGGGAAATTTTAAAAAAATCAACATGTGTTAAGTATATGTGTCTACTGCCTATGATAAACATTTAGATTGTGTACTGCAAATGTGTACTAATACAAAATTAAAGTGAGAAACTAGATGCTTTCTTCTAAAATCAGAAACAAGGCAAATGTTTGTGTTTTCAGTAGTTATATCTTAGCTATAACTGGAAATCTCACCCATCTAATAAGACAAGAAAAGTAAAAGGGCTAAAGAAAGGAAAATAGTAAAACTAACTCTAATTTCAGATACAATGATTATCTATGTGGAAAATTCCAAGAACCTATAAAAGGAAATTTCTTTAGTTAATAAATGAGTTCAACTAGTTCACAGCATGCAAAGTCTTGAATCAAGGTCAATAGAAATCAGCTCTATTCCTATACACCAATAATGGAGTATAGAAATAAAAACATGGTGCTCTCTACAACCATAAAAATAATGTGAAATATTAACATATAAACTTATGAAAATGTGTGCTGAATCTATGTAGTAAACATTATAAAGTACTAATAGATTAAATACATTAAGACCTAAATACTGCCACTTTTATGTATTGCAAAATAGAGCATAGTAAAGATGTAACTACTCTTGAAATTTCCATACAGCCTTAATGCAATTCCTGCAAGATCTCAATAAGGTTATGTTTTGGGAAGTACACCAGATTGTTCTAAAATTTGTATGGAAAGGCATAGGATCTAGAATAAATAAAGCAAACTTGATAAAACAATTAAATAAGAGCAATTAATTTACCCCTTATTAAATGTTACCTGATAGCTACACTAATCAAGACAGTGTAGTATTGGAGGAGTAATACATTAGTAAATGAAATAAAATTGAGAGCCCAGATAGTGTACATACAGTATGCCTAGCTGATTTTGACACAGGTGCAAAGTAATTTCAATATGGAAGAGATTTCTAAGAAATTGTGCTGAGAAAAGTGGACATCAATAAGTACATGGTGAACAACAATTAAAATCTCACTCTTTATATAAAATTCATCTGAATATAAATTACATGCTGGTCAGGCATGGTGCCGCAAGCCTGTAATCCCAGCACTTGGAAGGCTGAGGCAGGAGGATCGCTGTGAGTTTGAGACCAGCCTGGGCTACATAGTGAGTTCCAGGTCAGTCTGAATTATACAGTGAGACCCTGTAATTACATGCTTAAAATTAAACATAAAATTATAAAACATTTTAGGATAGAAGGCTAAGCATAAAACATTTTATCCAGAAATGGCAAAATTGATAAATTAAACTTCAATAAAATTATAAGTATTCACAGTGTTAAAGACTCTGATTTTTTAAAAAAATTAGGTAAAGACTGAAAGAAAGCATATGAGAGTTCTGTATCAAAAAACTAGGATCTTAGATATATCAGAAATCAAAGCTTTGAAAATAATAAAAAATTCAATTAGAAAAAAGCATGAAGAGATATTTAACTGCAAAGGATATACAAATGGTAAATAAGATTTGAACACCCATTCAATATTACTGGTTATCAGGGAAATTAAACTTTGAATTACAAGAAGATATCACTAGACACATCTGCATAGCTACAACAAAGATAGCAACAAACTGAATAGGTTATGAAGAAACTAAATCATATTCATGGCTCATTGGAGTGTAAAATAGTGTAGCCACTCAGAAAAGTAATTTTTCAGGTATTTTAGGAAAGTAAAAAGTGCCTACTGTGTGATCAAGCAATTCTACCCCTAGACATCTATTCTAGAGAAACTAATCCATGTATTAGCAAAAATATTGTACATGGATATTTATCGCCACTTTGTTGTTATCAATAACTTGAAATATTCCAGATGCCTTTCCACAGATGGTTAAACCAGTGATATTTCCATCTATGGAGTATTACTTAGCAATGAAAAGGAGCAGAAATTGAAACCTGTTTCAACTAAGAGGGATTTTGAGGGAACTCTCCTGTGTGAGGAAGGCCAATATTAAAATGCTGCATACAGTATGATTCCACTCCTTTTCTATAACTGATTTTGGTACAAGGGGTTGAACCCAAGGACTTGTAGATGGTGAAAAAGCATATCCTCACCAAGCCATATTCCAAGCCCTAAATTATATAACATTGTCAGAATGACAAATTCATAGAATTAGTAGCTGCAGGGCTGAAAGAGGTGGGTGTGGCAGGAAAATGTCTGTGGATGTAAAAAGGGCAACTTAGGTATTGTTGTAGTGATGGAAATGTGTATCTTTAAGGTATCAAGCCAATATCTTGATCATGATACTTCATTATTTTTCCATTGGACAAACTGTGAAGTGGACAATGAGTCTGTTTGCAAGTCTACAAGTATTCCAAATTTTTCAAAAATAACTTAGACACCATTAAGAAAGAGAACATGGAAGTTATGTAATCACCAAAGAATAATAAAGACAGAAAATTTGAAAACAAAGTATAAGCAGTATATTTGTCAGTAAGTCTAACATTTACACAATGGACTCTGTGTCTTCAATTGTAAGGCTTTAATTATAGACTTGGCACAGGCTATGAGAACTTTGGAGGTTTAGAAAAGGAAAATACTGTGTAGTAAGATAGCACTCCCTCCCACTTGTTATTCTTAACTCCACTGTACACACTGCTAGGCACCCAATAGAATTGCGCAGAAACAGTTTATTTAGCATTAAAGTCACCCTGTAAGTACATCTAAAGAGCTTTCAAACTAATTTCAGGGGGACAGTTAAATCATGATTCCTTTTGACCCTATTACTAGGGAATTAATGCAGAGCCTTCACATTGAACTAGATCTCCATCAATTTTTATTTTGAGACAAAGTATTGCCAAGTCTCTAAATTTCCCAGGCTGGGCTCAAACTTGCAATCTTCCCGTATCAGCCTCCCAGAGTGCTGGGATTACAGGTGTGGGGCATCAATCCTGGTATAAACATGATTCTTTACACAGATAGTAGTCATAGCTATTTCTAGCCATGCATCAGGCCTGGTGTAATCATAATTTTTAGAGAGAGTGGTCATGGTTATTCTTAGCCATTCAGTTATGCAGGTGGAGGTAATATAGTTGCATCTTTATTAGAATCAAATCAGTGATCTATAAAGAGATAAACATTCATAAAAAACTCAAAAGACTAAACACAGAGCTATAACACACACATACAAAGGCAATTAATAAATTAATGAAATAAATAGCATTTTGAAACTTGTTAATCTATGGTTTAATAAATGTATTTGCCTTAAAAGAAATGTTGATGTTTTTCTAAATAGTCTCATTATCATTTTTAGTGTTTGGTTAATAATTGGTAAAGCAGGCATTCAATGATTTCGTTTTATGGTTTGTTTTCAAAAGTTTTGATTTTGTGGCATATCTGGATTAAGTGGCTACCATAGCTCAAAAAGAAAATTTCTGAAGTTTTTTAGATCTAATTAGAGGTAAGTTACTATAGGCTGACGACTGCATATCTTTATATGCTTCCCAGTTTTAGTCACCAATCCCAATCACGCACATTTTTGAAAAACAAAAACACAGAAAATTTTCTTTGATCCCCATCTACTGTCACTGCAATTAATGGAACAGCATTGGAATTTGTTTTGTTTGGTTTTTCTCATTGAGATTATTGGTACATTTTAGGTACACAGTGCAGTTACATTCATTGTTGGGATCTTGTACCTTTACATGACAGGTCTTGGTTCTCATTTTTTTCCTCTTACCCCTGCCCTCCCTTCTCCCCCTCCTCCCCTCCTCTTCACAAACATATTATTTCCATTTTTTCATTTTCTCCTATTGTTTTTCTTTCCGTTATTACCTTTCCCTTACCCTTCCCACTTTATACTTCTAAGTGAAATAAATAAGTCACACGTGTGTAAATACTGAATAGTTTCTCTGTTGTGAAAAAAGTATAATAGTACATAAGATCTTAATGAGATAATTGACACTGTGAAATAGGAAGAAAAGGGCTAAAGGTGTAGGGAAAGTGGAATTTGTAATTTTACAACTGAGTTAATTTCTACTGAAAATCGTCATTTGGATTATTTAAAGACAAAACATTAAAACTTTGCTTCCAAAGATATAATAGCTAGGGTTAGGGCTAGGATTATATTCAGGAACAAAATCATAAGGATTAAATGTTCCAATTATTTATTTATTTAGAAAATCCTCTTTATTTCAAAAATTTTCTAAATCCTCAACTTTTTTACTTAGTAAAGTATCAGTACTGTCTTGAAAAAAACAAATTAACTGTTCTTTGTTATTTATTGCTTTGGAAAGTGCTCTAATTAGCATGTTACTGAGAATGAGTTGCCAGTTCTTTGTAAGAAAATGGATGCACTTTGACATCATAATGTTAAATACAAGAAATCAGATACTCAAGATTAAATACAGCATGGCTTCCCTTATAGGAGAAAACCAAAATATAAAGAGCAAAGTGAGATATAGATAATAGGAAATGGGGAAGTAGATGTTTTGCAAAAGAGGAGACCAATAGATAAAGGCAGTGGAGAGGAAACCGTTGAAAAGTGACTTAAGAAGTATTTCATATACATGTACCAACTCTCCATAAGGAATGCAATCACTATGTACTGCAAACATGCACTAAGAAAAGTAAATAAATAAGCTATCTTATAAAGACGCCAGCAAAGTTGAAATAATTGTATTTGTAAGACAAATACATAATTCATCTTGAAGTAATTAAAAACTCATTATGATAAAAAGGTTAGTGATAAGACTGGGGATGTAACTCAGTGGTACTGTGCCTGCTTGGCAATTGCAAGATCCTGAGTTTGATTCCTGGTATTGAGGAAAAAAAAAAAAGTGTCAACAGCAACCAATTTTATACAAACTGTAATATATTTTCAAATTATTTTTAATTTTTATTTTGAAACTTGTTAGTATTAGTATCAATACATTTAAAAGTATATTTAAATCAGTATAACAGACAAAATTATAAATGTACAAATTATATTATGAATTTTAACAAATGGGCAGTTTTTATAGATAATTGATATTTTATTCATAACTTTTCATGCATCCATAATTGCAGTTAAATAGAGTCTTAAGTGAAATGGCCTCAAAGTGCATCCATTTTTTTCTGCATATAACCTGGTTTTGTCCTTCTTTATGACAGAATAGTACTCCATTTGTGTGTACCACATTTTCTTTGTCCACCTCCAAGATTTAGCTATTATAAATTGTGCTATTATAAATATGGGTCTTCCCACAAGGAATGTAAACACTATGTACTACACATATCTATTAATATATTAAAGTAATAATAATAATAACAATAAAGTGAAATAGCAAGTTCCTCACAACTATTATTTAAATGCATCCTTTGCCCAAGCAAACTGTATTATATAAATATTGGCTTAAATTGCAATCATCAAGCCTTTTGACATGTGGCTTCTTTCCTACTATGGTATATAAGTGACATATGGATTTAGCATGATTGCTTATCTTTACATTAATTATTGGTGAAATTTAATTTGTTTTCTGTTTTTCTTCTTTTTTAAAAATTCAGTCTGATGAAATAGAAGAGATTCAGTTATATTTGCATTTCATCCAAATAGTGTCTAATTTTATAGTTTATATATGTCCCATATATTGCATGGGACTTATTGCAACTAAAGCCACTGATTTTTTGCTGTAAATTCTAATTTAAATGGACACGTACATTTTGTATTTGCTAAATATAGCAATTCTACATTTAATTTGTTGAGAAAATGCTCTTTAGGAAGTTGTGTAAAAGAATGACAGAACATTTCAAAATAAGGTCAAGAATGAAGCTGTGCACAAATGGAGTTTCAGTAAGCCTGGGTCTGATTCCATGTGGAGATACAGCGTGTCCTGCCGTGAGCAGGTATCTTTTAAGGCAATCATTCTCATTCCTCTCTTTGCCTTAGGGAGGGCATGACTTGCCAGTTATTTTTATGGTGGCAATGCCCATCTGAAGACCAGAAAAATCTCAGGAGAAGGACGCAGCTATAAGGTACTAAAATATTAATCTTGATTCCACTCCTTCAAAGAAAGAACATTCTGGAAATATGGCAAACAGAATATGATTTCCTTCACTACACATCTAAACCATCTGTCTCTCCTGAATTTAATGTCTACAAGAGTCTACAAGGCCCTTTACCCTTTGGGATTCCCATTGGATAGAACTTGTATGCTTTCTAAACTAATTGGCTTCTGTGTTGTTATTATTGTAGTTGAATATGTCAATTTATAGAGACGAACAAAGCCTTGAAATAAAATCTAATAAAGTAGATGTACAACCAAATTTAATCTAAGGGGGATGAGTGGCCTTCTTCACCATGTATAGTCTAATATACAACCTAAAAATAATCTATGTGAAAAGGACAGAACGGATAGGAAAAATATAAGAAAAGGAAAAAACAGAAACAAAGTCTCTGTAAATAGGGAGTGCTGGAGTGGTAGAAGGTAGGGCAAGAGAATGGGGAAAAAATAAGAACCGAGATATATCATGTAAAGGTACAAATTCCCAATGATGAATTCCATCTCATTGTATACCTAAAATGTACAAATAAACTTAATGAATAAAAAATAATTTACATGCAATAAAGTCACTGGACAAATGATAGTTTTGAGAAGCATTGTCATACAAATACCAAACTAAGAGTTAATATCTATAATATATCAATATGTCATATACACTGACAAGAAAAATTCTAAACAACTTGATAGGAAAAAGATAGAGGAAATAATCTGCCAACAAACATATGAAAAAATTTCATATTCAATAGACAAATTCAAAGTAAAAGTGAGATATGACTTCATCCATAAGGCTCATAAAATATATAAAAACTGGTAACATCTGTTGCCAAAAAATTTACAAAAAAGAATAATTTGAGACATTGCTAGTGGAAATGTAAGGTGTTATAATATTTTCAGAAGCAATCTGCTCCATGTACTGAAATTAAAATACAGTACTTAAAATCTTTAGCCCAGCAATCTCACTTCTAGGAATCTACCCAATAAAATAAAGCCTCCAATATAAAAAGCCTTATCTGCGGGAGTGTTGATTGCAGAACTCTTCAAAGTAGAAAAAGTCTGGAATCAAAGTGAATATTACAATGGAGAAATGATTGAATAAATTATAACACTATATTCTAGTATACTGCAGCATTTTTCAACCTCTTAAAACTGTGAGTTTAACCTATAGTAGTTGACCCAGGTAAATTTTCAGTATATATTTATGAATGAGAAGAGCATTATGCTAAAGGTGTGTATAATATGACACCAGTCTTAGAAACTGACCAGAAACCTATGCATACACACACACACACACACACACACACACACAAATGAGAAGTTTCGTGGGAAAGATCTTTTCTTTTTCATTTCATCTGCTTTGTTCTTTATGCCACTGTCATGTGAGATTCTGGTCGGTTGAAACTGTTGCAGCTATCCTACAAAGGAAAAAATGATGTGCACCTGGCATTTTAATGTCATTTAATTAATGAAGCAAGTGTGAAACTTCATGATTACTGTGCCTTCTTGTTAAGTGAGAGATAATTAATTTTTTTTCTTGCCTAAAATATTAAGTGTATTTTCTTTTTTGCAACCAAGAGTATTACTAAACTTTCAGTATTTTTATTTCTGGTAAGAAAAGAGCTGATGTGGGAAAAGGTGAGAGAAAGAAAAAATAGATGATACAAGCCAAACGATAAATATGAATTCAACAAAATTCAAAATTTATGATATGACTACATTTTATGTTAATTTCAAATTATATAATAACAATAAAGTGAAATAGCAAGTTCCTCACAACTATTATTTAAATGCATCCTTTGCCCAAGCAAACTGTATTATATAAATATTGGCTTAAATTGCAATCATCAAGCCTTTTGACATGTGGCTTCTTTCCTACTATGGTATATAAGTGACATATGGATTTAGCATGATTGCTTATCTTTACATTAATTATTGGTGAAATTTAATTTGTTTTCTGTTTTTCTTCTTTTTTAAAAATTCAGTCTGATGAAATAGAAGAGATTCAGTTATATTTGCATTTCATCCAAATAGTGTCTAATTTTATAGTTTATATATGTCCCATATATTGCATGGGACTTATTGCAACTAAAGCCACTGATTTTTTGCTGTAAATTCTAATTTAAATGGACACGTACATTTTGTATTTGCTAAATATAGCAATTCTACATTTAATTTGTTGAGAAAATGCTCTTTAGGAAGTTGTGTAAAAGAATGACAGAACATTTCAAAATAAGGTCAAGAATGAAGCTGTGCACAAATGGAGTTTCAGTAAGCCTGGGTCTGATTCCATGTGGAGATACAGCGTGTCCTGCCGTGAGCAGGTATCTTTTAAGGCAATCATTCTCATTCCTCTCTTTGCCTTAGGGAGGGCATGACTTGCCAGTTATTTTTATGGTGGCAATGCCCATCTGAAGACCAGAAAAATCTCAGGAGAAGGACGCAGCTATAAGGTACTAAAATATTAATCTTGATTCCACTCCTTCAAAGAAAGAACATTCTGGAAATATGGCAAACAGAATATGATTTCCTTCACTACACATCTAAACCATCTGTCTCTCCTGAATTTAATGTCTACAAGAGTCTACAAGGCCCTTTACCCTTTGGGATTCCCATTGGATAGAACTTGTATGCTTTCTAAACTAATTGGCTTCTGTGTTGTTATTATTGTAGTTGAATATGTCAATTTATAGAGACGAACAAAGCCTTGAAATAAAATCTAATAAAGTAGATGTACAACCAAATTTAATCTAAGGGGGATGAGTGGCCTTCTTCACCATGTATAGTCTAATATACAACCTAAAAATAATCTATGTGAAAAGGACAGAACGGATAGGAAAAATATAAGAAAAGGAAAAAACAGAAACAAAGTCTCTGTAAATAGGGAGTGCTGGAGTGGTAGAAGGTAGGGCAAGAGAATGGGGAAAAAATAAGAACCGAGATATATCATGTAAAGGTACAAATTCCCAATGATGAATTCCATCTCATTGTATACCTAAAATGTACAAATAAACTTAATGAATAAAAAATAATTTACATGCAATAAAGTCACTGGACAAATGATAGTTTTGAGAAGCATTGTCATACAAATACCAAACTAAGAGTTAATATCTATAATATATCAATATGTCATATACACTGACAAGAAAAATTCTAAACAACTTGATAGGAAAAAGATAGAGGAAATAATCTGCCAACAAACATATGAAAAAATTTCATATTCAATAGACAAATTCAAAGTAAAAGTGAGATATGACTTCATCCATAAGGCTCATAAAATATATAAAAACTGGTAACATCTGTTGCCAAAAAATTTACAAAAAAGAATAATTTGAGACATTGCTAGTGGAAATGTAAGGTGTTATAATATTTTCAGAAGCAATCTGCTCCATGTACTGAAATTAAAATACAGTACTTAAAATCTTTAGCCCAGCAATCTCACTTCTAGGAATCTACCCAATAAAATAAAGCCTCCAATATAAAAAGCCTTATCTGCGGGAGTGTTGATTGCAGAACTCTTCAAAGTAGAAAAAGTCTGGAATCAAAGTGAATATTACAATGGAGAAATGATTGAATAAATTATAACACTATATTCTAGTATACTGCAGCATTTTTCAACCTCTTAAAACTGTGAGTTTAACCTATAGTAGTTGACCCAGGTAAATTTTCAGTATATATTTATGAATGAGAAGAGCATTATGCTAAAGGTGTGTATAATATGACACCAGTCTTAGAAACTGACCAGAAACCTATGCATACACACACACACACACACACACACACACACAAATGAGAAGTTTCGTGGGAAAGATCTTTTCTTTTTCATTTCATCTGCTTTGTTCTTTATGCCACTGTCATGTGAGATTCTGGTCGGTTGAAACTGTTGCAGCTATCCTACAAAGGAAAAAATGATGTGCACCTGGCATTTTAATGTCATTTAATTAATGAAGCAAGTGTGAAACTTCATGATTACTGTGCCTTCTTGTTAAGTGAGAGATAATTAATTTTTTTTCTTGCCTAAAATATTAAGTGTATTTTCTTTTTTGCAACCAAGAGTATTACTAAACTTTCAGTATTTTTATTTCTGGTAAGAAAAGAGCTGATGTGGGAAAAGGTGAGAGAAAGAAAAAATAGATGATACAAGCCAAACGATAAATATGAATTCAACAAAATTCAAAATTTATGATATGACTACATTTTATGTTAATTTCAAATTATATATATTCTATATAAATGTAATTTTGAACTGAAATAAATTATCCAAATTGAATATCTAATATTTCCTTTGGCACCTCAGTGTATTGTCCTCATAATTTTGGAGATAAGGTCTCATGGAATCCCGTTTAAGGAATGCTTTTTAATAATTCAAGTATTGTGTTTGTCCTTTACATGTATTACTTTATTAAATGTCCACTGTAGCAACAGAACCATGCCATTTTTCTCCCATTGAATATATGAGGAAACAGAAGTATAGTAAGTTTAAGAAAACTCAGCAAATTCACATAGGAAGTAGATGGAAGAGCTGGGATTGAAATTCACCTTGTATCCAAAGGTCATGCACCAGCTACTTGATGGATTTTGTGTTGAAGTTTTGATTATAAAACAAGTGAAATAGTGAGGCTTTGTTCCATTTATTTGAATATTAAAAATTCATTTTATTTTTATGGCACAACATAAGGAAAAATGTTGAATGTACAACTCAGCAACAAATGCTTAAACCAACTACTGAGAACAACTATGATAAAATTAAAATGCACTGAAGCTTTTATCTAAGTGACTGGTTCTACTTGCTGGGAGCCTTTTTTTTTTGGAAATGTCAAGTCAGTCTCAATCATTTCAAATATCTTAAATATAGTATAATACACAGTTTCAAATGAAAACGCTAGAGTTTTCAGCATAATTTTCCATATATCTCCCCTAACTACTAACTCAAAGAATTATAATGCTAATACACATTAATAGAGGGTCTACCACATTCATTCCTGGCTGACAATCCCTAAATTATTGTGAACAAAAGGATAGGGAATGTGCATAGAGCCTGGAAGTTGTAAGCAACTTGCTTCACACAAAGCACTTATGCTACAACAAGACTTTTGTGGGTAATGCTTTATATCACATGGCTTTGTACTGTTGATTCTTGCTGATTGGATCAAGTGTGGGCATAGGAGGAATATAAGACAATCCAAAGAAAGATGGGTGGCTGTTTCTCAGGTGAAAACTGAGCTAGGGCAAGGAGATTTTATGCAATAAATACCAATTATCAGTAACTTAGTATTCATTTAGAATTGTGTACGCAAAATAGTATGAAAAATAGAAATTTGAAAGCCATGATTAAGGTGGAATGGACAAATGGATCTGACTTAAACAACTATAGAATATTGCAATTAATGTACCCACATGAACCCAGAATATAGCTGATGGTTGAATAAGCAATAACATTCCTAGTTACTATATTTTTCTTAAAATCTTAGCAAATTTTGTTTACAAATGTTGTAAACTATTATGATATACTTGAAAAGATAGACTTGCATTTGTTTTGTCTTAGACTGAGGCCATTTTAATTTTATGTTTTACAAGTATAGTTTCTCGTTATCACTTTATAAATGTCTTTGAAGCATTGCTATTCCAGTGAAATCCTGAAGAACTAATAAAAAATGTTTCCCACATTTACTACTTGATCAAAGAGAATATAATTATTTTTAAGCAGAATTCTATTCTATAGGCAAGAATGACATGTTTTCTGGATAAGATCCTCAGGCTACTTGCCAAGAGTTCTTGGTTAATTTACCAAGACTAAAGTTTTTAAAGTTCATCAAGTCCAGAAACTTTAACATGTCAGTATCTCAAAATTAAACATACCCAGGGAATCAAACCCATCCTAACAAAAACTCACAAGGAACACACAAATAACTAAAACATCTTTGTATTAAGTGACAAGAGCAATTAGTGGTGATACAGTGGCCAGGATTCTGTGATTGTAATCAGCAAATCTTTTCCGTGCAGGCAGAAGAAGTAGGAAGCCAAGTTATAAGCAGATAGTAAGCACAGAATGAAAACAAAGGGAGATGTTTATTCTCTAGAAATTTTTATTCAGGACATGAGAGGCCTAATGAAGCTGCCATCTTTAAGTGTTTTTTCTTGATCTTGAAGCTACTTGCAAGTGGCTTATATATATATATATGTATGTATATATGTATATATATGAATAAATAATTATTATATACATGTGTAAATAATGATAATTCAGAAAAGCTTTGAGGACTAGGTACAAATTTCAAAAATATAAGAAAATAATGTTCAACATACTATGTGCCTTTCAATATATGTATTGCCCATATATGAAATCATGAAAGTAGTAAACTACATGGTTTTTTGAAGTAGAAGTCTCACTCCACTTACTTATGTTTTTAAAAATTTCTACCATAACTAGCAGAAATGCTCTTCACTTGCAAGACTAGATTTTGAACTAATGACTTCTTAAAAGAAAGTTATCTTTTAGGCTAACTTTTTTATAAAAAAGACTTGAAAAAATTTTAAAGCAGAACATCAATACTTTTTTTTTCTTGGTTTTTTGAGACAGGATCTCACTTTGTAGGTGAGACTGACCTGAAATCACTATGTAGCCCAGGCTGGTCTCAAACTTACAGTGATCCTCCTGCCTCAGCCTCTCCAGTGCTGGGATTACAGGCATGCACCACCATACCCGGCTTAGTACATTTTAGATATAGATAATGATAACATTAATCACAGGGAATTTGTACAGGATAACTTTTCAAACCATGATTTTTCAGTCTATTGATAAATTCAGCAAAGATATACTTATTTATTAAAATTAAAATATGAGACTAAATACTTAGGTAGACTTTCCATAATAAACATACAAATGGATATAGATATCCAACTATGAAAATAGTTCTCATTATTTTTTAAAACAAAATGACTAAGCATGCATACAATTCTCTAGAAAAAAAATGGAGTATAACATTATTTATAACGAGGAAGAGAAAAAAAGATATTTCGAGGACTACTTGGGTGTATAAAAATATATATTTGCAGCGCGGAAATCATCCTTGTTGTTGAGTTCCAATTTCTTGGAGAGTTGGAGCTCAGTGTTATACCCATCTATTGTAGATAACACATCTCTAGGTCTAATTGAGCCTGCTAAATTGCAAAAAAGTTTTAGAAGATTAAAATATCAGGACAGCCAAGGTGTTACTTGGTTTACCACTCGGTATTGATCATACATAAACAGCTGATCTATTATCAACCTCCAGGAGCTCCAAGACTAACTGTGCCAGTGTAGGCTGGTGTTGAACTCATTGTGAAGCCCAGGGTAGCCTTGAACTTGTGGCAATCATCCTCCCTCAACGACTCTTCAGATGTGTACCACTGTGACTGGCTTTTGCTGGATTTACTTTTAACAGCAATAGTTTATAGCTAAGTTATCTGCCCAAAAGGCTCAAAAAAGACATTATATTTTGATCAGTGTTTTCCAATTTGAGTACTCAATATCATAAATTTCCAAATTTTCAATTTATTTTAAATTCTGACTTTGAATAAGAAACCTATGGTAAGAAATAGTAGCAATAGCTGTTATTTATGTGTGGCTTAGTATGTCAGGTATACATAAAACTCATTATAAAATGACTCTACATATGAGGTCACCAATATAGCTTTACACTGCTTCTAAGTTTTAGAGATAAACAGTAAACTCATTTTTGTCCCAATCACTGCAAATGTACTATCTTAGTTAATTTGTACTATCATAAGAAAATATCTCATTCTGAATGCCTTTTAAAAAAAATAGAAATTTATTACTCATGCTTCAGTCTAAGTCTGAGATCAAAGTGCCAGTATATGCTATTCAGGTTTGCACTGATGTGCCAAAATACCTGAGAAAACAATTTCAAAGAAAAGTGTTCATTTTGGTTCATGTCTGTGGTTTTGTTCCATGATCAGCTGAGTTGGCTCCATTGCTTCAGTCTGCGTTGGTGGTGAGGCAAGGTATCATAGAGAAGAGCATATCATTAGAGCGCAGTGGCTTAATTCATGGCAGAGAGAGAGGGAGAGAAAGAGAGAGTGCAAAGATAAGATATACCCTTCAAAGGCGCTTCTCCAATCACCTACCTCTTCCCGCTGGGCATCAACTCCTAATAGCCCAGCCAGCTATGAATTTATCAAGGGATTAATCACTTGATGGTTTAAGTTAATATTCTCCATATCTAGGCCCAAATTTTGAGCACTACTATATCGAGGATAAAGTCCCCAACATTATGAGACTTTCAGAGACACTTCATATTCAACCCATAACACTTCACCCTGACTTTCAAATTATCATGTTCATCCCACTGCGCAAAGCACACTTAATCCTTCTCCAACATTACCAAAGTTCCAGAATTGCTCAGAAGTTCACATCTAAAGTCTCTCCTGAAATTCACTGCAAGCTCTTTGCTGAGAGTTCCAGTAAAATAATAAAGACAGCTATACATTTTTTATATGAAACGGTATATTTGCTTTGTGAATATCTCCCCTCGAAAAGGGAGAAACAGGAAAATAACCAGGAATATGCAGGCAAATCAAGATCTAAAACCAGCAGAGAGAATATAAATAGTAAAATGTCAAGTCCAGTGAGTGAGGCACATGATGGTATAATGTGAACTCCAAAAGCCTTGGACATTCTTGTCTATACGACCTTACTAGCTGCATCCCACATGACTTCTTTCTTGGCTTGGCTCCATCATCTGTACTTTGCCTTGCCATATATTCGTATGTTCTATGTACCATGTTTCTCCAACATATTGGAATCCCTACTGGAGCTTTGGCTTCACTCTCATAGTTTAAGGCATTCTCTCTCAGGGAATGCCTGCAGGAATTCCAATGCCGTCACACATTGTCGAGCTTTTCAGGCCTTTCTTTGAAATCATCACGGAAAATTTCATGACCGCACATCTCTCAATTTTGCCTTCCTGCAAAAACCAGCATCGCATGAACAATGCCAGTAACTGCCACCAGCAGGAGCAGGAGCCATTTCCCCCTTGGGCCTTGGCAACAGTGGCCTGTGAGTGCCTGCATTGTTAAGCATGGTGAAATGAATCCTGGGTAAACACTTCCTGGGTGGCCTTCTTCTAGGGTTGGTGGCCCTGCTGTTGTCTACTCAAAGTCTTTCAAGTGAGTTTACAATTTAACTCCCTAGAGCCCCAATGAATGAGTCAGGTCAATTCCTTTGGGACAAGCCTCTTCCTGCAGTGTACAGAGCGTTGTCTTCTCCATAGATCTTCACTTGGTAGAGAAGAAGCTCTGTTTCCTCCTTCTCTTTTGTTTAAGACACTAATCCTATCCTGAGCTCTACTCTCATCATCCCACCTATATCTAGTTAATCCCCCAAAGCTCCATCCACACCCTAATACTATTAAGAATTAAGGTTTCAGAAGAAGAATTTTGCCATTAAAAGCCTCCAAATTTTTCTTGGCAAGATTCTCTAAGATGTATTAGGAACTATGATTTATGAAATACTTTGCAAAATATAGCATACATGTATGTTTTATGTGTAAAATGTCTTTAGCAAATAAGTACACATGATTTTTTTTCCTTATGAAAAAATGCATGTTGTCTGAGTGTGGTGCAGTCTCTGAGATGTTTCACATAAAAGAAATCTATTTTACTTCAATTGGTGCTTTTTGACAAACTTGTACTGTTAAATACTTTTGCACAGAACAGACTTTGAAAATTTTTAGTTTTCTCTGAGTGTGCTTCCTATGCAGGATATGACTATAGATTTTGAAAGTTTGGGTATTATACAGCATATTACAAGTTCTTTAAAAGTGAACATAAAGAAAAAAAAAGCTTAATTGTATGACATATGAATCTGACAGTAGAGAAAAAAAGCTAAGGAAGATGATAGGAGTAGTATGGGTTCATGGTCTGCATCTTATTCAAATTATATATGCTAATGTTCAATACCTCACATAATTGAAAAATAATTTTGATGATGAAAATATTATTGTTATGAATCACAAAATAATTTAGATGCAAATCCTTTATTATTGGTGGATTTTAAATACCTAAAACACTCATTCTTAGACACAACTGACCTGATTCTATTCTATCTATGTAGTACATGACAGTTTTTATATTTATTGTTAAAGAATTTTGTTGAAAGCTCTCACTCTACAAAAAAAAAAACCTATATCTAAAATTTAGTTGTAAAAGACTTATTCGACCATCACTTCTGCACAAAGTTTGAGAATAGAAGTGATGAATTTAAAAAAAGACACATGAAAACCTTCAAAGTATGAAATAAATTTCTGCAACCCTATTTTTAAATGTCATGACAGACCGAGGAAATGTGAATATAACTAATTAAAACCAAATTACTAAATCCATACTCTAATCCAAACTAAAATTTATTTTGCCACATTCAAAATATGTAAATTTGACATTCTGAATACTGGATCCAAATTACACAATATGATGCTGTTGATCAGGTACTTTTCAGAAAAATCTTTAATCTTAGACTTGAGATTGTTAATGAGGTATAACAATCAGAATATACGAAGTTTTTGAAATCTCATAGTAATCCACAAATTAGCTTTCTACCTTCCATAGTCTGAGAGAGAAACATATTTAGTTCAGATGGCACCTATGTTTAGGATAGAGCTGCAAAATAGTTGCACAAATTAATTTATGTGTATAAATCTTGTTTATTCTTATAATCAGTTTTTAGGCCTACGCAATTTAGGAAGTAGCATAAGATTCTGAGGAACTTGCAGGCATTCTAATGAAAGAAACATGGAGTATGATACTTGGATGAAAGTATAGAGAGTGAAGCACTGCACATTCTTGCTTAAGGGACCAAAGGCTGAATTTATGCTGCACCCTTATTAATAATTGAGAGGGTTCAGGTGGTTAATATAGACCGACCATGTGGATATACATCCAGTAAGATATGGAAGAATATGGTGGAATTCTAGCAATAATCTTCCTGATTCTGATTGAATGGGAAATACTCACTTTATAGAGCCATAATTAGATCAATCATTTCCTTTTCTTTTGTCTATGTATGCGTGAAAAGCACACAGTTTATGAGTCAGTTTGTGCCGCTGCACTTGTGGACACCACTTAGGATGACTTGAATTCAGGAAAGATAGCAGCCGCCTATGTGGGGTGATTTCATCCGCTTCTCTCAAAAACTTGCCAATATCTGGTTTTCTTTTTTAACAACTAGAGAAGAATCTTTAACACAGAGATACAACTGACTGAGACTACATCTTGAAAATTTTATCAGGGTACTAGAAAAACTATGAAAGTGATGCACTGAGATAAAATAAGTCTCACCTATAAAGAAGCCTGCTCAGTTTGCTAATGGACTAATAGTGCTTCTCCAGAGCAGCAAGATTCAGAAACATCTTCTGAATGATTAAAGAGGCAAACCGTTATCAAAACTGTGAAACTTGCAGAGTCTGTTAAAATGAATTATTCAGAAATTATACCAATCAGAGTGAGCTAGGAATCTTTGTTATTTTTCCTCTATAGAAAAATTAATATATAAGGATAAAAAACAAAGACTGTCAAAGGATATTATAGTCACTCTGGAAAAGAATCAAATCTCTGCAGTAAGAAAGTGTATGCTCAATAAAGAAAAACACAGAATTTAAACGATAGGAAAATACCTGGCAGATATGTTCACCACTGCTCTCACATGTGCAACACTACATAGTCGTGATTTGAAAAAGCATAAGACCAGTTCCTTTCATCAAATCAGAGGAAGCAAACTGATGTATTTTGCGTGGGGCTGTCTGAGTGGCAAGTCTTTGCCTCATCTAGATTAGAGTTTAGGTTGGCTAAAGCACTTTGGTGTTCTTCAGGATGGGTTCTAGAAAACTAAGATCCACAGGTGATGGGATGAGCGATTAAAGGTGAATGTATTCAGTTGCCCATTTAAAGCAGCAGCCCAGTTCCAATTATTTCCTTTTAACTAGAGGAAGCAGAGGATATCAGTTAGAACTTCCAACAGTATGTAGGGTGTTTTAAACTATTAGTGTAACTCAGATATCAGGCTGGTTAAGTAACAGAAAACAACATGCACTGGAAATAAAAATTGTAGGAAAACTAACTACTGACTAAGGGAAGCCTAGGGCAAGAAATTTTTGTTGCAGAGAAAAAAAAAGACAATCTATGTGCCCAAAGAAGAACTGGAATTACACACACTTTCTAGAAATTGTGATATTGCAAATAAGCTATGTGCATGAGAGAATCACGAAAATTGAATACAAGTCAGACAAGCTGCTGCTGGAAAAAAAAATACGCGACAAAACTAAACTTAAGCTCATCCTAAGCAGGATGAAAATTTGACTAGCACATAGTAGAGACGTTTCCTGGCACAGAGATGATCTGCTAAGACTAGGAGTGGTGCTGGTTTTCAACAGAGCAATTCTGAACAGCAACTACCAAATAAATTTAAAACATACAAAGAAATAGGAGAGCATGGCTTATTTAAATGAAAAATATGAATTTTCAGGAATTATCTCTAAAGTAGCATAGAAGTCAGATTTATAAATTAAAGATTGAAAAACAAACTGTCTTAAATATATTACAAAAAAAGAAAAGCATTGACGAAAAGATAAAGATAAATTGAAACATTATATATGCATAAAATTAGATTGACAAAGAAATAAAGTATACAAATAAAAAAACAGAATTAAAATGTTGAATATTTAAATATTTAACTGTAAAATCCCTTATTGATTCCAATTAGAAGATTTGGGCAGGGAGCAGAGTCAGTGATTGTGATGGTTAAATTTAATTCAGTCATTTATTGGCCTTGGAGACTCCTAGGAGATTAGTAAATCATACTTCTATGTGTTTGATCCTTTGAAGGCATCTCAGAAATAAGCGAGATTCCACTCATTGCAGAACCGAGGATATTAACATGTAAACATTTCATTTGAAGAGAGATGATGCCTGCTCTTAGGAAATTGGTTCTTTGTGGCTAATTTTATTATGCTCAGCCATCCAGTCACTCAGAGGCTGCTAATACGATGATCCATGTGGGCCCAGGTACTGCTGAACCTGGCCGTAGACATTGGCATATCCAAGTGATTCTGAGTTTATAGGCGTATAGAATTCAAGAGTTATGGGATCATGGATGATTCCAACCAGATTTAGAAGTAAGACCTGGGAGGCCAGGCAATATGCCCTTGAAAGAGTGATATATGAGTCTGTGAGAATGAAGCTGAAGATGCACTCAAAACTCCAGGAAGTCATTCATGCCAAGAATGAGGAAATGCATCTAAGAAAAGCTGACACAATGAGCAGAGCCAGCTCAAAGAGACCCCCACATGGCTATACAAACAAGGCCATAGTGATGGGGCTGCACAGCCATTTGGAACTCACACGTTACCACTTGGTGCCCTAGATGCTACATACATAGCCACAGGATTTAATGTGTACCCTTCTGGAATTTCATCTTGTTTTGATCCTATTCTGTTTTACCTCCCTGTCTCTCTTTCTTGGAATGGGAATATTTATCCTGCAACATTGTGCCTTAGGGTTATGTAATTTGCTCATTATTTTTACAGACGTTTACAGCTAAGTGTTTGTCTTGACTTTCAGATGGGAATTCAGAGTTCAACTTTTGTGAAAAGTTAGGACTGTTGAGACTTTGAAGAATGGATTAAAGTGTTTCTGGCTAGTCTCAGGACAAATATATAATGTTAGGTGGAATGAACACGCTATTGTCTTTATTTTGAGATTAAGTACGGTTTTAGGAAATGTGCTTTTGTGCCAAGTTGATAAGGAATGTGATGGATCAACTTCACAGTGTCAACTTGATGAGCTTGGGTGTTCCCTAGAAGAATAGTCAAAGCACATTTAGGGTGTCTGAGTGGTTCATGAGGCATGACTTTGGGTACTATACATGAATCCTGGCCCTGTCCTCTCTGCACTGTTACCCTATTCTACCTCCTGACTCCCATGAACTGATATCTTCACTTGGCCATTCGGTTACAGCATGATGTTTCTTTCTTGCAGCCTGCTGATGCTGGACTGAATCTCCTGAAACCATGGGTCAAATGAAACCTCTCCTCTTTTAAGTTGTGGCTGTCAGATATTACACTTAAATGACACAAAAGTGGACTAATACAGTGAACCTAAAGATGTAACATTTGAGCCGGGTGTGGTGGCACACACCTGTAATCCCAGCATTCGGGAGGCTCAGGTAGGAGGATTGCTGTGGCCTACAGCCTGGGCTACATAGTGAGCTCCAGGTCAGTCTCAACTACATAGTGAGACCCTGTCTCAACCCCGCCCCGCCAAAGAAACCCCAGAATAAAGATGTAACATTGGATATTATGAGCTGTAAGAGACTATGGTAAATATTGATGTGAAGTCTTATTGGACAACATCAAGTTATCCAATATGCAAATTAGGAGAGCTCTGAAAGAAGCAAGAGAGAGAAAGGACCTGGAAGAATTTTTTTTTAAAGTAAATAGGGCCGGGGATTTAGCTCAGTGGTACTTCCACCTGCCTTGCAAGGATCCTGAGTTCGATCCCTGGCACCCCCCCTTAAAACAGTAAAGGAATTAAAAAAGACCAGGTGAGCAGTAAATGAAATACAGACTAACAAAACATTAGAACAAATAAAAATCTGCATACTTTAAAAAGATAAACAATGTTAACAAAAATTTAACTTGACTAAAAAAATGAAAACAGACTCAAATTAATGAAATTATAAATAAAACAGGAGAATTTACAACAGACATTAAAAAATTAAATTAGGCCATAGAAATGTCTATATTTAATTATATACAAACAAGTTTTACATAGATAAATGTATCATTTCCTATGAGCATAAGACATACCAAGAACAAATCATGAGTAAAAGGAAAAGTTTAATAGACCAAAAAAATTAAACAATCTATGTCCCTCAATGGATGACTGGGTACAGAAAACATGGCATGTATATAAAAAGGAATATTACTGTGCTAAAAAATGAAACAAACCCTACAATTACATGGATGAATCTGAAGGACATGTTTCTAAGTGAAATAAGCCAGTCACCAAAATACAAATGCTGTAAAATCTCACTTCTACGTTGAGTCTTGAAAGAATTCTGACTCTGAGAAGCTGAGAGAAAATATTTATTACCAGGGCATGGATTATTGGGGATACAGGGAAAAGGCTATAACCTTTCAACTACAACATAATTAAATTGTGCAAATCTAATGTATATCATGATGATTATGTCTAACAGTAATCTGTTTTATACTTGAAATTTACTAAGTAATCATGAAACTTTTAGCTACACACAAAAGCATACAAATGATAATTATGTGATGTAATTATGGCATTAATTCATTGATGATAATTTTTTCATTGTTTAGATATATCAACTCAAACAATGTTTTGTTTTCAGTATACCTCAACAAAGCTGAAATAAATGAATATCTCAGGAAAATTCTTCATGTAATTATCAGTAGGAAAATGGTTAAAAATTGGGATTTATTCATACAATGGGCTGTTCAACAATAAAAAGAAACTATTGAAATATACAGGCAGGGTGAATATTAGTGAGCTGATAACATGCTGAGAAAAGCAAGCTGGAAGGCAGTATATTATGTTATATTACTGCTTTATGTAAAGTCATAAAAAATCAAAGTTAATCCTTGGTGAAAAGAGAAAATCCATTGCTGTGATTAGGGGAGTGTTATTGACTTGGAAAAGGGCATAAGGGGATATTCTTGTGTAAGGGAAATAATCTTTGGCTTTGTCCTAATATGTTTTTTTGGTTGTTGGTTTTTTTTTTTTTTTTTTTTTTTTTTTTTTGGTACCGGGGATCAAACTCAGGCCCTTGCACTTGTAAGGCAGGCCACCGAACCGCTGTGCTAAATCCCCAGCCCAGTCATAATATGAATAAAGTGGAAAAACGTATTTTTAATAACAATGTATCCTTTGATCAACATGTCACCAGCATAGACTCCTTCACACTGACCCATTCCTTGCTAACCACCATTCTACTCTCTGTTTTTCTGAGATGTATTTTATAGATTAGATATATGATGGACTTCATGTAGTATTTGTTTTCTGTGTATATTGCATTTATTTTTTACTTAACTATAAGTTTTACCTAATACAACAATACATAAAAAGAATAAATGATTAGGAGTGTGATCAAATACAAGCTGTTTTTAATTTTCTGCAATATATATTTTGACCTCAAAATCTAATTTCTGACCAAATAAGAAGGGACATGAATGATTGTTCAGATACTCCTGTTTATCTATTTATATAATTATAGATTTACCATGGTTTTAAAACACGAAAAAGTAGAACAATTTCAAATTTCTTCATTTGTACATAATTAGAAAAATGTGAAAGGGCCATATAATGGAAAAGTGTATAGCCATTTAATATTAGGTTGAACATTTTTACCATCATGGAAAAATACCTATGAAATTTTGAGTGCAACAAAAGTATATTGAAAATGTAAGTAAGGTATCACACAGTATGATTTTTGTAGAAAGGTCAATAGTAGAGAAACACATAAATAGGTATTTTCAAAAAAAGAGACAAAATTTAAAATTTATTTCTGTTAGAATTCCAAGAAAATTTAACTTTCTTATTTATACTCTGTTCTCTTTTATAATTTGAATACATACTTTATAGAAATGAAAAAATATACAGTAACAAGTATTTTTGAAAATGAAAAATGTTATTTATCAAAAACGTTGCTTTTGACATTAATGTGAAGAAATATCTCATTTCTTCTGCAAAGTTAATGAATACCTCTAAAGAATAATTTAAAAAGTAGAAAAAGAGATTTAGAGCAATTTTTGTGTTCTCTTCAATTTCTTTGGTCAGTATTCAGATTGTATTTTTTATTTTATTGTTAATGTGTAACTCTAAAAATAAACAAGGTAAGTTTATTCTAATTAATGTGTCATGTCATGGCATATGTGTAAATGTGTATAATTTCACTTTTAAAAACTGTTCTTTTGTGTTCAGTTTTCATATATGAAAGGCAGATGGTTGTCAAAGAGACAAGACAAGAAAAGACATATTTGTCTACTTTCGAGCAGTGATGATTTCTAATTAATTTTGCTTTTCCTTTACAGATGTCACTTAAGGTAAGCTATCAACATTGCAACTGGCAGGCTACTGATGAAAATTCAAACATTATTATTTTTTTGACATTCACACAAGTTGCTTGATGTTATAACAAGCAGGAAGAAGTTTAAGGGTTGATTCAATTCTCATTAGTGGAAATGTACTACGTGCATCCTCAAGAGAATTTTTTTTTATAATACAGGTATGTTTGCTGCAAATTCTTTTATTCTAATTCACTTAAGGATAAGGAATAACAGGCTTTATAAATTATGAATAGTAGAGATAGTATATGCTATTATAGAAATGATCATTTTTGACAGATTCTATGCCAATGTATCATAATGAATATAAAATAAATCAAAATAAATGTTCTTTACCATATTTTGAAGAACTAATCTTATTCTTAAATACATAATAATATATTCACAAGTTTCACTAGGCATCCAGGCCTTTACAGAAGTACAAATTTTCACTCACAAATAACTCTAAGCATATCATATAGACCATAGAATATTTTTTAAAGGAGCTACTACTTTTTATGGAGTACTTGGAGTAATATTTTTCTTACACTCACTGAGAAAATCAAAATGTCTTTTCCCCCAGTGTTAAATTTTGTGGTTTTCAAAAATAAAAATTGATTTATTATTGTTTAATTGTTTTTCAAAATATAAAAAATCACAGTTTGTGTCCCTGGGAAATAGATTCAGATTTTTTGGGCAGTGCTCTCAAAATGTATCTGTGAGTGGGCAAAGAAAGCTAAACAGAAGGAGGATTTGAAATTGTCCTGTAGTCACACCAGAGGCCTCAGTTAATCTCAGAGTGCTTTGTAGCCGTAATGGCCTTAACAGTTTGCTCAGTTGTGTAACTCCTCCATCAGCTATTCATTGGATATGCGCTGTCCCCAGGGAACTAATATAATTTGGCGCAATGACTTTAACCTGAATACAATTCCTGGGGAGGGAATTGCCCTCATCTGCCAACATTCTTCGTTGTTCACTGAATAAATGCTACTGGCGCAAATGGATATTTCAGTAGCGTTCACTGCAACTAGGAAGAAATGAATACAATGCTAGAGGGTGTAAAGAAGACAGTAACATTTTCTTATATCTCAAAGAACCATATATAATCATTATTAGACATTGGATTGGACTTTACGTAATACCCAGCCTACAAATCTGGAAGTTACTTTTACAGTCTCATTTTCCTTACTCACATTCACATCCAGTTCACTGGCAACATTGCTGGTAATATAAACTAAATAATTCTTAATCCATATGTTATTCTAATTTTGTTTCCATTTCCATAGCCCTAATTCAAAGTTTTTTTCATCTCTAGCTTCATTTATGACATGGACTGTTTTATTTATTCCTCAACTACTTCAAAGTTTTTTCATTCCTATTTACCCTAGGCCTTGTAGTAAGACTTGTTTTTCTCAAGTTGCATCACAGAATTTTTAATGATGTAACAAATTTGCTTTAAAGTATTTACTTTACATATAATTTCTGTACCTAACAAGCCATTGCCCTCTGTCAAATACATGCAAAGAACATCCCTCACTCATTTCTGAAAAATTTAGCTCAGTGGCTGATCTGTTCAATTCTATATCATATTTTATGAATAATAATTCACTTACAATGCCGCCAACTCCCAGTTTAGCCTGTGTTCACATCTCTCCTAGACAGAAGGGAGGATCTAAATATAGAGTGAATGTTTAAATCAAAATAATGTATTACAATAAAATACGCACTGCCATTAATACCCCTCAAAATTCCCCCTCAGTTTGAACACACTCCATTGTTCTTGTCACTTTCTGAAGTCATTTTATAAGTTCTCATTCGTGATTGTCTTTCATTGTCTCATCTTGGTTACCTTGATGTCCTGAATAACTGCAAAAAATTTCCCTGTCACAATCGTTTTATTTTTGAGGAAGAGCCAGAGGTGCATGGTACCAGGTGTGGGGAACAAGATGAATGCTGCCACACTACAATGATGTCGCAGGCTTGCTTTTCTGTTTGATAGCTCTCAGCAACAAGACTAGAGTCCATATTTTTTATCAAATCCGGAACTGCTTTAGAAAGTGGCAAAAATGATTTGGAGGGAGATTAATGACAATGTATCCTTTATCATTATAAATATTTTGCTTTAACATTCACTGTGTATCTTGATCAACGCTTCCATCAAAAAAATGAAACAATATTCAGCCATATAAAGAATAAAATCTTCTCATTTGTTATGATATGAACAGAAATGGAGATCATCGCGAGTAAAATAAGCCAAAGAATATATACCACATCATATCTCTTACACATGGAATATAAAAAAGTTTATCTAATGGGAGTTGAATGTATAATATTGATTTACAAAGGCAAGGAGTGTAGACTGCAGAAGAAATGGGGAAAGTTTGATAAAAAGTACTGAGTTACAGTTGGAATGTGTAGTTCTTGTGTTCCATTGCACAGAGGGGTGATCATCAATAATATTTCAAAAAGTTCAAAGCAAATAATTGGAAGATTTTCCATTTTATATTAATAAATGAAGTGATAGATCTTTCTATCCTGGTGGATATATTCCACTATATAACCAGGCATGGTGTCATAATCATATAGTTCCAGGTCTAGGGAAATTAAAGCAATAGGATCATCATGAGCTTATGAGTTTGAGGGCAGCTTGGGCTACATAATGAATTCAAGGCCAGCCTGAACTATGTAGTGAGACTGTCTGAAAAAGACAAAACAAAAAAAA
>NW_022900951.1:102984243-102998271 GCF_012274545.1 Fukomys damarensis
TATATATATATATGTGTGTATGTGTGTGTGTGTGTAAAAATGTCACATTCTGTTACATTCATATGCATTCTATGTATGTTTTTACTTTTCATTTAAACTAAATATAATATATAATCAATTGCAAAAATTAAAAATGAAGTATTATATATGCATTTCTTTCGTTGGTTATATATACTTTTAACCAATGCTTTGTACCAGAATTTACTGAAACACTGACAGCATAATAGTGAGGAAAGATTGTTCTTTTTTTTCTGTTTTGTAGTAGTGGGTCTCCACACCTTCCCAGACTCTTCTTTTTAATCAGTGAAAAATCTCACTAAGTCACATGCTCAGATGAAACTTGTGATCCTCCTTCCTCACTCTTCCAAAATGCTGGGACTACAGGCATGCTCTATCGCACTCAGCAGATTTTTTTTTTTTTCAACAAATATAACAAATTTAAACTGTTTTCTGTATATCCAACCTAGCCTTTTTATTTTATGTTCTCACCAGTTATTGTAATATCATAAATCTATCCTTGTATCTCATGTCTTTGTTATAGACATTACCCCTCTAGGGAGTCCCAATCCTCCCTCAACTAATTGAATGCTTCTCATCTTTCAGATAACAATGCATAGATTATATTCTCATAGAAGCATCACCTGACAACCATTATTATCTCTACTTTGAGACACTGGTTTAGGTGACATATTTTTACATATTGAAGGTTTTGTCTCTCCAAACTTCAGATGTTAAAACTGTAACAGTTAATGCAATGTTATTAGGGAATATTAGGAGGCCAATAGCAGGTAATTTAGACATAAGTGTGGAACCTCATATATAGGATTAGCTCCCTAATAAGAACAAATGTATGAGGTTTTCATTTGTTATGTGAGAATACATTAAGAAGAAAGAACAAAAAAAGCATTATTGTGTTAAAAGTCAATGGAATGACTCTAACTTGACATAAGGAAATGAGCAAGGGATTTCAATAACAAACAGCCCACTGATGCATGCATGTCATAGGTTAGCCAACACAGAAAAATTTCTAGAAATATATGAATTATCTAAACTGACTCAAGTTGAAATAGAACATCTCAACAGATTTATAAACTAAGAGATTGAATCAAAAATCAAATGGTTCACAGTAAAGTCCAAGCGAAAATAATGTAGTCTTCGAAATATTTAAAAGGAGATATATCCTAAATTCTTCAAAAAACTAGAATAGGGTGGAACATATCTTACTTAATTCTATGAGCCCAGTATCATGTTGCTACAAAAATCAGATAAAGAAATCAAAGGAAAATAATATTATAAGCCCAAATTCTTTATGAATACTCACATTAGCCACTTTAACATCATACTAACACACCCAACATAACCTCATGTTAAAGAGATGATATACTATATATAACTAAGTGTCAAGTATTCCAAGGCAAGGGTGGTTCAACACAATAAAATAAATCAATATGCTGCATTCACTTTGACAAAACAACTAGAACAAAAATCATGAATTTCTCACTTGATGCACAAATGACATTTGACAAATCTGAAACTGCTTCATAAAATAGTGACTCAGAACAGTAGAAGGGAGTTTTCGTTACACATTAAATAGGGACATTTTTGGAATATTATTTATTGTGTTAGGAAAATTCCCTTCTACTGCCCTGAGTCACTTTGTAGAAAAAAATGGAAAAAATTTCACTTAAATCAGAAATAAGATAAAGATGTGTGTTTCACTATTGTTAGTTAATGTTGTATTGTGTGTTCTAGTAAAAACAATTAAAGATAAAAAGCATCTAGATTTGAAAAGAATACTTTACATGAAGTCACAGATTAGATGTTTTTATATGTAAAAAATCTGAAATCAACAAGAAAAATGGAGCTATAAAATGAATTCAGCAATGGTATACAAAACAAAGTAAACACATAAAAATTTGATGCAGTTTTACACCAGCAGTGAGCAATCCAAAAAGGAAATTAAGAAAACAATTCCTTTTTTCAGTAATGACTAGAACAACAAAATATCAAAGAGTAAATCGAACATGGTCATGAGTTTTACACTGAAAACTAGAAAACATTTCTGGAAGAAACTGAAAAAGGCTTAAACAAATGCAAAGACATTCAACACCCATGAGTACGAAGACTTGATCTTGCTAAGATGACAGTATTTTGCAAAGTATTAAATAGTTTTAGTGCAATATCCATACAAAATCCAGCAGTTTTGACTGTGCAGAAATTCTTATTCTCAAATTCATTTGAAATTGTGAGGCCCTGAATTGAAAACCTGAAATTCATTTCTTTTCTCAGTTCATATAATTTATTGCAGTTAGCACACAGTTTAAAATTCACCAATACATCGTAGGGAATTTGTACCTGTACATGTGATCATTATGTATACCTAAAGTGTAATGATAAAATTAATTAAAGAAATTCACTAACATGGTAGTACAAATCTAAGCAGCATTATATGTTTTTTCCTCCTTAGGAAAATAAAATATAATATGATCGTGAAAGCTAGATGACAGTCTAAGTTTTAGAACAAAGGGAGAATATGAAATTAAGCAAAGCAATATACAATCATTCACAATGATTAGAAAAATAAAATTCAAATGAAAGCCCCAGAGTAGAAGTAGAGGGTTCATATTTCATAATTTGAAAACATACTTCATAGCTATCATCAAGACAGTATGGTAATTGTGTAAGCATAGTTTGACAAATCCATGGAATATAATTGACAATGAACTCATTAATCCATAAGTCTAGGGCCAATTGATTTTTGAAAAGTGTGCCAAGGCAAAGATTGATTCTCAAGCAGATGGTGCTAAAACAACTGTGCCCTACGCAAAAAGTGAAGCTACAGAACTACCAACTCATATGGTAAACAAAATTTAATTGAAAATGTATCTGTTTCAAATATAAATGATCATAATATTTAATGTAAAATTATTAGAAAAAGCATAAGGCAAAATTCTCATCATTGTAATTGATTCTTAGATATTACATCCAAACAAGAGAAACTAAAGAAAAAAATTAGATGTTATACTCCATGCAAAGTTTAAAAGTTAGTGCCTCAAAGAACACTATCAAGAAATAAAAAGGTAACCAAAACAATGAGGAACGGGATAAAATATTTGAGAACCACATATTTGATAAGGTTTTATTCAACAAAGAGTCAAATAACTCATTAAAATATGGGTATAAGACTTAAATTGATCTACTTTCACCATGTATTCACAAATTACAGATACAAAGTAGGATCATTGCAAGTTTAAGACCAGCCTGGACTACATAGTGAGTTCAAGGCCTGCCTGAACTGTATAGAAGACCCTGTCTCAAAATACTAAACAATTTTTAAAAATAGAACAGAAGGAGAAAAAAAGAAATTATGGCTTAGAATTTTCAGAATTATTGTTTGAGGTGATACAAATGTTTTGGAAAGTTATCAGGGATGGATCTACACCATACATACTCATCTTTTGCAACAAATGAACCTAATGTGTTATTTAATAATAATAGAGAAAACTGGATGTGATTCATATGACTACTTTCTATCTTTACAATTTTTTCCTTTTTATTCCATTTTAGTTTATTGGTATGCATTTTTGATAAATAATAATTATACTTATTTTCAGAAATGGATAAATATCATGATCATTTTTGAGATTTTCTCCCCTCTCTATACTCCATTCTCATTATTCTCCTAAATCCCTTCCCATTTCCAAAAGCACATCTCCCTGTTTCCTATCATCTCTCTCCCATTTAACTTTTTAATTTATATTTTGAGGTTCTCCCATAAGAGAAAATATGTGATATTTCATCTGTCTGACCTATTTCACTTAATGAAGATCACAGAATGCATCTGTTTTGTTAAAAATGACTCACATTCATCTGTTTATGTGTGTGTATATATATATATATATATATATACACACACACACACACACACACACACACACACACACACACAAATCACCCTGCTGTACATATGGGCATGCATGTATTATTGTAGTATTATGTCTTTATCTCTTTAGGGAAGATACTCAGTAAAGATAGCCTGTTTGAATGGCAGGGATTCTCCATGCTGATTTTCATAATGCTCATATTCTAACCAACAATGTAGAATACTTCCCTTGTCCCAACAACCTCATCAGCATTTGTTATTTTTGAGTTTTTTTTTTTTTTTTTCATATCGGGGATTAAACTCGGATCCTTGCGCTTGCAAGGCAGGCCAACGAAACGCTGAGCTAAATCTCCAGCCCTATTTTTGAGTTCTTGATGACAGCCATTCTTTTGGGAGTAAGATGGAATCTCAGTGTTGTTTTAACTTGTACTTTTTAATGGCTAATGATGATAAACATATCTTCATGTACAAAGGGTGATTAAACAGAACATGAGTGTTTAAATTTAAGAACAATTATTGCAGTAAAAGATACATTGCCATTAATCCTGCTCAGAAAGCTCCCCATTTAAACACACGTATCATTCTTGGAACTTTCTGAAGCAGTACTGAAACTTCTCATTCATGAGTATATTTAAAAGGTGTGATCAAAAATATGGGGGAATGCTTCTGCCTAGTGACGTCCAACAAAAAGGTGGTACAGAAAAATTTATGGTGTTTTATCATCCACCTCATTCACTGGATTTGACGTAGTACCATCTGGCTCTTCCTCAGAGTTAAAAATGACAATTAAATGTAAAAGTATTGAATTGATTCAGGACATTGAGGCAGCCACAATATTGCAACTAAAGACAGGAAATAGGAATTCCAGACCTGCTATCAGAAAGTGGCAAGAATGACAGGAAAAGTGTGTTAAAAAGAAGGAATATTTTGATGGAAATTAATCTCAAAGTATTTTTAATGTAATAGATTGCTAAAATTTAATGATTCATTGTGAATTTAGATCAAACCTGTTACTTTTCATCCATCTGTTTTTTTTTTTTGAGACGTGTTATTTCATTCCATTTACCCATATGTATTTTTTTTCTCATTGAGTTTGTTGGTACATTTTAGGTATACAGTACAGTTAGTTACATTCATCATTGGGATCTTGTACATTTACATGACAGGTCTTGGTTCTCATATTTTCCTCATACCCCTGTCCTCCCTTCATCTCCTCCTGCCTTCCCTATTTACAAATACTTTTTTTTCCATTTTTTTCATGTTTTTTTCTTTTCCCTTATTTACTTTCCCCTTCCCACTTTCCCTACATCTTTAGTCCTTTTCTTCCTATTTCACATTGCTAGTTATACCATTAAGAGCTTATGTACCATCATAGTTTTTCACAATAGAGAAACTCTTCGGTATTTATACATGTGTGACTTATTTATTTCAGTTAGGAGTATATCCAAAATATGTATCCATTTGCCTATGAATGACTCTAGTTTCTCATTCTTTATGGCTGAGTAGTATTCCATTTTATAGAAAAACCAAATCTTCTTTATCCAGTCTCCAACTGATGGGCAAATGGACTGTTTCCAATTTTGAGCTATTACTACTATGCTGGTATAAACATAGGTGCACATATATGAGTGTGATATGATTCTTTTAATTCTTTTGGGAAGATACCCAGCCAAGATGTTTATTGGTTCATTTGTTTTGTGATGTCTAATTTTTCAAATTATTTATATATTCTAGATGTTAGTGCTCTGTTAGAAGAGTAACTGGCAGGGCCGGGGCATCAGCTTAGTGGTTCCATTGCCTGTCTTCCAATTGCAAGGTCCTTCATTCCAGGAGACATTGGAGGAGGAGGAGAAGGAGGAAGGAGAGGAAGAGGAAGAAGAAAAGGAAGAAAAAATGGAGGAGGAGGAAGAGCATCATTTCTTAGAGGGTATCTTTCCTCCAATGTACGTTTTTGCATATTTTTTCAAAAAAACAGATGATTTTAGGTAAATCGGGTTGTTTCTTGTATTCTATTCCATTGGCCTACATGTCTATTTGTGTGACCATATCATTCTGTTTTGATTTCCATACCTTTGAAGCATAATTACAAATTTTTTATCATAATTCTCCTTTGTTCTATTTGCTAAGGATTACTTTTAGTATTCTAGGTCTCTTCTGGTTCTAACATATATACTAGAATTTTTATAGTTTTGTAAAGAATATGTGGGAATTTTGATAAAAATTACAATATTTCTATCTCCAGATATAGATGTATAATTTTGTGAATATAGCCATTTTGATGATATTGAATCTTCATACCCCAGAGCAGGTAATCTCTTTTCATTTTCCATTATCAATTTCAATCTTTTTTTTCAGAGTACTATTGTTTGTATTATAGAATTCTTTATCTTATTGGTTACGTTGATTCCTAAGTATTTCATTTTTTTGAAACTGTCAAGACTGGGATTGTCTGCCTGCACTTTTTTGGTGATTTCATTGTTGGTGTACAGGAATGTTGCTGATTTTTGCTTTTTATTTATATAGACTCTGCCACTTGGCTGAATTTGTTTATTAGCTTTAAAAATCTTCTCAAGGTTTTATTTGTGTTCTGCATACCATCAGGAAATAAAGGTAGTTTGGCTTGTTCTTTGCCTATTTGTATTCCTTTCTCTTGTCTGATTGCTATGGTTTAAGTTTCAAGTACTATGTTGTAAAGGAATTGCGACAGTGTACACCACAGACTTATTCCTGATTTTTGAAGTAATACTTTCATTTTTCCCCATTTAGTATGATGTTATCTATGGGTTTGTTATAAATGGCTTTTATCAGGTTGAGGTAAGATTCATCTATACCTATCAGGATTTTTACCTCAAATGGATGCTAAATTTTGTCAAAGTCCTAGCAATTTTTCTTTACAGTTTTATTAAATAAAAAGTTTGTTTTTTAAAGAAAATTATCACACAAGGGTAGTGCCTATATAACTTATTTAAATCTATTTTCCCTTGCATAGACACAATAACATTAATACCAGAAATAGACATAATTAGAAAGAATAATGGAATCAATTCCTTTCACAATAGCATCCAGTAAAATGAAGAGTCTAGATATCAGTCTAGTGAAAGCGGTGAAAGACCTCTACACTGAAAACTACAGCACTCTGAAAAAAAGAGATCAAGGAGGATATAAGAAAATGAAAAGATATCCCTTGCTCCAGGGTAGGAAGAATCAACACAGTGAAAATGGCCATAATACCAAAACTGCTAAACAGATCCAGTGCAATCTCATTTGAAATTCCAAAAGTATATTTCACAGAACTAGAGAAAATAATCCAAAAATTCATTTGGAACATGTGAAGAGACCTAGAATAGCAAAAGCAATTCTAGGGAACAGAGATATGACAGGGGGTATGACTATGTCCAACTTGAAACTATACTACAAAGCCACTGTGATAAAAACAGCATGGTACTGGCAAAGAAATGGACCAGAGGATCAGTGATAGATCAGAAGATCCAGAAACAACTCCAGATGTACTCAGCTACCTCACCTTTGACAAAGGAGCAAACCATCCTCCCTGGAGGAAAGATAGCCTATTTAACTGTTGGAAAAACTGGATTTCAACCTGCCAAAGATTAAAAATAGATCCTTATCTTTCATCATGCACTAAACTAAAATCTAAGTGGAATAAAGTTCTAAATATTAAAGCAGAGACAGTAAACTTGCTGGAAGATACATTAGGCAGAACTCTCGAAGATAGCATAGGAAAAGACTTTATGATCCAATCCTCAGTAGAATGGGAACTAGCACAAAGAATCAACAACTCGGATCTCACCTCATTAAAAAGCTTCTGCACTGCATAAGAGACAACCAAAAGAGGTAAGAGATAACCTACGATGTGGGAAAAAATTTTACCAGCTGCTCCTCAGAAAAAGAACTATTATGTAGAATATATAAAAGACTCAAAAAAGTCAGATCCCTCAAATATAAAGACCTGATTCAAAAATGAGCATCTGAAATGAACATTTTTCAGAAAAAGAAGTAAAAGCAGCAAATAAATATATGATACAATGTTCAACATCACTGGTCATTCAAGAAATGCAGATGAAAACAACACTGAGATTCCACCTCACCCCACAAAGAATGGCTGCTATCAAGAAATCAAGCAATAACAAATGTTGGGAGAGTTGTGGGGAGAAAGGAATCCTTCTCCATCGTTGGTGGGAGTTCAGACTGGTGCAAACGCTATGAAAATCATAATGGAGATAATTCAAAGAGCTGAGACTAGAGGTTCCATTTCACTCAGCCATCCCTCTGCTGGGTGAAACTACTGTTAAAATCAATATGAAGATACGTCAAACAACTAGGATTAGAGGTTCCATTTGATTCAGTTATCCCTCTGCTGAGTATCTTTCCAAAAGAATTAAAAGAATCATACCGCAGGGATATATGAATACCCATGTTTATAGTGGCACAGTTTGTAATAGCTAAAACTTGGAAACAGCCCAATTTCCCATCAAAGGGAGACTGGATAAAGAAGATGAGTTTTTTTTCTATAAAATGGAGTAATACTTAGCCATAAGGAAAGAGAAACTAGGGTCATTCATAGGAAAATTGATGCATATTGAGGACATACTCTTAAGTGAAATAAATAGGATATACATGCAAATACAGAATAGATTCTCTGATGGGAAAAACTAAACGTGTGAATAAGATCCAAATTGTGTAACTGATAATGTGAAATAGGAAGGAAATGGTTCAAGGTGTAGCGGAAGTGGAAAGGGTAGAGGAAAGGAAATAAGGGAAAAGAAAAAATATGAGAAAAGGAAAAAATGGATACAATAATCTTTGTAAATAGCAGACCGTGGAGGAGGTGAAGGGAGGGCAGGTGTATGGGGAAAAATTTCCAATCCTCAGTAGAATGGGAACTAGCACAAAGAATCAACAACTCGGATCTCACCTCATTAAAAAGCTTCTGCACTGCATAAGAGACAACCAAAAGAGGTAAGAGATAACCTACGATGTGGGAAAAAATTTTACCAGCTGCTCCTCAGAAAAAGAACTATTATGTAGAATATATAAAAGACTCAAAAAAGTCAGATCCCTCAAATATAAAGACCTGATTCAAAAATGAGCATCTGAAATGAACATTTTTCAGAAAAAGAAGTAAAAGCAGCAAATAAATATATGATACAATGTTCAACATCACTGGTCATTCAAGAAATGCAGATGAAAACAACACTGAGATTCCACCTCACCCCACAAAGAATGGCTGCTATCAAGAAATCAAGCAATAACAAATGTTGGGAGAGTTGTGGGGAGAAAGGAATCCTTCTCCATCGTTGGTGGGAGTTCAGACTGGTGCAAACGCTATGAAAATCATAATGGAGATAATTCAAAGAGCTGAGACTAGAGGTTCCATTTCACTCAGCCATCCCTCTGCTGGGTGAAACTACTGTTAAAATCAATATGAAGATACGTCAAACAACTAGGATTAGAGGTTCCATTTGATTCAGTTATCCCTCTGCTGAGTATCTTTCCAAAAGAATTAAAAGAATCATACCGCAGGGATATATGAATACCCATGTTTATAGTGGCACAGTTTGTAATAGCTAAAACTTGGAAACAGCCCAATTTCCCATCAAAGGGAGACTGGATAAAGAAGATGAGTTTTTTTTCTATAAAATGGAGTAATACTTAGCCATAAGGAAAGAGAAACTAGGGTCATTCATAGGAAAATTGATGCATATTGAGGACATACTCTTAAGTGAAATAAATAGGATATACATGCAAATACAGAATAGATTCTCTGATGGGAAAAACTAAACGTGTGAATAAGATCCAAATTGTGTAACTGATAATGTGAAATAGGAAGGAAATGGTTCAAGGTGTAGCGGAAGTGGAAAGGGTAGAGGAAAGGAAATAAGGGAAAAGAAAAAATATGAGAAAAGGAAAAAATGGATACAATAATCTTTGTAAATAGCAGACCGTGGAGGAGGTGAAGGGAGGGCAGGTGTATGGGGAAAAATTGAGAACCAAGATTTGTCATGTAAAGGTACAAGATCCCAATGATGAATGTAACTGTACTGTATACCTAAAAAGTACCAAAGAACTCAGTGAATAAAAGAGTAATAATGCATCTTACAATTTAAAACCCCTTTACTGTCTTTCTTATGGTGGCAGGCATTTTATATACAGAAATCTCTGTCCTTACAATGATTTTGTAGGTCAAGTGTTAAATATACACAATTTGCAATCAAGGAGATTATGTTTCATGGGGTTAAATAATCTAACCATCAGGGCACAGTTTGTAGTATCAGAACATATATTTGAAAACAAATCCTTACATTTATGAGAGCTTGGTACTTTAAAATTGTTGTTACTATTAGGTACCTGTATAACCTAAATATATCTTGTTAATGCAATAATGTATATGAATTAGATATAGTTCATGAAATTATAAAAAACAAACAGGAAATTTTTAGAATATGAATCATATTTGTGCAGAAATATTTTACTTTAAAAAAGATCATAACTGGAAAGCATTGACAAGAGTTGAATGTAAAAATTAAAAATTCCATAATTTAAGAATAAACTATTATAAAATCACCTAGAAATTGGGAAAATATCTTTATTGCTAACAACATATTTTTGTACCAATGTATTTAAAGAATGCAGCCAAATTTGTAGGAACAATAGTAAGATTTCATTTCCAATAAAGAAAAATTAATGATCAATTATGTTGAAAATTGAGAATCCTCACTTAATATAGTCAAAAGGGAATCACATAGATATATCATGAAAGCAGAAAAATTTCTCAGTGATAATCAATGTTGAAGTACTAGTATATTTCAACTCAAATCATATTGCAAATTGGAATACATTTTCTGAAAAGTACAGGGCAGTATGAGCTATATACTATAAGCCAAACAAACCCTTTGATCCTAAAAAATGTACTGGAAAATACTGTTCTTAAAATCTAGCATAAATGTAAAAGTATATCCAATAACATCCACTGAAGTGTTACCTATACAAGAAAATACTGGAAATATTTTAATTTTATGTTTAATTAAATTTATAAATGTATTTTGGTATATCAATATGTCAAGAAAGAAAGTACATTGAAATAATAATCATTATGACACCAAACATGCAAATATAGTAATTAAGACAGAAAGAAAAATAATAGACCAGAAAGTAATACTCAGACTGATGGATAAATGTGTCAATGTAAATGGCAATTTGCTTGAATAAAAACACTTGCTGTGTTGGAGTGTTAGAATTAGGTGTTGATTGCTATTATTTTTTATTAGTTTTAAATGAGAAATTTTTGGAAAAAACGTTTTATTTCTTTTGAGTATTCTTATATAATATTTGTGATTATTCTTGTAGTTACAGATTGAAGGTCCCCAACTACAGGGAAAGGAAGCACAACAAGCTGGGACCCTTGTTAGATCTGCTGACAGTAGTCTCTGGCTATCATTACGTGATAAGGGATAGTGTAATATGAACATTTGAAGTTTCAAGCAAAGAACTCATGAAAGAAGTTTAGAATAAAACACACATTACTAGCATGATGGAGAACATTTTAAGTTAATTTTAGGGACTTTTCATTAAAGTAGGCGTTAGTGATGCTGCATAATTGGCTCTTGGGTTAAATTTTCAAAGATTGCCCTTGGTAACTCTCCCAGAAGAACTGAATAAATGAAAAACTATTGAAAGTACAATTTGTGCTTATTGGTACCTACAGCAGCAGGTTAAGACAATAAAACTCATCGTTAGTTTTTTCTTCTAGTCTAAATGTATATGTATTAATTCTATGAAATGTCAAGATCTGAGTAAAAATTACTAATCAACATCTGGTGGCTAATGTTTATAAGTTCAGTTTAATTTTTTTTCTTTTGTTTAGATTGTCTTAAATTTTAAATTCTTGTGCTAACTAGTCTATGTTTGGAATAAGGTTCCAGTGCATATGTGCATGAACATTTCTCAGTAGCCTAAAGAACACGTTACCATATTTACTTGTTGTGGTGTTAAAATTTACCTCAGGTAATAAGAAGCATAAAAATGATCCACTAGACCAGTCCATGAAGCAAAGCAGGGTACTGGAATGTTAGAAAACGCATTCATTTGGAAATGCGTGTAGTACCACATCAGCAATGTTTTGAAATCTTCAAGTTGCATCGTAAGGGCATGGGCTGATAAAAGTTGCCACTATTGGGCCCAGAGTATTATTTGTGCTAACCACAAACTTATTTATATATCCTAATCAATCTGGCACATTTTATTTTATTTATTTATTTATTTATTTATTTATTTATTTATTTATTTATTTATTTATTTATTTTTTGGTACCGGGGATAGAACTCAGGTCCTTGCACTTACAAGGCAGGCGGTGAAACCACTGAGCTAAATCCCCGCCCTGGCACATTTTAATTACTACCAATTGTTTTATTATCCTAGCAATGTACAACACAGAAGTCAGCAATATCTATCTCAATTTTATCAGTTCCTTAATAGACTTTCTTGAGATTTCCTGGATAAAAACATTTGACTCACCTAACTAAGACCTTGTGTTCTTAACTTTTGTTAATACATTCATATCAGAAGCAAACAATTCTGAATTACCATTTGATAAATCAACGAGTTACTGACATTCCTCATTTAATGATGAAGTTATGTTCCTGTGGCTATATCATTAAATGAATGGATTGCTAAATGAGGAATTGTATATAGTATGTACATTAAAATATTCAGAACAAAGAAATGGCCAAAAAATTTGCAACTTGATTATTTTCCTTATATTTGCTTAACTCTTACATGCAGTACTGTAAAGTATAAAAAATATAAAATTACAGTACCATACTTTACAACACAATCAGCAAAAAACACCATTCTGTATCAACAAGGTACACTGTACAAAGAAAAGATATTGAGACTTTAGAAATAAAATGTACAGAACTATAGGGGGAAAGAAAAGACAGGACCAGGGATTTAGCTCAATGGTTCCACTGCCTGCCTCACAAGAGGAAGATTCCAGGTTCAATCCACAGTAACAAAAACAAAACAAAACAAAACAAAATACAGATTGTAAATCCAAGCATTGGGTTGTAAGACTGACCAGCATTCCTTGGTGTTACATCTGGACCTGAACGGTTGCTAAATAGGTAGGTCATTCCATAATGAATATTTGTATTATTTTAAATGATAAAATTTTAAATATTAAATTTTCTAAATTATTAACAGTGGTATGGCAGAGGGGTTTAGGAATGAAGAGAATAATATAAGGTATTATCTTTTGAAATTTAAGGTTTTTTTTCAAATGTAATAAAATATTTCAAAATGGTAATTTTTCAAAAATGAATTTTCTCACAACTATTTTGGAAAATTTCTATTAAAAAAAACAATCAAGGACTATTACATTAGTGGCTTTAGCTCCTTCATGGATACATTTAGGAATTGCATTTTCATTAAGCAAACATTACTTTGCACATAATGCTCTCTAGAAAAAAGCCAATTAATGGATTTTTCTGAGTTCAACTTTATGAACTTTAAATTCTAGGCAATGTATAAAATAATTAACTGGCAATATTATAACAAAGTTCTGAATACCAGGAAAGAACAATTTGCTAAAATTCCTTCTTCAGATAAATGCTGTTCAGAAGATGTTTTCCCTATGGTCACTTTTGTAAATATATTTATTTGAATCCAAGACAATTGCCCCAATTAATAACAAATGTGTTCAAATTATCTCAAATATTTAAGGAAATTATGTATGTTTTCTAAAATGACAAAATCGCATACTTTTTCTTTCTTTTTTCTTATTACTGAGGAATAAACCCAGCTCTTTCATACACACCCGTATCTTTTTATTTGTTTGTTTATTCATTTTATTTACAAGAAAGGATCTTCATAAGTTGCAACTAAGTTGTAAAGACCGGACTCTATCTTTCTCTCCTCCTGACTCCACCTCCCAGAGTGATGGAATTACAGGCAAATAGCATCATGCCCTGCCTGGCAATGTCAGGCTCTTTGAATTTTTATGGCTTAATAATATTCCATTGCTTACGTGTACTATAGTTCCTTTACCCATTCGATTGTTTTCAAATGTCTAGCTTTCTATGACGTTGTTTTGAATAATGTTTCAGTCAACATGAGTCTGCAAGTACTAT
>NW_022900951.1:102998300-103074315 GCF_012274545.1 Fukomys damarensis
TCCCCGGGGATTGAACTCGGGTCCTTGAGCTTTCTCGGGTCCTTGAGCTTGCAAGGCAGGCCACCGAACCGCTGAGCTAAATCCCCGGCCCTTGCAAGTACCACTCTGATATGCTAATTTAATTCCTTTTTCATATATATATATATATATCCGGAAGTGAATCATGTTGCAGATCTGCTTTTTGTTTGTTGAGGGAAACCAATACTACTTTTCTGCAATGGCTATATGCTAATTTACAATATTACCAAGAATATACCAGGTTCTATTTTCTTCACATCTTCGCCAACAGTTATATTTCAGCTTTTCTATGATAACCATGCATTAAATGACATCTGAATGTAGTTTATGTTATAATAACAAAGTCTATAATTTGTGAGTTATAACAAAACTATCTGATTAACTGTAAAGCTTGTACGTTCAGAAATCAAAGAAGCTAATTTTGATACATGTTTTTAAAAGATGAAAGATTAATGATATGAAATCCTACCTCTGGAAATAATAATAAGCCATGTTCATGGATTCTTAAGGCATTGTCACATCTCTAATGAAGAGAAGAATTACAATCCTGAATGTCACAAAATGAAAATTCTATGATAATGTTACATTGATCATATGTCAAACATATCTAATCAGGGAAAATGTGTGAGTGCAACTATTAGCTATGCTGTTCTAATAACATGAAAGTTGAAAATACAGAATTTTACTAAGTTGGCCTTCTGATATGTTCTATAAACTTTGGATATTTTTGCATAACTATTTATGAAAATTCTATTTTAGACTTTCATACCAGTTTTCAAGACTTTCAGGACTAGCCTTTACAGTCATGGTAAAATACTAAGCAAGATTCAAAAGAGAAGAAATTTTTAATAAAAAGAGTGATGAATCAGATTCTATAATGTGTGACATTATCCATTTCTCCAACTTCAAAAATGTATGGCTTTTATTATTAGGTTACAATGGATCAAGATTTGTGTTCACACTAATGTTGCCCTCATTTCCATTTATATTAAACTGGTATTTGTTTTTAAAGGAGGCACATGAATGAACAGAGCCTTTCCCAATCTCTATTTGTTCAGCTTGTGACATGAACAATAGCAAATTCAATCTTGTTAAGCAGCTTAGTTCTTCATTGTAGAAATAACTGGAAAGGCAAGAAAGTTTGAATTTATATGGCCTGTATATTTGTATAGAACAATGAAGTTTTTAAGAAAAAATTTAGTTGTGATTATTTGATTTCAAACAACTTTTACTTGTGTCATTACTCATAGGAAAAAAATATGAGCTCATGGGAAAATAAAAAAATATGCAATGTTAACTAAATCATACTTCTTAAAATTCACAAGAATGATTTCTTCTTTACATAAGTTTAAAAGCAAAGAGTGATTTTCTTTGATGAGGTATAATTTGGTTTAAGTCAGGTAATAAGGCAGGAGAGCATAGTCACAGAGGTCGCTATGCTGGAAACTGTGCTGTGACACACGTAATTTTCAGTTACTGAGGAACTTTTACCCTGCAGATTTATTACAATCAAAGGAGAGAAAGCAAAATCTCATCAGGCAACACATGAAAATAATTTTAACTCAATTTTGGTCATGTTTCAAGCATACATGTCACTTTAATAACATAGTTGAACACAGAAAATTGAGTTTTTACTAGACTGACTATACTAGGTTAGGTTGTGTGGAAATGTACAACTGCCTTTGGTCATGTAGGTGAGAAATCTATGGAAGATATACATGAAGAAGCATTCACGCACCCATGTGAACACACAAATACACAACAGAGAAGAGGAATATAGTTTGGTGAAAATAGCACTAAATACAGAATCATAGTATAATGTAAATTTGGTGCTAGTACTTATCTGTTACAGGGTTGAACTTCATCTCATTCTATTATAAATAATGAGATAATAACAGAAAAAAGGTCTATACATTAAAGGAGACTGAAGACACATGCAACTAAATATACCATCTGTTTTTGTGGCCATTGTGAGGACAGAGGGAACACCTGAATAGTTAGCATGATTGGCAGATATTTATAATTGCATTATGATAATGTAGGTCTGTATGATTTTTACAAGGGAAGAGTTACTGAAGTATAAAGGAGCAGTACATATTGAAATTACTCTTAAATGGTTTAGGAAAGTGGAGCAAAATGAAATAGATAATTAAATATAAAAAAATTACCATTTTGGAAAATTGAGCAAACAAAATAGTGCAACATTTTGAAATATTAAATTAGTTTATCTTTTGAGAGCTAGAGTTTTTTATTTGAGGTTTTTGCTTTTTTTAATATGCGTACATATGTTAAATCCCAATTTATACAAGATAACACGTGTGCTTTCACTAAGTTAAAATGAGTTGTAATTAATTTCCTTTGCACTTTGATCTCTGAGCTATTTAGAAATGTGTTACTTAAATAAAAAATAACTGAAAAATTCTTGGACAAAGTATATTCATTAGTAAAACTACTAAATATTTAAAGAAGAAATAATATTATTTTGCGTTAAAAAAAGAGAACCTTTCCCATTTGCTTGTATGAACTCACCATTACATTAATTATATTTATCATCAACCAATACACAAAATGTATTTTTGAAACTTTATGAAATTATATCTATAAATATAGTAAACAAATAATACATAATGACCATGAAAAGCATGTCACAGAAATCCAAGATTAATTTAATGGATGAAAATTATTATAAGGAATTTAAGAAGAGCTTTTAAAAGAAAAAAAAATATGATCATGCAAGTAGACGTAGAAAAAATATTTAACAGAAACCAGCACTCACTCATTCAAACCAAAATATTTGTTAAATAGGAGTAGCAATGAACTCTCCCAAACTTACAAAGTATTTTGAAAACCTACAGAAAACTTTACACTTCACTGCAAAATACTGAATGTTTTACAATTGTAAAATTTTACAGTAGTAAAATAATGAGAGTTTTGTGTTGAGTGCACAAATATATTGGAACTCTCTTCACATTAGTTCACATTGTACTGAAAGTTTTAGTCATACAAGAAGACATAAAAATATATAAATATGTAGAGATTGGAAAGAAAATAAAATTGTCCATATTGCCATGCAATTGTTCAGATATTTCACCTGCTGCTAATGGAGAAAATGGACAGTAGTGAGTTGCATAAACCAATAAAATGATTTTACACATCACCTAAAACTAAAGTAAAAAAGAAAACAAAAAACACATTTTAGACCAAAAAAACCAAAGAAGAAGAAGAGGAAGAGGAAGAGGAAGAGGAAGAGGAAGAGGAAGAGGAAAAGGAAGAGGAAGAAGAAGGAGGAGGAGCAGGAGGAGGAGGAAGAAGAAGAAGAAGAAGAGGAAGAGGAAGAGGAAGAGGAAGAGGAAGAGGAAGAAGAAGAAGAAGAAGAAGAAGAAGAAGAAGAAGAAGAAGAAGAAGAAGAAGAAGAAGAAGAAGAAGAAGAAGAAGAAGAAGAAGGGGAAGGAGGAGGGGAAGGGAAGGGGAAGAGGAAGAAGAAGAGGAGAAGCAGGAGGAGGAGGGAGAAGAAGAGAAGATGAAAAGAAGGAGGAGGGGGGAGGAGGGGAAGGGGAAGAAGAAGAAGAAAACAAAGGAAAAGTAGAAGCTGAAAGGTAACAAAACAGCTGGAAAGAATGAAGGAAAGAAAAAGAAAGGAAACAGAGATCCCATTATGCTTAGTTATTAGGCAAGTACAGATGTACTATAGATAAAAAAATTTTTAAAAACAGGTGGAAAAGTTAGCCTCTTCCTCATTTAGACTTTTGGAAGCAATGAAGAAAGTTTCTCCAGAAAAATGATCTCCATAACAAACATACAAAATAAAATCCTGTCATAGTATATATAATCTTACTCCATAACTCCATATTTTTGAGCATGAATAGGCATCATGCATTGCCTAACATGTCCTATACAAGTAACTAAATCAGATGTCATAATAGGTGGAGTATAAAGAAACAGTAATGTAATCCATTATGTAAATTGGATGTTCTGTTCTTCATTTTTATTATGTGTTTTTATTAGCACAATCATGAGTCCCTTTGTCTTCCTCAACTAACAGCATATTTTCAATATAAAATTAGACCACTGAGAGTACAAGGTCACATTTTCAAGAAAAATTGATACTCTCAGAAAAATGATGAATAGGTATATTAGTTCAAAAGAAATGCAATTGTAATATCTAAATTTCAGTAACTATGGTGCAGTTTAAGATGCAGATGCTGAAGTCAGAATTAAAATTTGTATTCATTAGGGATCTTCGGAGAAGCAGAATAAATTTAAATATATAGGGTTACTTTCTGACCGTGAAACACAATACTCAATTTAAAGGAGGAAAGGTTTGTTTTTGCTCCCAGTTGGTAGAGACTGTACCTGGCTGATTCCAAGTTACCAAGATAGTGTTCAAAAGTCTACTTCCAGCTCCAGCAGTAGCTGAGCACTTTTGCATCTTGCTAATGGTGCAGAGTCCTGCAATTGCTTGGATGAATGAGTAAGGTAAACTGAATCTCCAGAAATTGATTCCCTTGGTGGTCCTTCTTCATCAGAATGCCCTGTGGCTTTCTTTTCAAAAACACTTTCATCTTTGTAGTTGTGAGCCTACAGAGATTGGGGCCTTGCTGGTTTCTCACATTCCCTGCAGGCACACTCTTCCTATTGTCTTGTTATAAACTTTTTGGGTTCTTTTTTTTTTTTCTCTCATTGAGTTTATTGGTACATTTTAGGTATCCAGTACAGTTACATCCATCATTGGGATCATGTACTTTTATATGACAGGTCTTGATTCTCATTTTTCCCCTTGTCCCTGCCCTCCCTTCACCCCCTCCTACCCTCCCCATTTATAAACACTTTATTTCTATTTTTTCATTTTCTCATATTTTTTTTTCTTTTCCCTTATTACCTTGGGTTCTTTTTAATGCTGATCATTACACCAAGGAAGCTCTCTCTGCACCATCTCTTTTTAGCTCCAGCTTTCCAGCAGGTTCCTTTTTGGCCAAACTCAAAACATTTAAAATTATTTACCTGTGGTTTTTTTTTTCAGCTTTAATTGAGTTTATTGGTACATTTTAGGGATACAGTACAGTTACACTCATTGTTGGGATCTTGTACCTTTACATGACAGAACTTGGTTCTCATTTTTTCCCCTTGTCCCTGGTTTTTGTTCTTGATTATCAAGGTAAAATTGATAAAAGCCCCCAATAGTATCCATTCCACAACCTCAACATTATCTTCTTTGAAATTGTCTGTGCCAGATAAATTTGTCAGCTGCTCTCAATGTCAGTCTACCTGAAGGTCTCCAGACAGGAGCAAAGTATATTAACATTTTCTGCCAGAGCATAGCACACATGGCCTGGCATATAACTGCACATGGAGTCCTTGCTCTCAACTGAAACCTCCTGAGCCTAGTCTTTATTTTTTGCATTGCTCTCAGCATGTTGGTCTTCTGCACTCTAAGCAAAATCTCCCATCAAGCTCAGTGTATGGTGTTTTAGGGCTGTTTCTCCAACTGATTATCTACAAACATTTCTAAACTCCTACTGTCATAAAGTTCCAAAGGCTTTTGAACCACATGATCACATAGTCACAGAAATGATCTCACTTCTTTGGTACCAAGATCTGTTTTAGTGATTTCCTTCATTGCTGGGACAAAATACCTGATGCCCAAAATTTAAAGTAGGAAAATCTATTTTGGCTAACAGACTGAAGGATTTATAATCCATAGTTGGCTGGTTCCAAGGCAAAGCAGCATGTCACAGGGGCATGGCAGAGAAGGGTTGCTCATGGCATAAAATACATCAAACAGACAGATCTCAAGGGAGAAGGAAAAGAGATATACCCTTTTAAGCCATGTACCCAGTGACCAACTTCACCTGACCCCGCTTCACCTCCAAATGTCACATTGGGTTCAAACTCGTCTGAGTACCTGAATACCGTCATGTCACCATGATTCCATCACCTCTCCAAAGCCTCACAAATCATTCCATTAGGCATTGTGGGATCATTTAGATAAAAATATTAATTGTGTAAAGATATTGAGTCAAGAGAATCTACAATGGCTTTCTTCTTGCTGGAGGTGGGGAGTGAGTACTCAGTACTTGCTTACTTCAAGAAGCTGAATACCATAGAACAAGATAGATCAAGGATGCAGTGCCAATCTGAGACTGAAGGCCTGGAAGTTTCCTGTAGGCCTGTTGGAATGAAACCTCACTGAAAGGCTAAAGCTGAATTCATTTGCCCACAGGCAATTGTGGTGGCAAAAGTTGCCCCTGTTGAAGCCGAATGGCACTTCTGAAAATGCACATCAACTTCTCTCTACTTCCCCTGTGTTTTCCATCTGGGATACAAGCCTACTGATTGGTGCCTCCCCAAATAAGGTTGGGTTTCCTCTGATCAGCTTGTTGGTCTTCAAGCCAGTCATCTAAGGAAACATTCCACAGACAGTTCCAGCAGTGTGCTTTACTAAATTTCTAGGCATTTCTTAAACCCATCAAGTTTACATAACATGATTAACTGTCACAAAATCGTTGCTTGGAAGTTACGGAAAATGCATAAGACATTCTTAATATTTTGAGATCATACATATTTACAAAATCTCCAGATCACTGAGATTTTTTTTTTCTTTTTAGAGTTGATTTTCATATCTACTGACACAGAAAAGTGTATCTATGGCTGGGGGAATGTAGCTCAGTGGCACTGTGCCTTCCTGGCAAATGGAAGGTTCTGAATTTGATCCCTGGTCCAAATAAAGAAAAAAAGTAAAGATTATCCAAGCTACCATTTAATTAGCTATTGTTAGTTGTAATTTTTCCACTATATATAAATCATCAAAATTGGCAAAGAAGTGAAATTCTAGATGTGATAGCATTTAAATATCAATGTATTTTAAATCTAATTATGTTAGTAATTGAACACAAATTATGAACGAGAAAATTAGATAAGGGTTTCGTATTTTCTTAACTTTGTGTTCAATATATCTATATATACACTATATATATATATATATGTATTTAAACTCTTTAAGAGAAGTTACAGATTTCAATATTAATAGCACCTTAATCAGAATCTATTATGGTAGAATCAGTCCACGACAATTAAAAATATGTATTCCATGAATAACATTAATTAATGTTAATATAGAAATATAGATTTCAGCAATGTTCTAAACAAAATTTAGTGATATCATGTATAAATAAGATAACTAGTGAAAATTAAAATAGTTTTTTAATAATTTCCAGCCCAAGGAAATACAGGACTTAGTATCAGAACAAGAAAAATTTAAGCTTACACACCATTTTATGGATATTTAGTTTATACAAGTTAAGTATGTGTAGAATAATGAAGAAATAAACTATGAACTGATAATATTAACCTGCACTGAGAGGTCACTATGTACTGTCAGTGCTGTAAATTATGAGGAAACATCTTTTTTAATCCTCACAAAAATTATACAAAATTTGTAACATTTTGAACATTAGGCATCTGATGCTAAAATAGGTCTAGTTACTTTTTAAAAGTAACAGTACAATCAAAACTACTCTAGATACAGGTTTCTCACTCCAAAGTTATAGTGTTACTTTAGGCTACCATAGTTGAGAATCTCAATAAAGAATAATTATAGTAGAGGCTCATCAATGTTGAGTAGAAGCAAACAGTCTTTACGGGATGCTGCAGATTGATCAAATGAATAAGCAAGGAACTATGTGATGAGTTTAACATAAAAATTCTCAATACAATTCACGCAAAATAATCCAATAACACATTAAAAGTCATTCACCATGATCAAATCAGTTCCATTGCAGGGATGCAAATATGGTTCAAGGCATGCACACCAAAAAATGTCAAACAGCACATAAATGCCATCCAGAATATAATCACATGATCATCTTGGTAGAAACAGAAAGGCCTGTGGCGAAGCCCAACATTGAATTTTGATAAAAGATATCTAAAAAAAAGTATAGACGGATGGTGTTTAAACAAGACAAAAGATATATATGACAAACCCAAAGCCAAAGGCATACTAAATAAGGAAGTAATGAAAGCCTTTCTTCTAAAAACAGGAACAAGTCAAGGGTGTCATATCTTCTACTTCTGTTCAATATAGTACTTGGAATATCAGCAATTAGATAAGATAAATAAATTAAAGGCTACAAATAAGATAGGAAAAATTCAATGTATCCTTATTGCCAGAAACTATCATGCTGTATTTTGTTTTTGTTTGTTTGTTTGTTTGTTTGTTTTCTCATTGAGTTTATTGGTACTTTTTAGGCATACAGTACAGTTACATTCATCATTGGGATCTTCTACCTTTACATGACAGGTTTGGTTCTCATTTTTTCCTCATACCCCTGCCCTCCCTTCACCCCATCCACCCTTCCCTATTCACAAAAACTTTATTTCCATTTTTTCATTTTCTCAGATCTTTTGCTTTTCCCTTATTTCCTTTATTTTTGAAAACGTTAAAAAAATTTCATTAGAAGAGATTTAGGTTTGATTTTAAAAGTAATCAAAATGACAGAAAACAAAATCTACAAGTAAAAATTAATAGCTTTTGTCTGCAGCAATAATGAACTTGCTGAGAAAGAAATCAGGAAAAAATACCATTTAGGAGTACCTTTAAGAAAATGAAATACCTTGGAATAAACCTAGCTAAAATGATGAAAGACCTCTATAATAAAAATTATAGAACACTGAAGTAATAAACTAAAGTGGATGATACGAAATGAACAGGCAGCATGATACTAGTTTAGAAACACACTTGCTGACCAACAGAATAGAATGGGCAACATGTAAGCAAGTCCACACAGACACTGGCATCTGATTCTTCAAAAATGGTTTCCAAAAACCTATAGTGGAAAAAAGACAGCATCTTCAACAAATGTTGCTGGGAAAACTGGATACCCATATTTAGAAAACAGAGTATCCCTTATCTCTCATCCTGTTCCAGAACCAATTGAAAATGACTGCAAATGCCTTAACACAATACTTGAAACATTGAAATTCCTAGGGAAAAAAAAATAAGGGATGCACTCGACAGCATGGGAACACATAACAATCTCCTGAATAGGTCTTCAAAAGCATAGAAAATAATAGCATGCATCAGCAAATGGAATTACATCAAAACAAAAGCTTTTGTACAGCAAAAGAAAAAAAAAGAGTGAAAAGATCACATGCAGAATGCCAGAAAATATTTGCTAGCTACATTTTCAACAGAAAATTAATTTCCAGACTATGTAAATATAGCAGGTAATCTTAAATTTAATACTGCTTGGCTTGGGAGAATCCTAGGGACTTTGTGAAACACACTTGTGAATTGTCAGTGTGGAACATGGTAGGGTGACACTGGTTATGATATATTATCTCTGATCCCTAGATCTCTGTTGCTGTTGCCCTTCTCTGCTTTCTGATTGCCATGAATTGAATACCTTTCCTTGGCCATATCCTTCCACTATGTTGTTTAATACCTCAGAGTCAGGACCACACATGACTGAACCCTTTAAAATTGTCAGCTATTTTTCCCCATTCCCCTGCCCTCCAATAAAATTAATTAATTAAAAAAATTGTCAGTTAAATGAAACCCCAACTTACTTCAAAGTGTGGGAATTTCATTGACTAGAAAGTTTACTAATAACCAATGTTTAAAAACTTAAAAGCAAATAAAAAATATAAGTCAATCAACAAATGGGCAAGTGAACTGAACCAACGTTTCTCAAAACAAGAGGTGCAGATGTATAACTGTAAGTACAACTCAATAATTGTAACTCTAATTAACATATAGAAATGTGCACCATCTTTTTTTTCTTTTTATTGAGTTTATTGGTACAATCTAGGTCTACAATACAGTTACATTCATTAATGGGATCTTGTACCTTCACATGACAGTTTTTGTTTCTCATTTTTTCCCCTTGTCCCTGTCCTCCCTTCATAATTTGAAAAATAATGTATTAGAGATTTTGACAATTATTTACTTAAGATTTTGTATTCTTAACAACATTTACAAGGCAGGAAGTGCAAAACATGAAAAGTTGACTGGAAAGATCAAAATTATTTTCTCACTTTTCCTTTAATGAAGATAATATTTAAACATAATTGAGAGTCTGCCAAAAGCCACATTAAACATCAAAGGAATGACTCACCAAACACATTCTAGTCTACAGAAATAACTGAATTTCACTGAAAATACCACTAATTTTGCAATAATTATTACTCCATATAAAGAAAAAATTAAATATATGAGTCCAGCTATGAACATAAAATGAATTCTCAAGGCACATATCTTATTAATAATTGTAGTGATGAAGGAATTTTTGAAACAGGAAAGTGTGAGTTTTCAAACTTTGTTCTTCAAGGTTGTAATGACTGTTTCCTTACATTTCTTCTTCTACTTTAATGTCAGCTTATCAATTTCTACAAAGGAGCCTATTATGATTTTCGTTTTTTAATTAGTAGATTAAATTGGACAGAATCATTCTTCTGCCAATATCAAGTATTTCATTTCATAAGCCTGAAGTGTTCAGGTTAAATTTAGTTCTAAGTACGTATTTTATTTTTGATGCAATTGTAAATGGAAATAGTTTCACTATTTGTTTTGAAAACTGCTGCTACTATACAGAAATATAATTAATTTTTCATATTGGTGTTGTATCTTATGAACTTGCAGAGCTTGTCTATTACACATCATAAGGTATTTTTTACAAGTACCTAGAGATTTTCCATATATAATATCATGGCATCTATGAACAAAGACTCTTTTGTTACTTTTTTAAAAATGTAGGTCTTTCATTTATTTTACTAAATAGATCTTCAGTATAATGTAAAGTGTAGAACAAAACTGGCAAAAGCAGATATATTTTTCTTGTTCTCAAATATAGAAAGAAAGAATTTAGTCTTATTATCCTACATAATGATTTTCAATAGCTGTCTTTATCAGATTAATAAATTACTATTCTATTATTAGCTATTTAAGAGTTTTTATTATGAAAATATTTTGGATTATGTTAAATTATTTTTCTGCAACTATTGAGAGGCTAATGTCTGGTGTTACTTGATTCTACAAATTCAGTGCATTGAATTGATTGATTGTTAGATATTAATTCAGTTTTATCATCTGGAATAAATTCTACATTGTCATAGTTTGTAAACCTCAAAAATCAATTATTAAATTGTTTTGGATAATAATTCCCTAAGAATTTTTGTATCTATAGAATAAGTTATGGAGTATTTCCTTGTATTCTCTTTCCTATTTGTAGAAAATAGGAATTCTTTCTTCTTTATTTGAGAGAAATTACCTGAAAGTTTGGCTGGGTTTTTTTTGGTGTTGTTGCTCTAGAATTTTAATTTTAATAGATTTTAATCATCAATACATTCCTTTATATATTATAAGATTGTTTATATATTTAAATTCTTTCCAGTTTTAGTAATTAATTTCTAATAATTTCTCCACTTCATCTAGTTAGTATATTTTACAAGAGGAAAGATTTTGTTTTGTTTTCTAACTTCTTTTCTGTCCTTCTGAGACTTGTAATTTAGTGAAAATGATGTCCAGCAAGTTTGAAAGTCTGTAATTGTATTATTAGACACTTCTCATGTTTTAGACTGGATAATTTCTAATGGCCTGTCCTTAGTTCACTGAGTATTCCATATCTCTATTTATAATGTTAAGATCATCTAATAAATTTTGTACTTCAATTTTTTCACTTTTTGAGAAGATATGTATTGTCTTATCCTTACTATTTTACTTACATTTCATTGGTTCTCTTTCTTTCCTCTCTGTTTAATTGCCTGCTTTACCTGTTAGATTCATGCTGCTGGTGTTCATAGTCTGGCCATCTTTTTAATTTCTTTAAGTACTGTCTTTCAGAACATTTTACATACTACTTTGGTAGCCATGAGTTTTTTCAGTTTTTTATGATGAAAGCATATTATTTTGCTATCAATATTGAAAGATAATTTGTCAGAGTACATCAATCTGTGTTAGAGGTTGTTTTCTTTTAGGGCTTGAAAACTTCACTCCAAGCTTTCCTTGATTTAATGGTTTGTTGAGAAGTCAGTTGTGATTCTGACGGGCTTTTCTTAATAGGTGATTTGTTTCCAATTCTGTAAATCCTTTTAGTATTTTGTTTTTATGTTAAAGTTCTGTAATCTTGACTACTATATGTCTTGCTGTAGATTCTTTTTGATCATGGCTAACCGGAGTTCTATATGTCTCAATTGTCTGTATGTCAAATTCCTTTTCCATGCTTGAGAAGTTTTCTGCCATTCCTTCTCTTAACAGATATTTTGTGTCACTTGTGAGTATCTTGCTTTTTCATTAACTTTGATCAATCTTATATTATTCTTCTTTGCATCTTCCAGCAGCCATTGGATAGATGTGTGTGTGTGTGTGTGTGTGTGTGTGTGTGTGTGTTTCCTTGGTATTTTTGAGGAAATTTTCTTTCATAATCACTAACCACAAACTTGTTTTCTAGATCTGATATTCTGTCCTCACATTGGTTAATTCTGCTTCACATAATTTCAGTGGAAATTTTTCATCTCCTCAATATCTGTTTGAATATATTTCATGGATTCCAATTCTTTCTTATTTTGGACATTCATGACTTCCACTATTTTCCTAAGCTCCTCTATTTTTTTTACCTGTATGTACTCTAGATTCACTAAGTATGTCTTTCACTATGGTCATCTCTGTAGTTAACTGAGAAATTATTTTTGATTTGATTGCTTATAAAGCCTCATTCATCTGCTTTGTTAGGTCTACTGTTGCCGCTCAAGACAGTCCAGATTGGTTGCTTTTGATTTGTTTCATCTCATTGACCTGTGGGTTTGTGTTTGGCAAGCTGGAAGTATAAAGTTGCATCTTGCTTCCATGTCTTCTTATTTTCTATTTTTTTTCCTTTTTTTCAGTTTAATTTCTGTATTGATGCTTGTAAATTGCTTGTGGTAGATAGCTTTATTGCTAGTATGGAGAACCCTTAGAAGACAACCGCTTCTTGCAGATGTCTTCTAGATATTGCTGGTTTGGGGGTTTTGAATCTGTTGTAAGATTCTGTCTCTTCAATTTACTGATGATGAGAAGTTGCTGTCACTTTGGCCTAGTCTCTGAGTTTTTGGCTTTGGCACTGGCCTATAGTGTTTGTTTATGACTTTGAGGAAGTCTAAATCTTGGAATAGGAGGAAGAATAACTAATAAGAACTAATATGTTACCTTGGCTAAAGTAGTACAGCCATTAATGAAAATAGCATCAAGCACAGCGTAGAAAATGAAAAAAAAATAGTAACTATTAATGTGCCACCTTTATATAACAAAACATAAACTCAGAAAATTGTATACAGTAAGTATCTCCTAAATATGGCAGTTTTATCCTCAGGGGAGAAAATTTAAAAGGGATTAGGGAAAAAATGGAGAGACATATTAGAAGCAAGGCTGAAGTAAGATTACACAAGCTTTGGGAAACTGGTGAATGTGATGGAGGGAAAAAAGTAAAAAACAGAAAAAAGAAAAGAAAAAACAACAACAAAAAATAGAAATAATGTTCATACTAATACAACATAAGAACAATCAAGAAAAAGAGGTGAAGTAAGGTTAAGTAAGACAAGAAAAAATTTCATTCCTGTGTGTGTCTCTGCTATCAGTGTCCTAATTCCAAATCTTGGAGGTGCTCTATCTCTGCTGATTAACACTCCAACATCTTCTGGAAAGCTCAATATTTTAAATTTTTAAACAAATTAATAATTGCTGTGTTGAAGACCTACATCCAAATAATCCCAGGGATAATAATTCAATGGCAAGTCCTTTTTCCTGATTGGTGAAACAATTTTCCTTTTTTTCTGCCTTTCAGATACTTTACTGAAAATGAGACATTTTAGATAATATATTTTAACAAAACATAGGTCCAGATTTTCTCCCCAAAGCTTTTAGTTGTTGCTGTTTATTTGTCTCGTAATTTCTGCAGATTAATTATGTGATTTTTGTCTTTTTGACAATTGTTGCTACAATTTTCTTGGCTCAAACTTAAAACATGATTTAATTTGTTTGTTACTTATATTTTATTTTTATTTCAAAATAGCTTTGTAGGAATTTGTACTGTGGTTGAATTACTTAATGGAAAAGCAATAATTCTATACAAGTTACATAGCAGCTACCAGTGAATCTGAATCCAAAATGCAGAATATGTTTAATTACCGGATCTTTATTCCAATTGGGTCTTCTTAATGCTCCTATGTGTAAACACAAACTTGCCTGATACAATGTGGTGACTTTGATCTTTGTTTCACATGCACAGAGCTTCATCTAGGAAAATAGCTGTCCTATATATCATACTAATTCCAGGATAGTGGAATCACTGGCTCCCCCTTACTCACCTGACTCTCAGAATACCATTTTCATCCTTTTCATCATGTGGTTATAGCCTACCCAGTCCTGGCAGAAGCCCTGTCTGAACTGGATCCAATGATGTCTTAAATGACCAGATTCACATTACTCAAATTTATCAGTTTTTAAAGCATGAGTGCTGTTTCTGAGATTATTGTACCTGAATGGTAAAATTTATGAATCACAGTATTTTTTTCTATCATTTTCCCATACATAGTTTTAGTTTAAGGCAATAATTTATCTCTTACTAGAACACTAATTGCAGTCCTACTTTCAAGTGATTTTTTAAAAAATTGCAGTTAGTAATGTGAAAAAAAATAAATTTGACTTATTTTGTGACTAATCCAGCTTTAGTGCACTACCTTGCATTGCCCCTTGAAATTTTCAGTTTGGATTATAGTCCTATGCAGAGTAGACTGTGTCTCCAAACTTACATTATTTTGGGCTTGATCATAGAAATTCACAGGATCGACATTTTTCTTTTCTTGCATCTATACAGAGCCAAGACTGGTAGTTAAGATCCCGATCATATTGCTCTTTAAGTCATATTTTTTTTCTACTTCTCTCCCTAGTGATGATGCTGCCTTTGAAGGATGATTTCTGTTTATCAGTGTATCTTCCAAATCAAAACTTGTGTAGACTCCAGTATTTCTCTTCTTTCCTCCATGAAAGTTGAAATTATAATTCACAGAAGATAAAAACTATCTCTTAGAATTAATGCTACATCATAGTATGTTTTTCTCAAAATGTATCTTTTATCACAAATCTTTATTTGAATGACTTAATTGAAGTATAATTGATATACAAAGCGCTGTAATTAAAGTGTACAGTCTGTTGAGTCAGAACATAGCATACTCCCACATTGTTACAATTAATGTGACGGTAATAGATGTATGTATGTACAACACTCCCCAAATTTTTGTGATGTTCCTTTGTTTATCTTATGAGTTTGTAAGGATATTTAGTGTGACATATACCCTCTTGCCAAAGTTTGAGAGCCACATTGTGTATTATTAACTATGGGCATGTTGTTTTACAGTAGATTTCTAAAAGTTCATCTGGCATAAGTGAAACTTTATTGAAAACAAACGTCCTTGATCCAAAAATCTAACCAAGGTAATATAAAAAAAAAAAAAAGAAAATGAGAAACGACCACTCTTTGATCATAGATACAAAGTCCTAACAAGCTATTAGCAGATTCATCTGGCAGTAGATGTAGACCAGAATTTCATTCAAAACAACTATCAGTGTAAGAGAATGAAATATTGTACATTGTTTTAGATGGAATTTTACCAAAGGTTATTTGCCATTTTTGGAAAAGTATATCACCAATAGTAACATTAATGAGATATTTTGGTAGCCACTGCGGCATGTTTACTTCAGTCTATATTTGTAGCTGTCATTCTTATGAATATTCATATATTTTATCCTTTATTTTAAAGATCAAATGGAACAGAAGAAAAATATTTAAATAATTGGTATTAGCTTTTATAGTTTTGAATCAAATGAGAAGTTCCTGACTCATTTTTCCCCCGCATCTGGAGGGGTGTGTGGCCTTCCTAGCAGCTGCTTCCTCCTCCCCTTGCTTGCCCTTGCTCTCCCTTAAACCCAATCTACTAGGACAGTTTGCTTCACTGTCCTCCCTGGCTATCTAGCCAAGTCATACTTGGCTATCAAAAAGGCATTTTCTACTTCAACATGAATGCAGCCAGATAACATGGTGCCTCTCTCATACTCTGGCCACTTTCAGACAGCACTGTTGCAGTTTTGAGAATAAAGGCCCCCCTAGAGTAGCTAAGATCTGGAAGAGAGGAGTCTGGGCCACTTATTTGCATGCCCAACATTCACAGCAAGTCTTTTAGAAGATTCCCTGGTTTCAACCCTCAGTATCACTACTTATGTATCAGTTTACATAGGTCTGCAAACTAATACACAAGTAGCCCTTCCCAGGCACTTCTTGTGTTTTAGTCTAGGAGGGCTCCCTCTTCTGTACTATCCCCGATGGGCTACAGCCTAGGTCTTGTTAAAGACTCATTTTAGTGGTCCCATATACATGCTATTAGTTTATTTCTTGGGTAGTGTGAGCTCCAAAAATTCTGTAAATCTACTTAGGATTTTCATTCTGAGTAATATGAACAGAATAAATAAACAGCTGTTGACAATGAATAACTCCAGAGACCAGCAGCCCATGAACACCAGTGTCAGAGACAAAATACCTGGTAGAGTTAGTCTATTATGTCCAGTACAACTGACAACAGACAGTGATGGCCTGAAATGGCAATAATCAGCAGCTGGCTGTGACAACACTAGGCATCCACCTTTACCTGATATTGTCTGGTGACATCAAGACTGCTTAGTAGAACTGAATTTTGCCAGTTCACAATTTCCATCTGTATCAAGCAAAAGAACCCTATGCTTATTGTCTGAAGTTTTATCAAATATGACCAGTTATAATTAGTCTAACATTTTCCTCTAAATAATTAATGAAGCCATTGACAGTAAGTGAACATCCTATTTTAGAAATACCGTATTTTGAAAAATCTTTTAAATTCAATTAAATTTTTCAAAAATATTAGTAAAAATAATTAATTATTTTGTACAGTAGCACGAATAAATGCAGTGTGTCATAACATACAACATAGTTTTGAAATTTTTTCTTATATTCTATTCAGCATTTCATTTAGAGAGGATCAATGATTGATAAACGTATTGAAAATGGGCTCTGTAATAAATTACAGTAAATATTTTTTAAAGTTATTTGAAAATCTTGCACAAATAATTGAGCTTTACATTTCACTATAAAGGTTTGTAAAGAATAACAATAACCCAAGGACTTTTAAATTAATGATAATATATATCAAAGGATAGTAAATATTTGCAATCCTTTAAAATTATTCCATAGAAAAACTATCCTTTCAATTTTCATTGTTTATACAACATCTGTTGCAACAGAAATGGCTTGTAGTCAACAGGAGTGTGTGGTAAGGTGAATAAATACCCTCAGGTCTTTCAGTATTCCACTCTATTCATCCATCAGAATTAGGCACAGACATCTTGTGATGCCTTGTATACAAGACAAAAAATGTTATACTCATTCTTGTTAACTAAATGAAGGGAAAAACTTTGAGTTATTATTTCATAAATTCTAAATTGCAAGTGAAAATAATATGAATGTTGTACCTGATACTTATAAGATGATTTTCCCAAAGGAACTTTTATAAAGATATTGTTTATAGGTAGGCACAAAATGTTGAAAATGTTAAATTCAATTGATGTCATTGTTACTTTTCACATTGCTGAGACAAAATACCCAATACACAAAGTTAAAGGGAGAATGATTGCTAATTTTGAGTTCTGTAGGTTTTTCCTTGTGAGGTCAGAAATGATGACTTTCAAAAGCCTTACATGTTGGATCAAAACCATAAAGACCATCAATGTTTTTTTTTATTTTTATAAAAAAGTGTGAAAAGTCTACATGAAAAATAATAAATATAGACATTATTTACTTATGTTCATATTTTTTTGTTTTTGCAAGCCTTATGATATTCATATCATCTACTAGTCTGTATCTATGCAGTTTCTTGAGTTCTATAAAGCTATATGTGGTGAAATTTTCAAATAGGAAGTATTGTTTTATTTCTATTGCATATCTATCATGTTTCACATCATAATAAAATATTAATACACCTACTCATGGTAACTACCTTATTTGCAAGAATAGTATAGCTAGTGGTTTTCTCCATGTAGCCGATTTGTGACCATATAGCATCTTTTTTAAAATTAAGATCATTTCTCCCTTTTGCATATCATATGCCAATAATGGTGTGTTACTATTTCTTACCTTCACAGTATTTTGTAATTCAACATCATGAAATGCTCTTCAATTATTTCCATGCATAGTCTGGCTTTTGTCTCTCCTACTACTCTTAAAAGCAAATGTCCAGATGAATGGCTAAAGAAAATATGGTATATGTACACAATGAAGTGTACACAGCCAAGAAGGATACATTTGAGTCATTTGTGGGAAAATGGATGCAATATGGTATGATATTCCTTAGTTAAATAATTCAACCTGCCAAAGATTAAAGCTAGATCCCTACCTTTCACCATGCAACAAACTAAAATCCAAGTGGATTAAAGATCTAAATATTAAAATTTACTGTAGGATTTTTATTATCCACATAGGTCTTGGTGGTAGACAAAAGGCTAGCCTCATTGAAGCCAATGGTCATTAATCAAATTTGGATTATGATTATTAGTAAGGATAAAAATGAGAAATAGATGAAGGTGGCCCTGGGATTTAGCTCAGAGGTTCGGTGGCCTGCCTCGCAAGCGCAAGGACCCGAGTTCAATCCCTGGTACCAAAAAAGAGAAATAGATGAAGGTTAGGTATTAAATAATCTTTTTCATCAATCTGGGTAAATAATAGAACTCAGTTAAAACCATTTGTTAGCTACAGCAAGACAAAAAGAGAAATGTGTATTAACATAATATATTTCATATTAAATAGTACTACCTCTTGTATACAATTGATTCAGATATTAAATATTTTTACATTATGAATCAATTTTAATAATTAAACTGCAAAAAGAAATATGCAATAGGATTCTCCATGATAGTAATTCCAGATTCAACAATTTATAGCACTAGATTTTTTTTTTTTTCTACCGGGGATTGAACTCGGGTCCTTGCACTTGCGAGGCAGGCCACCGAACCGCTGAGCTAAATCCCAGGGCCACCTTCATCTATTTCTCATTTTTATCCTTACTAATAATAATAATCCAAATTTGATGAATGACCATTGGCTTCAATGAGGCTAGCCTTTTGTCTACCACCAAGACCCATGTGGGATAATAAAAATCCTACAGTAAATTTTAATATTTAGATCTTTAATCCACTTGGATTTTAGTTTGTTGCATGGTGAAAGGTAGGGATCTAGTTTTAATCTTTGGCAGGTTGAAATCCAGTTTTTCCAGCACGACTTGTTAAAGAAGCTATCTCTCCTCCAATGAGGATGCTCGGTTCATTTGCCAAAGATAAGACATATGAATATATCTGGATTGTTTCTGCATCTTCTAATCTATTCCGCTGATCCTCAGGTCTTTTTCTTTGACAGTACCATTCTGTTTTTATCACAATGGCTTTGTAGTACAGTTTCAAATTGGGGATTGTGATACAACCTGCCATGTCTCTATTGCCTAGAATTGCTTTGGCTTTCTTCTGGTTCCAAACTAATTTTTGGATCATTTTCTCTAGTTCTGTGAAATACACCATTGGGATTTCAATAGGGATTGCATTGACTCTGCATAGCAGTTTTGGAAGAGTGGCCATTTTTCACTATACTGGTTCTTCCTATCCAGGAATAGGAAAAGTCTTTTCAATTTCTTATTTCCTCTTTGATCTGTTTTTTCGGAGTGCTGAAGTTTTCAGTGTAGAGGTTTTTTGCTTCCTTCATTAGACTGATTCCTAGATATTTCCTTTTTTGGGGGGATGGTGTTGTGAAGAGGATTGTTTCCTTAATTTCTCTCTCAGTGAGTCTGTTGTTTGTTTACAAGAAGGTTATTGATTTTCGTGTTTTGACCTTGCATCGAGCTACTGTACTGACTCTGTCAATTAAGTCTAGATGTCCTTTGGCACTGTTAAAATATGCCCCTTTATTTTAAACACGTTTAATTCCTCATTCTTGTACTTTTATGAACCTGTTCTGAAAATTCCCTTTCTTGATTGTCTTTAGTTGCACTATTATGATTGCTTTGATATTCTGGATTGATTTGAAACATTTATCTTTGATGGTCATCTTGACATTAGGAAAGAGATGGAAGTTGCAGAGTGGTAGATCTGGTGAACAAAATTGGAGAAAACACACTATATTTTACAGCATAGCTTTCCTTGTAGTAGCAATGTTCACATTTTTTTATCACAATCTGCAAAAACACTAAGAAATATATATATCTATAGATATCTATAGATATATGTATTACATTGTCAAATTCTACAAGAACTTTAGGGAAGATCTAATGCCAATATTCCTCAAACTCTTTAATGTAATTTAAAGTGAACAGCTCCCAGTTATTGTTGGAAGTAAAAGACCAGAAAGTGACCAAGCCAAACAAAAGAATTATATACAAATCTCTTTCATAAACATAGATGCAAAAATCCTTAATAAAATACTGGCAAATTGTATGCAGAAAATTATCAAAATGATTATATACCATGACCAGGTAGGATTCATTCCAAGGATACTGGGATGGTTCAACATACGCAAATTAATAAATGTATAGTCCACATAAACAGAAGCAAAGAAAAAAAAACACATGATCATTTTTGTTGTTGTTTTTCATTTGTTTGTTTGTATCAGAGATCAAACTCAGGACTTTGTGCTTGAGAGGCAGGTGGTAGTACCACTGAGCTAAATCCCCGGCTCACATGATAATCTTAATAGATGCAGAAAAGGTATTTCACAAAATCCCACATTAATTCCTAATAAAAAGAAGAAAATTTTGGATAGCGAGCTTTATATTAATCTGATAACAGCCATTGGTGACAAATCAACAGCTAACATCATACTAAAAGGAGAAAAAATGTCATCTTTCTCTTCAAAATCAGGAACAAGAGAAGTATGGTCAGTATCACCACTCCTGGTCAATAATGTCATCAAAATATTAGCCAGAGAAATTACACAAGAGGAAGAAATAAAAGGAATATGGATAGTAAAGGAAAAACTAAAATATCATTATTTGCTGATGACACAATCCTCTACAGAGAAAACCTCAATAACTCCAGCAAAATACCTCTAGATTAATAACTCAATTTGGACAATGTGAAATAGGAAGAAAGGGGCTAAAGGTGTTGGGAAAGTGGGAAGAGTAGGGGAAAGCTAATAAGGGAAAAGAAAAAAATGAGAAAATGAAAAAATGGAAATTAAGTGATTGTAAATGGGGAGGGGATGATCCCAACAATGAATGTAACTCTACTGTATACCCTAAAATGTACCAGCAAACTCAATGAGGAAAAAAAAACTAAATTTGTTAGCATAGTAAGATAAAAAAAAACACTAAAAATTCAGTAGCATTCCTCTACACCGATAACATATTCACTGACAGAGAAATTAGAGACACAACAACTTTCACAATGGCATAAAGAAAAACAAAATATGTGGAAATTAACCTAGCCAAGAAAGTTAAAAACTACTACAAATAATATTATAGAACCCTGAAAAAGGAGATCAAAGAAGATAGGCAGAACAAATAAGTGATCATACATCCGAAACTCTTGTACAGATTTAATACAATCCCAGTCAAGGTACTGACACCATTTCCTGCAGAACTAAAGAAAGCACTTCTAAAATTCCTAAGGAATCAGAAAAGACCTAGGATGAAAAAGCAGTTCTGGGCAACAAGCATAAGGCTGTGACTAATTTAATCTCTGGCTTCAAGTTACACTACACAGCTACAGTGATAGAAACAGCATGATATAGTATTAGTAAAACTGAACCCAAACACACTTGTGGATCAATGGGACAGAAGAGAGGATACAGAAATACCTCCAGGGACACTTAGCTACCACGTTTTTGACAGAGGGGCCAAACACCTTCACCGGAGGAAAGATAGCCTCGTTAACCAATAGCGCTGGGAAAACTGGCTTTCCATATGCCATAGATTGAACCTGTACATGTATAAGTAACCATGCACTAAATACATTTTAAATGGATCAAATATCTACATATTAAAATAGAAACAATCTGTTGAAAGATAGAACAGATAAAACTCTTCAAAACAAAGGTGTAGGCAAAGACTTTATGAACAAGTGTCAGTGGTACAGGAAATATTAGATTATCAACAAATGATATCACATTGAATTAAAAATGCTTCTGCACAGCAGAGAAAACTGCCTAAAGAGTGAATTGACAACTTAACAGAATGAGAAAAAAATTATGCCCTGCTTCTCCTTATACAGAGAGCTAATACTCACAATACACAAAGAACTCAAAAAAAGAGAGAGAGGGACCTCCTAAATTTAAAGAACAAATCAAAAAATGAGCATCTGGAAAAAATAGACATTTTTCAGGTGAAGTACAAACCCCCAATAAATAAAGCAATACTTCAGTTCTAGATATTGGGTAGTCAACTAACAGAATCTGACATAGATGATGGTAATTGATATATAATATAATATACTTATTTATGATATAGAATATCCCAAATATACTTGACTTAAATAATATACTTATTTGTGAGGATTTATCATATGCTACTGCTTGTGAATAATTTGCTTCACGAACAGAAGCATTTGGGAAAATTTTGCTTCCATTCTCAAAGGTCATATTGGGTTATGAAACTAACCATGGCCATCTTCCCCAGAATCATGAAACAAATTAAGTCTGTGGTGCTACTGCACATGAAAAAATGCTCAAAATTGCTGGCCATTGAGAAATACAAAGTAAAATAACACTGAGATTTCATCTCACTCCAGAAAGAATGGCTACCATCAAGAAATCAATCAATAACAAGCAAAGGTGAAGCATTTATAGGTAAATTGATGCATTTCAAGTCCATAATCTTAAGGAAGACAAATCAGGCCCATAAGTTTTAATATTACATTACTTCATTTATGTGAGAAATGTAAAGTATAATTAAGGAGCAGAATGGGGGATAGATATTACAAAACAGGAAGAACGTTTTCATATGAGAAAGGGAACCAGAGAAGGGGGTAGGGGTTTAGAAAGGAATGGAAAAAGAATTTAAAGGAAAAAAGAAAGAAAAATTTGGAAATAGAGTTTTTGTAAATGTGGAGAGAAAGAAAGGTTGGAGTGAGGGGAGGGAAATCAGACAAAAAAAAATTAAGGTATGCTATGCATACCCATGATGAATATACTCATTATATATATCAACTATGTACTAATAAAAAATAAAATAGGGGAATAAAGAAATAAATACAAGAGGAGGCCAAACTTTGTGATTAGTACATCCTGGGTATTATATAATTGCATAATTAAATTGTTTCTAAATAATTGATATAAATAAATCAAATTGTTGTAATGAAGCACGCCAGAGCACATTTTTGAAATTAGAAATTTGTCTATTTACTACCATTTTCACCCCATTCAAAATTGTTTTTAGGTTCACTACTTCTGCTCTGAATAAAAATTAATTTATCCTGGAAATATAGACAGGAAAGAAAGAAAAATAGATCAGGAAAGATGGAGAACAAATGAATCACTAAATAATAAAAATTCGGGAAATAAGTGGCATGGAAATATTTAAAATTAAACAGAGATTGTAAAGGGTAGTAACTCCAAATTCATGGCAACAAAGTCTTTCAGAAGGAGAGACATTCATACATAGGCATAAATGAAGTGAGAGAATGAACAGGCAATCTCAGAAATTACCTTGTAGAAGGAAGTAACAGCAAATGTACTATGGTTATTAGTTTCCTATGATCTTAATATATTTGGTTTAAAAGCTTAGCCAATGATCACCTAGGTGTGTTTTCGTTATTATTCAACATCAGAAAGCAATCTACCCAATGACTGTCAGAAGGAACTTATCTGAGTTTGACACTTCTCATAAAATGGAAGAGTTGTTTGAGTTGTTCCATATCTCACATTAATAAAACCATGTACTGGAATTACTTAGTTTATTTTCAATAAATGTGCTTCCATTTTATGTTTCTGGTTTATTGCTGCTGTTTTTCAAAATTGTATGAAGCACTGACTGTGTGTAAGTAGAGCTAAAATTGGCTTAAAATGAAGTGCAATAGGAGCTAATGGAAAGAAATATCTTTTAAAATGCAGGATTTAAGAAAAAACAATGAGGAAAGTTTCAAGATACCTCTGAAGATAAAAGAAAAAATACATATGAAATGATTAACATGTAATAAAACAATATAGAATATATTATTTTGGCATTAATTATAAAGTACTAATTAATTCAAGTATGTGTATAAAAGATCAATGTTTCACGTGCATATATATCTAAACAAAATCCATTATTTCTATATGAGAAAGAAATAGAATATAAAGTGGACAGTTTACTAAAAATAAAATAGATATAGTAGATTAAAAAAGAGGATAAAATAAAAAAGAACAGCCTATCAGTTCCAAAAATATATCTAAAGTTAATTGTTCTATTAAAAGAAAAAAATTATCAGATTGGATTTAGAGATAAATTCATTTATATCATGTTTACATGACACATTCATAAAGCAAATGGTACGTCTGAGTTAAAATTCAATATTAGGCATGTATACAGTCATAGAAAAGATTGTGAATATTACTACTAAAATTGAATTCAAGGTAAACGGCTACATCAGTACAATGAATACTTCTACAACTTTTGGACAAAGCACACACTACACAGTGAAGCTATAATAGTCATAATAACCATAAATTTTCATTCTCTAAATAACATACCATCAAAATATAAAAATAAAATGCTCTTTGAAATACAATTAATCTGAGATTGCTTCAAAGGATTCATGAAATACGAGAGCAGCTTTCAAATCTGGAGGGTATATCATAATGCTTCAGAGAATGAAGTAGTAAAAAGGATGCTTTCTTCCATTCGATTTTAGAAGTTCTACAAACCCAGAAAATTCTAAAGTGAAGGAAAATGAAGTTTAAAGGAACAAATCATAGAGGATATATTCATCATTTCTTACCCTGTGAAAATATAGTTTTCAAAGCATCAACAGGGCATATATTTAGAAAATTCCTGAGAGAGATTGCCCAAGTAAGAGAAATATCTGGAAGTTGAGAAAGACTCACCTAGAAGATAGAATATATAATTCCAAGCAATTTCACAGCCGAAGGTGTAGCGAGTACCTAATGTGGCACAGAGCTAAAAATGCCCTGACGGAGTACCAGGGACAGAAAAATACAGAGAAAAGAAAGTATTTTATAGAGAAAGTATGACAATAAACTTTTTGGTATTTCAAATTCCATTATTAATATGGAATTTACATTATCATAAATATTATATAATCATTAAGGTTAATTTATTATTAGTGGAAAATTTATAGAAAATAATTGTTTAAAATTAAGAGTTTTTTTCTAGCTAATGACGTTTGAGTTAGACAATGCAAAACTAAGTTGGTTTTATAATATCATTTGGAACCTACGGTCCTCATCATCTTTCCTTATTTCCTTGGCATATACCCTTTATTCTTATTTTCATTTCATGCTTATGAGATGGTCATTCTACCCTTAGTCTCATGTCTATTTAATGAAAAGAAAAGAAGAAAATAATTAGAAAGAGTTGATTCATCAATTAGGCATACAAATCCCTTCCAAACTGCCCATTATGTTTCATTGCCCAGAACTGTGTTGTATGGTTATGTATAGAGACAAAAGGGACTAATAAATATTTTACTGTAGCTGGATATATTTCTTTTGTGAACAGGTTGATGTTCTAAAATTAGGAATAAGAGGAAATGGATATTGTGTAGGCAACTAATAGTATCTGACATAGATGATGGTAATTAATGTATAATATACTTATTTGTGAGGATTCATCATATCTTTACCTGGTGAAGTAAAAAGCTAGAACCATCTTAGTCTAACATGATTTATTAATTTTACTGGTTCTTGAAAGCAAAAGGTCTTAAGATCACTGAGGGAATTAATTGTCTTAGTCATTCATTCTGGAAATAATAATGAATATTTCAACCCATATCTTTTTAATTCCAAAGACTGAATTATTTCCAAGAAATCAACTGCCTCTCATAAATTACTAAAAGATAGCTAAGTTATCCCTCCAGCCTGGAAACATTAATGAGCTCCAAGTATGCTGCATATTCACCTGCCAATATATGTCATGATTTTATTTGTTCGTTTTCCCCCTGCCACTGCTCAAATGAAACAACATAGCACAGCACAAGTTATACATGCAGGAAAATAAATTAACAGAAGTGCTCAAAAAGATAACCAGTCTCTGCCCTGGCTGTTCCAATAAAATGATAACCGATAATGAGTTTTTTTTTACTTTTATGTGTAAATACAAACCCATACAATGTGTTTGAGCAATCAAAGAGCGTCACATTGATGGCTGCAGAATATGCAAATGTATAATTCTCCTTCTAGTCATAAAAGAGAAATTTTAATTCTTTATGAAAATAGATTTACTTCTTCAATTTTGGAACTAGAACACAAATGGAATTTCAGTTTCTCTCCTTGTCACCAACCTGTAAGTAATTTTTCTCATTTGCAACAATGAGAATTATAGTTAGCAAGCAAAGAGAAGAATAGAGAATACAGCATGGAAGTTTTAGTTTTCAAAGGAAGACAATAGTGTTAAGAAAAACATATGGTTTTGTCAAGGCAATAACTTTGAGTTAAATATTTTTAAGTAGGGCCTCCTAGTTTAGAATTCACATAGGCAGATAACACCACAGAAAATTTGATGTCTAAATCAATTTTGATTCCAAGTGATCAGTGAGTTCAGAAAAGGAAGATGGATGGAGTTTTTATGGGCTAAGTCACTGTACTTTTACTACTTTCCATTCACAGAAGTCAATAAAGGGTTAAATAAACCTCATGAAATCAAGAATATGGCTTGTCAATTTCTCGTGATATCAGATTTCTAATAACTTCCAGGAATGCTTATGCTATAAAACACATAAAAATGTTGTTGAGTATGCTACTTAAATAGTTATCTGAATAAAACAAACTCAGTTCTACTAAAAATTAACATCATAATTCAAAACTTACACACTATTCAATAATCAATATATAGAAACAAATATTACTAGAGAGTAACCTTCCAAAACTCATAATTCACCATTAAATACTCAATTTTTTGGTGGGAAAAACAGAGCCAAGCAAAAGAACTAAGCCTGAAATTCATGATTGTGATTCCTCACTTTTACATCTGCCGTGAACACTCCAATATGTCTTGTCATGATTTAACTACCTCAGAAACTAAGATTAGATTAAGCTCTGTGACACAAAATCAACCAATGTATTAGTCTTCATGTAGATAACAAAATACTTAAATTTATCCCCAATTTTTTCTTTCTCCACTTGAATCTTTATGATTTACCTGGATTAATAGTAAAATTCCTGAAAGGATTCTAAGGATATTATTGAAAGTGCATTTTCTTAATCTTCCTTGATAATACCCAAACTTGACATGTGTTAGTAGATTTTTTCTCATTTATGCCTAGTTGTCAAATGTAATAGCATTTCTTTGTAGTTTTAAACATTGTCAAAGACTTATTTCTAAACTGTCATAACAAGTCACCAAATGGGTATATGTTCAGAGCAATTAAATTATTTATACTAAAAAATCTAAAGGGTATATTGTTTCAAGAACATAGTTTTATTTCTGCATTTCTGATTGTGAAAAATTTCAGTACTGACATACATTCTTACGTAATAAAGCACAGTTCAAATTCCTCAGGAAACACTCAATCTTCTATATCTTTTATTAACGTCAAAAAGAGATCGCATCATTTTCCTCTGCTGTCTATCACAGGCCATCAATCTAAGATCTAATAGCAGCTACCAGCCTGCCAGCACCTGTTTGAGTCTTTAATTATCACAATATCTTGAAGAAGGATTTGAGTTTTTCCACCAAGCAGTGATATGAATTTATTAAGAGGAAGACAAAACTGATTACTAATGGAATGGATTTGTCTGAGGCACTTTCCTTATCACTGTGACACAATACCCAACTCCCACAAATTAAAGGCAGAGAGGTTTATGTTGGCTCACAGTTTGAAGCAATTTCTGTCCATATCTGGCAGGCTCCATGGTGAGACAGCATGACACAGGGGCATTCCAGAGGAAAGTTGCTCACTGCTGGTTGACAGAAAGCAGAGAGAGTAAAAGAAGGAGCTGGGGTGAGAGACAAACCATTCCAGGCCTTATCTCTAATCCTCTTGTCTCTATAGTTTACAGTCAGCTATAAACTCCCATAATCCAATCATCTTCCAAAAAGGCCTGCCTAGGAGCATGGGGCTCTTGAGGATATCTAGATACAAAGCATAACGGGATTTTAAGGGTTTTTTTCCTCATTGAGTTTATTGGTACATTTTAGGTATACAGTACAGTTACATTCATTGTTAGGATCTTGTACCTCTACATGACAGGTCTTGATACTCATTTTTACCCCTTGTCCCTGCCCTCCCTTCACCCCCTCATCCCCTCCCCATTTACAAATGCTTTATTTCCATTTTCTCATGTGTTTTTTTCTTTTCCCTTATTACCTTCCATTACCCTTCCCACTTTCCCTACACCTTTAGCCCTTTTCTTCTTATTTGGGATTTTAAGTTTTGTTGTTGTGGGAAATAAGTGTATGAAGCGATACATATGGTAATTATTTTAAAGTAATAATCCCACAATGTATACCATATTATGATTTCACATTGCATCCCATAACTGTGCATATGTTTTTGCACAATTCAAGCAAACAAACCAAATCTTTTCATCAGAATATAAACACTTATTGATGGTCCATTAGAAAACTGTACATGCCGGGCATGGTGGCGCACGCCTGTAATCCCAGCACTCGGGAGACTGAGGCAGGAGGATCACTGTGAGTTCGAGACCAGCCTGGACTACATAGTGACTTCCAGGTCAATCTCAAGTACATAGTGAGACCCTGTCTCAAAAAAACAAAAAACAAACAAACAAACAAAACAAAAAAACAAAAAAAAGAAAACTGTACACGACATTGTAAATTCCTACAATTCTACAATGTGCATTCTCAAATGGTACAAGGCCCTGTCAAATCAGCTGCCAGTGTGAGATTTTACTTTACCACATTACTTTTACTATTAGAGTTTAGTGCAAGCGACTTTATTTATTTACTCATTTGCTCTTTACCTTTGTCCATTATGTCTTCTGGCATCATTGTGATAACTGTTGAGTAAGTAGGGTGGGAGCATCCCTGAATCAATTCTAGAAAATACTTAGGTTCAAACTGAGATTCGCAATACTTCAACGTTTATGGACAGCACAAGAACTTCCCTAAATTTAACCAAAACAATAGGGATATCACTTTCGTCACATACAGTATCGGTGTAACCTCCCTCTATAATTGGGTGGGTGGCTAGTTTCCAATGAGGTTATTGTATGGAGGTGGATGAACTCATCTCCCTCCATTTCACAATGGTGATTCTGAGACCAGCCAATTAATAACTTTCAGAGAAGGGAGAAGATGCAGGTGCAGGCAGCACGATGTATTTGTATATGTATATGTATATGTATTTTAATATATAATAAATATTTATTATGTATTTGTGTGTGAAGAGGATGATTATATTCAGAGTACGCAGATTAAATGGGGAGGGTGCATAGATGATGTCTATCATGTGTTGTTACCTCTTCCCTTTGTGTCATGCAGAAATGCTTAAATTCTTATTGTGTGGATATTCATATTATCATCACCCAAGTGCATTCCCTCCTTCCGTAGGTAATCTATTCTTCATTCTTCCTGAATTCTATGACTTAAGATCTTCTTTGAAAATATACTTTCTCTTGTCTCCATCTCTCCCGAATATACTTCTTCATTGTGAAACCATTCCAAAGTACATTTATATATTTTAGAAACCACCTTCATGTGTCTATAATAATTCAAAGGTATTGTCTTCTCACTAAGGTTTCTCCTACTAGCTAGAAGGAAAGTATGAACACAAAGAATCATACATCACTTTATATTTCAGATTTCAAGTTAATTTTCATCAAGCATCAAAAAGTTTCTTCAAAATCCCCCAGTGAATCTACATATAAAGCATACTTTAATCCCGCTCTAACCCTAAGATGCCAGAGGAGTATTTTCCTCCCTCATAGCTTGAGATGCATTGCAAAGTCTTCTTCTATTGATCTTGCAGAACAGTGAGCTAGTTATTTTCCTGTTTGTTAATCTCCTTTTCTCAGATGTTACTAAATGATTTGTGTAATAATATAAATTTATAAATGCCTTGTCAAGTGTGACTGTCTTTAAGCCAGCATTTGAAGCTCTTTATTGCAATTTGCTACTCCAAATTCTGCCCATTTAAAAAAAATAAATATATTTTTTCAAATACTATCTTTTTTTTCCTGTTTCTCCTACTTTGCTCTTGCTTTTATCCCTGTGTTAACTACCTTTTTTGGTCTCTTTCTCTTTTCAAAACTTTGTACTTTTCAGTTACCCTTTAACACCAGTTTTTTTTAATGAAAACCTCCCTAAATCAGCTTAGCTACCAATGGTCTATGTATGTTTAGCTCTGATCATCTTACATGACCTTTATTTTAGGAAGTTTTGAAAAAATAAAATTTCATCTGTCTCACAATTGAGCCAATATAGGTGCTTAAGGACATAATAGGCTCCCTATAAATATTTACTAATTGCATAAATACATGAATATTTTACAACAGAAAAGTAAATAGAAGATTAAATATGCCCTGGTGTTATTGGAAGTCCTGATGTTTATGTGAAGAAAGTTAAGTGGGGTTCTAAATGCACACAAATACAAATGGACATATGCATGTACATGCACACATATACACAAGATCCAGCTATTTACCAACTTATATTAAACCCTTTTAATCATACAATCATACACTCAATTAGTTTTTATATCTGTTAGCATAATTATAGTATTGTACAGTGTAGCTGACCTTGTTTTTGGATTAGGTGTAAATTGAAATTGAGTTCTAACTTATTTTCTAGCTGTGTAAAATTGGAGAAGAAAATTATCTGTGATGAACTTTAGCATCTCTGTTAGTAAAATTGGAGAAAAAATATTATGAAACTTACATGAGATCATAAAATAAGATGCTAAGGACTGTAGTTGTCTTATACTACCTGTTCCATTTTCTGAGACTGTTCTCTAGTGATTTCCTTATACTCATTTTCTCCACCAATCACATGACAACTTTAAGAAAAAGATCAAAACAGAGGCAAAACAAAATATTATTTTTATTTTTACTGTACATTGGATCTAATATCATTTTACAAACACTATAAACACTTAAAAATTCTTATTAAAATTATATAATCAGTAAGTTCTTGATAAATATAATGAAAATTATACAATGTGTATTTTAAATGTGTAAAATTTATGTGTACATTGTAACTTTGTAAAGCTACTTAGAAATTAAAAAGTCATCCTGCACTGCTATATGACTCAGCTATGAGAAAAGAGCCTAAGATTGAGCATTTTGTGCTAGACATTTCTATTGTATTGTTTAACAACACCTGTTTACCTTTAGTTCCAGGCTCATGGTATTAAATAAAAATGTTTCTGTGACACCTGCTAAAACAGTAAGGCAGATTTTATTTAGGAAGGATATTACAATGAGCTTTTTCAGAGAAGGAAAAATATTGGCTTAAATTCCATATAAAACAAAACAAATCGAGATTTATGGCCAAGAAACAAAACAAGTTGGCTGCCCTGGTTGAATAGTACAGTAGAGTAATTCTTTGCTAAGTGGAATTCATAAAATTATTGGTGAAGGCAAGATGGTATGGTTAGAAACTACCTGGAGACTAGGAGCAGATAAGGAACCTGATGAGATATTGAAAATGTTGAGATATTGAAAGTAGAGGATTCTGAATAAATCAACCTAGAAGATTTCTTGCTAAAATTGTTTGATGCAAAGGAAGACCTGAAAATGTAAGAATTCATGAAAGATTCGAAAAAAGGATTCGCAGGAACCTAACTTTGTCACTGGGAAGTTTCCATTTCCTTACTCCCTTAAAGTCAGTTATAGTAATTTGACTCTTAATGAATATAGAAATGTGAGCAGAGCTGGCTTATATTGCTTTATGATGAAAATATTTAAATGTTGGTTGAGGTAAAATTTTCTTGGAAATATAGTTATCCAAATGATTGAAGCAGCCAAGATTAAAGGTTGGTTGCCCTTAGAGTCACACACATACCTGAATTAAACTTGGATAAAGCAAGATACCAATTTTTTTTTTTTGCTAAAATGTGTTCAGCATAATTCTAACATGGCTCCCAATAATCCTACTCCTTAATGTATATATTCTGTCTAATCCTGTCTTCTGTCTAGTGAGATGATGTGTGACTAATGAGAGTGACTGCTTTGATTACTTAAATTAGATTTCAAAAATGATGTGACAGTCACAATTGTTACATTAAACAGATTCCACTGGAGCAAGCAAGAGTGAGATTCTACTGCTGGCACTGAAGAAATATCTGCTGTACTGTGAGAGGACTATATGCTAAGAGGACCTAAGGGCAAACTCCAGGAATTCAGACTAACTTGTAGTCAGCAAGAAAATTGAGACCTTACTCTACCATATAAGAAAGTGAATTTTTAAATGATTTGAATGAGCTTGAAAAAGGAGTCCAATCCTAAAATTGGGTCACAGACTCAGCTGACAATTTCTTTCAAACTGATGAAAGCATAAGCAAAAAAAAATAAGTTTTAATGTTGTGGGAATTCTGGCCCACAAAAAAACTATGGGATCAAAAGGAGGAATTGTTTCAATTATCCAGTTTATACTAATTTGTTATGCAGCAATAGACAACTAATGCATAAACCATTATAGTTCTTTTGTTGCCCATCTTAGTGTACCTTGATTGGTGTAATGTTCTAAGTAGATATTTTAAGGACCTTGCTATTATCAACGCTATGAAAGACAATCTTTTCTTAATAGCTAGTTCTTTTGTAAAGGTAGCTTCCTGCATTTTAAAGACTAATCCTTAAGATTTTCCACTCTAATTATTTACTTCTTGTTTTATTGCACAGTGACAAGGAAACAAGCATAAAAAATACCTACAGTCTTTTTTTTTGTAATGGAAATCAAACTCAGGACCTTATGCTTTTGAAGCAGGCAGCAGAACCACTGAGCTAAATCCCTGGCCCTTACACAGAGTAGTCTATGTTGAATAATTTTCATCAGTAAAGCAAAAGTAGATTCTTGAAGCACTATAACAAATTGAATATTTTCTCTATTATATATTGAACCAAACTGGCATTACCATATTTTCTTTTTAAATTAAAGGGGCTAGTTGTATTATATTTTGACTCCCAGTGTTGACCTTAAATTTAAGCAAAATAAATTCTATAGTGAATTTGTTTCCCCAAAGGAAAATATATAATCTTACACTCAGTTACTTCAAAGCATTTTTTATGTTATTGATATAAAAATGTACTGAATATATAATATCTATAAAAAGAGGAAAAAGTGGACAAAATAATTGAAAAATCACAGCATTACTATGTATAAGTCAGAATCTGCATTATAAAGTAATATTCCACAACATTCTCATAGCTACACATGAGAGAACAGTCAACTGTCTTCATGGTTGTCTTCCAGAAATCTAATTACTCCAATGATGCACCTCACTCACCACTCACAGAAGCTTGTATCTACTATTAGAGATGAATTTACTTACTTAAATATCCCTTGCCCTCTGCTATTCAGTAAAATTCCTGAGAAGCATATCACTTTAATTCTAATCATATTTTGTATGTGTTTTAGATATTTCTTCTAGAGAGGATATACTGAAAGGAAAAAACACAGATTTTTGTTTCACAATGCAATGAAATGTGGCAATATGTTGACGAGATGAAATGAGAAAAATACCAGATTGAAATGGAAGGTCAGAAATACAGAAAAGCAAAATTAACTTTATTTTTTTCTTTGCTTGGCACAATTCTACTGAATTTCAAAATATACTTTCTAAGGCCAGGTTAGTATTGTAATATAGACATAGTACTGGAAATAAATTTCAGAACTACAAAAGCAAAACCTGTTAACTAGTGTCAATGGATGAATTCTCATTATCAGTAAACATCTTGAAATTGTTGGCAATTTTTTTTGCAGGAATGTACATTTTTAGGGGGAGAGAGTCTATAGCTTTCATCAGATTTTCAAATAAGTTCATGACCCAAAAGATTAGAACTGCTTCCTATATAAGCTGCTAAAGTTTTAACAGCAAAATTGTCTCTTCACCTACTTTTGAAGCTACCCACATTACAGAGGGTCCATTATTCATCTGTCATAAGCATGTATCTTAAATATTACTGGATACTATTGTCTACTTAACCACATTAGTTGAAAACAAAAGCAGAGGAAAAAATACATGATAACTTCTTTTCCACTCTACAAAAAGTCTCAAACTTCGAAATAAATGTCCTATCAAGGGTCAGGAAAATGGAGATTGCCAATTTTCACAAGATAAATACATTCAGTGCAACAAAACAGAAAAGGCCAATATTTACATATATCAATCCAGGAGAAAATGAAATAAAATGTAACCTAATGATAAGATTTTGGGACTGTAGGGCTACTGGAGATTGAAACCAGGGACTTTGCACTGTTACTTTCTCATCCATTTTTAGTTTCTTTTTAAATTTAGTAGCAGGACATTGATAAGTAGTATATTGCCCAGGCTGGGCTCAAACTTTCCATCCTCCAGTGTCAGCCTCATCCTCTTGAAGTACTGGGTTTACAAGCACATGTTACTATGCCCTGAAATGATTTAATTTTTAAACAATTCGTTCTATGAAATCAATGATGCTATCAAAAATAATAAGTATCCATTATGTCTAAAAATCATACTTTTAATATCATTATGGCTCACTAAATACACAGAAAGAAAATTTCAATAAAAATGCTACATGTGAAAAATTAACTAAAAACATACAACTGATTCATGTACATGTAGAAGAGTATTCAGAATAAGAGTTGCTGAAATAAGAGACACATTTATTTTTTCTTTTATAAACTAATCCAAAGATCAATACTTCAGAGCTGGTTAGACTGCATAAAACACTTCAAGTACTTAGGCTCTTTCGCATTGCTTCACTACTGTATATGTGACTTTCATGTCTAAATCATCTAAAGCTCCAGTTATCATAGTCTTTTTTTTTTTTTTTTTTTTTTATATTTTTTTTTTTTTTTTTTTTTTTGTACCAGGGATCAAATTCGGGTCCTTGAGCATGAGAGGCAAGTGGTAGAACCACTGAGCTAAATCCTTAGCCCGAGCTAAATCCCTTGCCCAATCATGATCATAGTCTTAAATTTATTGGGAAGAAAGAAGTTTAAAGAACAATATTTCTACACCCTGTTTAAAGACATTTCTGAGAAATCACATATTATTGGTTGAATTATGTACCCTCGAAATTTATATGTTGAAGTCTTCAAACACAGCACCTCAGAATGTGACCTTCTTTGAAAACAGAATTATTACAGGTGAAATTAGATAGATGAAGTTGTTATAGTTGACCCTAATTCATTAAGACGATCATACTAATAAATAGCGAAAATTTGGCTGCAGAAACAGACTTGCACATGGGTACAATACAGTCATGTAGAAGCCAAAGAGACTTCCTGGGGAAAATACGGTGAGTAGTGATGAGCAGCAAAATACGGCTTCACGGGGACCTGCAAATTAGATACTTGGAAACATAACTTGATGAAGATAAAAAAGTAGATCTTTGGGAATTTGAAGGGAGCTGTCAATACCACTAGAATCTATGGAAAAGCTCGAGAAATTAGGTACAACATGCAGAACAGAATGTAACAGTCTGGAAAGCTTTCCCCAGCTTCCAGACAGGAGGCCCTGTCTCTGCAGACACCACGTAAACCTGGAGAGTTGGGAGCTCCAGGGAGAAGCAATGGACTGAGCCAGCATCTGTGGATCAATGGTTATTATAAAGCCAATGGTTATTATAAACCGCAAAAACAGAATGGAGTTTTATTGACAACATGACTGCTTCCACATGACAGGTGAGAGTTGGAGAAATAATGCAGTGTGAGATTAGTCAGGAGATATTTTAAGAATGGCTTAAGACTGAGTCACAAAAAAACTAAGATCAACTTCACTTCGATGTTTCTAGGGTTACCATATCACAGTCCCTGGGTGGGAAATGGAGAAAAGGCAGTCACTGAATGGGTGCAGGGAGGCTAGTATGGAAATATATCCCCAACCTTCATAGTGAGAAGCCAGGACTCGTATTCATGGCTTTCAGACACTGTCTGGTCTGAAAGTGCTGGCATTAAGTCCAGGAGTCTGTTTGAACCCCATCCTCCTGCCTACATCCAGCACAGAGAGCAGTGGTCTGAATGCTTTTGTAGTCTATGAAGGTAACCAAGGATATGCTTTGTTTGGAGAGTTGCCACAGGGTACAGGGGACACCATCAAAACCCCCGGTCTATAAACCTGGGCTGAGAATGCCATGATTTTCTCAAGTCCAAGACAGCAAACTTTGAAGGAATGTTTGAACTCATCTCTCTTTTTTTAAAGTCTTTTTTCACTCTATTTTTTTCTTCTTATGCTTGCTTGTTCTTTTCTGATATTTTTATCTAATTTCATTAATTTTAATATACTCCTTTATAGGATCATTAATTTCACCTTTATCTCCTCTTTCACACCTTCCATTGCTTGATTTTTAAAATTTTACTTCTATCATTTTCCCATTTTCTACCATCTGTATTTTACTAATATAAACATTAAGCTTTATTAATCTTTACATTGTTAATTAATAATATGCTTTAAAATTTTTCTAATGTCAGTGGAGGCATATGCATTGAGAATATGTCACCATTTGGATTGTCTTAGTGTTTATGCTATAATTATAGATCTGTTTTCTATGGTTAAGGGTGGTACATAATTGTTCTTATGGCATGTCAATGTCTGGTTCATCTTTGATATTTTTGCAGCTGATTCTGTTGCTAGGCCATGGTAGCAGAATTGTTAACTATTAATTGGTTTACACTGTATGACAATATTTGGATTGCATTGGATTAATTGGCTATATTGGGGTCCATGCTGGAAGAACTGGGGGTTTAACCATTTTCACTGCACTTTCCCTCCTGAATTAGCAGAAGTGGTTGGATATTGAGACAGCAAATACCTATAAATAGCTATGCTCAGAGTGCAATACTAAAATATCAGACACTCACTAAAGAGATTTCCATACTAGGGAGAATTTTTTTTTCTAGGAAGAATTCTTAACACTATAATTGACCCATAAAGCTTGAGGAAAAAATGCAATAGAAACATGAGACATTAGGGCAACAAAATGCCTCTAAAAACTCAAAGTACCCTATACGTGATCCATGGATCAAGAAGGAGAAAATCAGAAGCCACACAGAAGAAATAAATGAAATGATAAAGGATGATATAAATAACAGATCAGTGCAATTATTATATAATCAAATGGGCAACTGATTTATTCAAATTATTAGTGAGTTTACAGAAAACACTAATGAACAGGTGAATAAGATAAAATGATTTTTAAAAAATGAATGACCATGTTCTATGGAAAGTATGGACAGAGAATTATGGGCACTGTGAGGACAGAGGATCAGTATTAGAAGACAAAGGCAGATGCTAGTTACCAATTATTCAGAGATGCCTTAAAACCAACATAAAGAACATGAGCAGTGGATCCAACAGCTGCTAGACAAATCAAAGAAAAATAATCTCCAATGAATTCAAATTAATGAAAAAATAAGAAAACAGCACAAATGACGTAAAACCTCTGTTCACAGAACTAATAGCAGAACTATTCAATAAAGAGAAGGAATTTAGTATACAGATAGTGATAAGAGAGACATATAAAACCCCAAATAGCCATGATAAAAAAGAACTCCATGATATTTTATGTTCAGTATCCTACAATTCCAAAATACCCTAATCCAACAAGCTCTAAAAAACTCCACGTAGAAGTTACGTTAGGTTTTGGAGGAAACTTCGATGCAAGCAATAACATTACACCCTTGCCCTCCAAAACCCAGACACATATATCTTTATACAAAGACATTTAAGTCTACCTGTAAAAGTTGTCACAGTCCTTCCAGTTTCAGCATTGCTGAAAAGTCCAAGGTCAAAATTTCTGAGAAGATTTAAGGCAAACTCTTACCTTTGAGCCCCTTTACAAATGAAAAGAAAGTTAAACACTTCCAAAATACAAGAGCAGAAGATAAACATTTCTCATGGTTACAATTTTCCAATAAATACACAAAAATATGTTCAATATTGCTAGTAGTGAAATGCAAATTTAAACAACACTGAGATTCTATTTTCGTCCAGAAAAAATGACTATCCTAGAGAAATCAAATAATAAATGCTTGTGCGGCCATGGTGGGGAAAATCCTCCTACATTATTGGTGGAAATGTAGAGTAGTATAACCCTTGTGGAAATCATTATAGCAATTTCTCAAAAACCTAAAAGTACAAAAATTTGTCTCATCCCAGCTATATACCTTGTGGGTATCATTCTTAAAGACTTTATTTTTTTTCAGCTTTAATTGAGTTTGTTGGTACATTTTAGGGATACAGTACAGTTACATTCATTGTTGGGATCATGTACCTCTACATGGCAAGTTTCTTGAAGACTTTAAAATGTCATATTACACCGGGCGTGGTGGCGCAAGCCTGTAATGACAGCATTCAGGAGGCTGAGGCAGGAGGATCTCTGTGAGTTCACGACCAGCCTGGGCTACATAGTGAGTTCCAGTCAGTCTCAACTACACAGTAAGATCCTGTCTCAAAAAAAAAAGAAATAAAAAAATAAAATAAAATGTCATATCACATTGATACATGCATGTTCATATTTATAGCATATAGCTCATAACAGCCAAATCTTGAAGTGGCCCATTGAAGTGTCGATGAACAGATGAATGAATAAAGATCATTTGGTATATACACACAATGTAGTAGTATTCTGCCATCATAAAGGATAGACTAGAGTCATTTGTAGGAAAATGAATGAAACTTGAGACCACAATATCAAGTGAAATACATCAGACACACAAGTTTAAATATCACACGATTTTTGGTGCTTAAGACCCTGATAGAGAGCAAAATAAAAAATATTTAACAGGAAATAGATATTAGGTCTTTTGCAAAAGGGAAGGGAATGAAGAGATGGTGGGCTGGGGGAGAAAGAGGGAGAGAAGGTAATGATAAAAAAATTAATATGCGCTACTCAAATTTATCAACTCCCCATGAGAAATGTTATCATTGTGTACTGCAAACATAGACATAAGAAATGAAAGTTTATTAAAAATTAAGTAAAGGAGAACGGCTTGGTACAGATCCCTTTCTCATAATTCTCACAAGAAATCTAGATTATTTAAATATTTCCTTTGTACTTCTAATCTCCACAACTATGGAAGGAATAGTTATCTTTTCTTTAGGTTCTTGCATTGGTCTTTCTTTTTTTCATTAATTTTATTGGTACCTTTCAGATATACAATATGCTGACTTTCAGTATTGGAAGTTTGTAGCTTTATGTAATATATCTTGGTTCTTATTTTTTCCCCCATGCCCCTGCCCTCTGTTTCACAATTTATGAGGAAAAGAAAAAAAATGGAAAGAAAGTTTTGTATTTTTCATATTTGAGTCAGTTTGTAGCACCTTGTTAACACAAAGATAGCGAAGTTGGGGCCAGCGATTTGGCTCAGTGGTTGCGCTGCCTCCTTTGCAAGCACAAGGGCCACCACCAAAGAGTGAGTAAGTAAGTAAGTAAGTAAGTAAATAAATAAATAAATAAATAAATAAATAAATAAATATAGCAAAGCAGCATATCACACAATACATTTCTATTTATTACACCCAACCTGCTACCACTCAGTTTCATGACACTTTCGGGCAAGTTGAGAGACAGCTGTTTTATGTTTGTTTGTCAGTTTTGTTTTCTGTTTTGGTACAGGGGGTCAAACTCGGGACCTTGTGCTTGCTGAGACACCACTGAGCTAAATCCCCAGCCCTTAGAAAGTCTTTATTCTGAACAGCCATGTACCCAGCTAAAAGTGCAGGGTAGGATTACTATAGGGGAAAATGGCTACAGGGAAATAGTGCAGAGTTTTCCACAAAGCGAAAAGCAAATATTTGAAACTATCACATCACTTATTTTCTCTATGTTGTAACCAGTTTATAATTTATTGGGAATATGTGCTCAGAAAGGTATTTTGAATCTCCCTAAATGATACCAACATATACCCACTATTCCTTCTTTGAACACTACTAATAAAGCTGAATGAATAATGGATTTCATTTCAGACTATATAGTGGATTTATAAAACCTATGTATATACCTGCTGAAGTTAGTAAGATTAACCACATAGCACATTTATCAATGAGGTATTTATAATAGCATCTGACATATCATATGTTCTAAATATACATTAGTTGCTATAATAAAATAGGCAGGCTTAGATGCCTACAATTTCTTTATTGTTTGACAAATGATATTTCCTCTCTAAAGTGTTCATCTCCTCCATTGAAAATACTTTTGTTGCCACTGAACTTGTACATTATTCTATAAGTAACACTAAAATTGACTAATGTTTTAATAGTATTTAAATTTACAAAGGCTTCACTTATTATCTCAGTTAACCCTTATATACAGAAATCACAAGTGTACAGGAAGAAAATGAATATTCAGATCACTTGAAAGGAAGATGGAGGTAGAATTTAAATCTAATCCTTTGAAAAAAGCTTCAATACCATTTGATTAAATGGAATCGTACACTGCATATTGACAGTATGATGACTAGCAAGACACATGTATGGCTATGTTCCATAAAGTTAAATTCCTTAAAAATTATATTAAACCATTTCTATCTTCGCTTGTGTTGGTACTCTGATGTTTATAAAATGGTGAAATTGCCTAAAGAAGCATTTATCAGATCTTCTCCAAATTGTTAAGTGATACACATTAGTATTATCCCTCCTAATTACTCATTATGTTAGTCAAAATTTGCACCACAATAATCTACTCCATTGGGTAAATTACAGGGCAAAAGTAATTTTGCATATGCATTTAAATTTACCTTAGAAAAGGCACATTATTCTGAGGTATATGGCTGAACTCAACATAAGCACATAAACAAAACGTAAGAAAATGGCAGAAGGGGAGATCAAAGAGACCTATGGAATGTGAAGAACTCAACTCAAAATATCATTGCTGGTTTTAGCTTCCATGTGTAGAGATTATCACTTTCCCCACTCATGGCAGACAGCCAGGAAACAGTCACTTTATTTATTTACTGGAAATAAATTTTTCCAGCCACCTGGTTAGTCACAAAACCAGGCAATTTATTAGAGCCTCCAACTAAAAGCCTGGCTTGGTCTGTTACCCTTACTTTGGACTTGTGAGACTCTAAGCAGAACACCCCGGTGAGCCATGTTGTACCTTGACTTCTGACTCTTGGAAACCGTGGGAAGATAAATGAACATTGTCTGAAGCTGTTAAGTTTGACTCAATTTATTAGGCCTGCAATTTATAACTAATACAGTTGTTTACTTGTTTGTATCTTCCACTAAATTCTGAGTTACTAAAATACTGCTATACTTTTGTAATCATCATTTCTCAACCAAACCAGAGCATATAACTTTTATTAGCAGTGGTCATTGGTAGTAGTCAATAAATCAGTGCATTGTGTTTGTTGAGCATTTTTGAGCCAGATAGTAAATTTCTTACACAAAACAACATATATAATCCTTAACTCATGAAACTGGTAAACTAATATTTGCATTTTACTGAGGAAGCTCCTGAGGTTTAAGTAACATAGTGAAAGTTAAATAGCTAGTAAATAATAGCCCTGGAATTTGAATTTGAATCCAGGTAGATTGATTCTAGATTCTCTACAACACTGAAATATACTAGCCTCTATCCTCAATTGAATAAACATTCACTAAATATTTATTAAATTGTGGAGTTAACTTCAACAAAACTGCTTCCTCTTTTAAGAGGAAGGCTGCATATTTACAATAAAGTCCTGATTTGGCAGAGTTTCTCAAATTCTCTCCAGCCTCCTTAATAGACGCTTGCGTTGAGAAAGTTGGATGTGTGTCCAAGACATTTGCATCTTTTATAGCCCCTGGTGATGTTTATGGTAAATTCAAGCTGGAAAGCACTGACATATTATTCAAGTATCGATTGAATACATGATTGAAGATATTGTTTTTTATAATAATTTAAGTTAATAATTTAAGTCAAGTAATGAAGTTTAAGACAGAATACCTTTTAGGTCCCCCCCCAAAATGTTACAGAAACTCTGATTTTTGAAATACTATTGTATATCATAAGTGCTATCATATGCAAAGTAACATGAAGTATCAAATTGAGAAATACACTGGAGACTTCAACAAATTTCATATAACTTTTAAATGTAAGGCCTTTTATCATTTATAATAAATAAGACAAGTATAAAAAGATAATTCTTAGACTCAATTTTCTCTACATTTGAGTTGCTATTGATAAATTACATGACTTGTTAAAGTAAGAGATTTTAAACAGTATGATAGTACATTTATGTTCTACACTGAATATTTTATCACAAGCTTTCAGTGATTTGTTTTATTGTACCAAATTTATCATAACAAGTTATTTATTGCAGGTTCTTTTATTCATGTTGTAACCCTGTTCAGTAAAAAATAATTTATATTTTCATGACATTTACTTGTTGATAATAGATTTTATAACGTTGCATTTTGGTTCTGCTCTTTTTTGTCCATGAATAATTGTGATTTAAAGATTTTACAACAGCCTTCTGAGTTTTATGCATAGTGCATTATAATACTGGCAAACTGTGTTCTTGTGTATGATGTCAATAGTAGAATGAAAATATGATATTACAATAATTTATAGTTAAATATGTTATGAAAAATTTAGTCAATTCTTAAATTCACTAGGATATATATTTTTACCTACTCATTTTGATAGAAATTATCTTTTCATTGTTTTACAGTTATTGGAAGGACACATGCCAACTATTCAGATGACAAATTATGACGGATTATGCTGAATAAATTTTGTTTCTATTTATTTATCCATATCTCATAAACCTAAGAAAATTGTCTTAACAGAGTATATCCAAGAGGAATACTCTATTGGTAGAATTTATACGCCTAATAATAGACGGAATGAAAAATATTATCTTGAAGTGTTTCCTTGATCAACAAGGGAAGATGAAATTTTACCCAGCCCATATTCTGTATTATATCCATTTTGTTCATATTTTAATACTATGTATAATAGTGATATATGTATGCTATATGATAAAATTGAATAAATAGAAATGTCAGTACCTGCAAACACTTCATTCCGTTTTATTGTAGGGAAAAAATTTTCAGGTCATACTCTCAGACATTCTCAATTGTTCTTCCTAATTAAATTTTATTTTTATTTTTTGGTACCTGGGATTGTATAATTAAATCTTAGTTTCCATTGTCAGATGTTTAATTGAAAAGATGCAAGTGAGTTAGGTATTCTTTCCAATGACTGGGAAAGTCATGATGAACTGTTTTAATGTATTTTTCCTACAAGATGAGTGAGGATAATGGGAGAAGAGTGCGAATTTTGTAGGTAAGGGATGATAGTTGCCCTGAAAAAATTTTCAGATACTCAAAAATGTCACCAGTGGGTGTCCATTTGCCTCCATGATCTAGTCATATAAAAAACAGAACAAACTTATGGACTTAAAACTTTAGGTTTTTGTTTTGTTTTGTTGTTTGTTGTTCCTTTATACCTGCCTGAAGTTACAGGGATGCTAAGGAATGTTTGTAAGGTCATGAGAACTTGAAATTTAGAATTCATTCTATTGTTATTGATTTTGCTAATATTCTATCTCCTTACGTCTCACTACTCAGATTCTCAGGGGATACTAGTATGTCTTCTCTCTAGCTACATCTATGTATTTTAGTATCATTATGATAAAGTAGTTTTAAAAAGCGCTAAACCATAGCAAAGCCTTTAAAATGATGCTATGTCAACGGGCTGCTCCAAGGTAACTTGAGAGACATACTCTGGATCAATCTGAGAACATTTTAATGTGCAAAGTGGACTGTTTTATTTATTTTGATTCCTGCGAAATTCCTGGCTGGAGTATAAAAACTGATAAATAGAAGTCCCAACCCAATCATATTTGATTCCTCAATATAATAATTCAACTGCAAAAAGTATTGGAAGTTTTACATACTTGTGTTTACCACAGGAAAAAAAGTATATTTCCTCACTGCTTCTGCTACTGAGAGCAGAAAGTAAAGTACAGTAATAGGCTATTAATGAATTTAGAGAATATTGTAAACAATACTGTGTATATATATATATATATATAAAACGATAATAGCATGATTATGTAATTCATGATTCAGCACTAATCTGTAGGTATATTGTCTGTTCTCTGTTGTTCTTTGGTGATGAAAATACTATCATAATCACTTCTCTATTCTTTTACTTCAGCCACGCAGCGTATTTTACCTAATATACTAGACACTAATGAATAATTCCTGAATGAATGACAGTGCAGGTTTTATCGATACCTCATAAATAATATAGCTGCAGAATCAGTTACTGATCTTTTCAGAGGATACTTTCTTTATCGATATTAGCCTTGTCAAAGTCCTGTGTATATTTTTCTCACCTCCTCACGTAGTTAATGGAACATATAGGCAGCCAGTAAAATATGATTTGTTTCTCGACTCAGGTTTTTGTGTTTGAATGCTAAATTCTGCCGCCTAAGGTCACTGCAGTGACTCACTATCCATCATTTCACCATATCTGCTGGATTCCAATACTGTAGATTCTGGATAGAACCCACATTAAAAAACACAGAGGAATTTTTTAAAATTTGAGTTTTTCATTAATTTGGGGGTGATATTTGTCTTTATTTTATTTTTTATTTTTTTTGTCCTTTGTTTTCTCTTTCTTTATTTTGCTCTTATGTTATTTGTTATTTTCTGTTACTTTTAACTAATTCTACTAATTTCTCTTACTTCTTAATAGGACCATTATCTCACTATTCCCTCCTCCTTTGCACCTTCTGGATTTTCTAGTTTATTGAAGTACAGGTTTTGAAAGTTGTGATACTTAACTGTGTTGTCTCCATGAATAAGAAATGCTAGCTGATTGGTTTAGCACAGTTCTGGATTTATGTCTTTGGATCCTGCTCCAGCCTTCCAGTGCAGAATCTTAGCATTTCAGTGGAGAACCTTCAGGCTTCCCCAGCACACTGTTTCACTTCCTAATATGGACTCACACAGAATGCTGCAGAGAGCTCCACACCTTCAACTTGTGACTGGACCCACCCTTCAGGTCTCCAATGCACAGATAACTCTGCAAGTGACAATGGTAAGCCTTCCTTGTAAATCATGAACCCTAACGCATACAAGGAAATTACAGAAAATCTTCTCGATTTTGGTGATGTCTATTGTGATTTCATGTTTGTTTGTCTGTGTTTTTGTTTTAATCTCTAATAGAATGGTTTTGAGTCTTAGTTTCCCTTTCTTGGTGAGACTGGTAAAGGGTTTATCTATGTTCTTATTTTTAGAAAAACTAGATCTTTGATTCATGGATTCTTTGTATTTTTTGATTCAATTTTATTAAATAATGTTCTGATCTTTATAATTTCCTTCTTTGTACTCACTTTAAATTTTGATTACTTTGTTTTCCTAAGACATTGAGGTACATTATGAAGCTATTTGTATGAGCTCTCTTTCTTTTTCTGATATGAATGTTCAGATCTATAAATTTCCCTCTCAGGACTTCTTTCATTTGTTCCCATAGGTTCTGGTATTGCTTTGTTTTCAAGAAAGTTTATGTGATCCTGGGAAGAATATTTATTCAGTTTTTGTGTGGATGAATCCTTTGTAGATATCTATTATATCACTATGTTCAAAGGTGTGGTTCCACTGGTTTATGTGTTTGTTGATTTATTTTGCATTTGATCTGTGTATTTTGATACTGGTGTATTTAGGTACCCACTATAATTGCATTCATGTTTACCACACCTTTTTTTTTTCAGTAGTATTCAGTTTATGACATCGGGTGTGCCATCAGTGTAAATACAATTGTCTCTTTCTGTTGAATTGTTTGCTTAGCCAATATGCAGTGACCTTCTCTGCCTCTTCTGTTTAGTTTAGGCTTGACATTTAATATATCTGAAAATAGGATAGCTACTTCAGCTGGTTTGGGTGCTGTGGTTATATAGGAGTATTGTTTTGCATTCTTTGATTTCTAGACTATGAATTACTTTTTGCATTAAATGTGTTTCTTTCATACAGCATTCATTTTTGTCTAATTTGCTAATAAGTACATTTTGATTGAGGTTTTGAGACAATTCGTATGGAGACTTTTGCTGAAAGCTATTGAGATTTTCCTGTCATTGCATTTTTTTTCCCCTATTACTGATTACAGTTTTTCCTTTCCTGCTTAAATTCTCAGTATGTCTGGAATATTCAAGTCATTAGATATTTTGTCATTTTCAGGTTCATTGTCTCTTTAAAATCCTTGAGAACGTTTTGCTCTGCTAGTTTGATGGCATGAATTTCTTAAGGTGCTCTTTGTCATGGAAAGACTTGACTTCTCTAATTTTGAAGAACTATTTTCCAAGATACATTCCTCTGGGTTGCAAGTTTTTTTTTTCTTTAAGGTTTGAAACATGTCACTCCAATCACTCCTGACCTTTGAAGTTTGTGTTGAGAAGACTGCTGTAATTTTGAGGGGTTTATTTCTATAAGTTAGCCTGACACACTTTAAGATTCTCTCATTGTTTTAGACTTCTGAGATTTTGACTATGGCATATTTTGGAGAAACCCTTTCTGAACATGGCTATTTGGGGTTCTATATGCATTACCTTATCTGTATGGTGAATTCTTTTCCAGGGTTTGGAAATTTTTCTGCTCTTCTGTAAACAGGTCTTTGTGTCATTTTTTAAATTTTTAATTTTCATTAGTATATGTTTGCAGGAAAAAAGGATTACATTCATTATAGGGAAGTAGGTACATGTACATAACCTATCTCCATTCTTTTTTTCCCCTTTCCTCCATCCCCTTCTCTTTTACCAGCATCATAGTCATTTATTTGTCTATAAATCTTTATATAGTTAATTATTATATAAACAGATTAGCAACCAGACTAGTAGGCAAAAATTTAAAACACATAAGATAATTATACTAAATCAAGGTACACTTTTAGATACATTGTCCATGGTGGATTACAAAAACTTTTCTTTCTCACTTTTTCATATGCCTTTCATTTTGAATTTCATTTATATTTTGAATTTATTATATAAGAGGACGTATACAATGTGTATAAATGTGTCTAATTCACTTCACTTATTATTATGGTCTCAGGGTACATTCATTTTCCAACAAATACCCCAAATTTATCCTTTATGGCAGAGAACTATTTCATTATTTAAATATCACATTGTCTTTATCCATTCATCTGTTGATGGACATGTAGGCTCCTTCCAAGATTTAGCTACTTTGAATAGTGCTGCTACAAACAAAGTTATGCACATATCACTGTGGTATGATGTTGTTAACTCTTTTGTAAAAACACCTAGAAGTGACATAGCTGGGTCAATTGAAATTCCATTTTTTTAGGTTTTCAAAGAATGTCCATATTGATTCTCTTACTGATTGTACCCATTTAAACACCTCAAACAATGCAGAAGTGTTCCTTTTTCCCTATATTCTTTGTCAGCATTTGATATTGGTCAGTTTCTTGGTGATGGCCACTTTTTAAGGAAGGATATGGAATCTTGGTATTGCTTTAAATTGCATTTATTGAATTACCACCTATATTTAACACGGTTTATGTATTTACAGAGCAATATTTTTCTTCATCTGGAAAATGTGTATTCATTTCAGATGCCCATTTTGCAATTTGATCTTCAATTTGAGAGGTCTAATTCTTGAGTACTTTATACGTTCTAGATATTTCTCCTCTGTCTGAAGAGAAGCTGATAATTTTTTTTTTAATATTCTATAGGTTGTCACTTAACTCTGTTGGTAGTTTCCTTTGGCAAGCAGAAGTTATTTAACTATGATATGATCCCATTTTTTGAATCTTGCTATACCTTTCACAATAGCTCAACAAAATGAAATACTTAACAAATATACTGCAACATCATATTAAAGATGAACAATGGAAGCTTTCCCTCATAAATCATGAGCAAGACAAGGATTTCCACTATCAACACTGCTGTTCAGTATAGTTATCAAACATTAGCCAAGGAAATCAGGCAAAAGAAAAACAGGCTATGAATAGATAATAAAGAAGAAATCACCATTACTGGCTATTGCCATGATCCTTTACATAGAAGACACAAATATTTTCACGAAAGTACTCCTAGAATAAACATCAAAATCAATACACAAAAATCAATAGTGTTTTGGACAACAACAATGTTCACACTGAGAAAGAAATTATAATAGCAATACTATTTACTATAGAATGAAGAAAAACTTAATGCATAGGAATTAACCTAAACAAGGAAGTTGAAAACCTCAACAACAAATTTTACCATATTCTCATAAAGAAGTTCAAAAAAAGACATCAGTAATTAGAAAGACATCTCATTGCTATATACATAGATCCAATATTGTCAAAATGGCGATAATTCCAAAACTGATAGACAGATTGAACACAATTTCAAATATTGTGTAATAGGAAGAAATGGTCTAAAGGAGTATGGATCGTGGGAGGGGTAAGGGAAAGGTAAAAAGGGAAAAGAAAATATATGGGAAAAGGAAAAAAATGGCAAAAAATCTTTGTAAATAGGGAAGGGTGGAAGGGGTGAAGAGAGGGCAGGGGAATGAGAAAAAACAAGAACGAAGGTGCGTCATGTAAAGGTACAAGATCCCAATGATAAATGTAAGTGTACTGCATACTTAAGTGTACCAATAAACAATGAAAAAAAAACATTCTTCATAGACCTACAGAAATCAACCCTCAAATTCATATGGAACCATAGGACACCCAGAATATCAAAAGCAATGCTGAGAAATAAAGGAAAACAGGAAGCATCACAATCCTGGATTTGAAGTTATATTAGAAAGGTACAGTGAAAAAAATCATAGTACTAGTACAAAGACAAGTGAATCAGTGGACAGAACAGATGATAAAGAAAAAACTGTAGGCACATTGAGCTTCCTGATTTTTGAAAAGGAGCCTGAAAACAAATGCTAGCAAAAAGATATCCTCTTTACCAAATGAAGCTGGTAAACTAGTTAGCCACAAGTGGAATTTTTTTTTTATAGAGTCTTGGTTTTGTTTTAATGGGCTAGCAAGCTACTAAAAAAAGCATCAATCATTTTCTTATGTTCCAGGACTCTGTTGGTCAGGAATTTATTAGACAAGGCTCCATGATGGTGGAACAGATTGCTGGGGATGACTCGAATAGGTGGAGACCGGAATCATTTGGAAGTTTCTTCTCACAAATTTCTGGCTCCTGGGCTAGATCCACCAGAGTACTTCCACTGACTCTATTGACGTGTTTTGTGCTTCTCCCAGAATAGGGGGTAGCGGGTTCCAAATTATAGAGAGAAGGGGGGGGGACCTGGAAGCGAGCTTCCTTCCAGTAGGGGATGTTCTAATAGGACCAGTTGGAGTCATGTCACCATTTATGGCCTCATCTCTGAATTCATAGGATTTCATTTCTTTTTCATATTTATTAAATTATATTGGTACATTTTAGGTATATAATATGGTTACATTCATCATTGGGAACTTATACCTACACAATACTCATCAGGATCTTATTTTTCCCTATTCGCCAGCCCTCCCTTCAGCACCTCCACCTTTCCCTGTTCACAAAGACATTGTTTCCATGGTTTTCCTTTTCACATATTTTGTCTTTAACCTTTTTGTCTTCCCCTACCCCTTCCACTTCCTCTACTCTTTTGAACTGTTCTATTACACAATATCAATTATACTTTTGAAATCCTTACTTACACTTTTTTCACACCAGAGAAACTATTTGGTATGTACATTTATGAGACTTATTAATTTCACTTAGGAGTATGGCCTCAATGTGCATTAACTTAGCTATAAACCTCTCTAGTTTCTCATTCTTTGTGTCTGAGTAGTATTCCATTTTATGAAAAAAAATGTCTTCTTTATCCAGTCTCCAGTTAATGAACAATTGGGCTGTTTCCAAATTTTAGCTATTATAAACTGTGCTGCTAAAAACACAGGTGAGCATATATCACTGTGGTATGATTCTTTGAATTCTTTTGGGAAGACACCGAGCAAAGGAATAGCTGGGTCAAATGGGACTTCCGATACTAGTTGTTTGAAGTATCTTTGTATTTATTTCCACAGTGGTTGCACCAGTCTGCAGTCCCACCAACAATGAAGAAGTGCTCCCATTTCCCCACAAACCCACCAGCGTTTGTTATTGGTTGATTTCTGTGTGTGTGTGTGTGTGTGTGTGTGTGTGTACCAGGGATCTGGGATCGAACTCAGGACCTTGAGCTTGCAAGGAAAGTGGCAGAACCACTGAGCTAAATTCCTGGCCCCAATTGCTAGATTTCTTTATAGCAGCCATTCAGACTGGGGTGAGATGGAATATCATTGTTGTCTTCATCTGCATCTCAGATTACCAGCTATTTTGAACATTGTTTAATATACTTATTTGCTGCTTTTACTTCTTTGTCTGAGAAATGTCTGTTCATTTAAAATGCCCATTATTGAATTGAGTCTTTATATTTGGGAGTCTGAATCTTTTTGGGGGTTCTTTATATATTATACATAGTAGACCTTTGTCTGAAGAACATAATTTTGCCAGATTGTTGGTTGTCTCTTGGTTCTGCTTGTGATTTCTCTGGCAGTGCAGAAACTTTTTAAAAAGGTGAGAGCCCAGTTGTTGACTGTTTATGCAAATTCCCGTGCTACTGAGGATTTGTTCATAAAGTCTTTTCCTATGCCAATATCTTCAAGAGTTCTACCTGACTTACCTTCCAGCAAGTTTAGTGTTTCTGTTTTAATATTTAGGTCTTTAATCCACTTGGGTTTTAGTTTAATGCATGGTGAAATATATGGGTCTAGTTTTAATCTTTGACAAGTTGAAGTCCAGTTTTTCAAACACCACTTATTAAAGACGCTATATCTTTCCTCCAGAGATGGTGTTTGGATCCTTTGTCAAAGATGAGGTAGCTGAGTACATCTGGAGTCGTTTCTGTATCTTCCAATCTATTCCACTGATCCTCAGGTCTGTTTCTTGCCAGTATCATGCTGTTTTTAATCACAGAGGCTTTGTAGTATAGTTTCAAATTGGGGCTTGTGCTACGCCCTGCCATGTCTCTGTTTCCTGGAATTGTTTTTATTATTCCACGTCTCTTCTGATTCCAAATACATTTTATATTGTTTTCACACTGTTGGTATTTCAATAGGGATTTCATTGAATCTGTCTAGCAGTTTTAAAATTATGGCCATTTTCACTGCATTGATTGTTCCTACCCAGGAACAAGGGATGTTTTTTCATTTTAGTCTACCCTCTTCAATCTCTTTTTGCAGAGTGCTGTAGTTTTCAGTGTAAAGGTCTTTTGTCTCTTTGCTTAGTTTCCTAGACATTTCATTTTTGGGGGATGCTATTGTGAAAGAGATTGTTTCCCTAATTTCTCTCTCAGTGAATCTGTTATTTGTGTATAAGAAGGCTATTGATATTTGAGTATTTGCCTTGTATCTAGCTACTCTACTGAATCTGTCAGTCAAGTCTACAAGTCATTTGGTGGAGTTCTTTAGGTCTTCTATGCAAAGTATCATATCATCAGCAAATAATGACAGTTTCACTTCTTCCTTTCCTATGTTTATTGCTTTTAATTCTTTCTCTTGTCTAATTGTTGTAGATAATGTTTCTAAAACTATATTCAACAGGAGTGGTGATAGTTGTCATCCTTGTCTTGTTCCTTATTTTAGGTTGAAGATTTTCAGTTTTGATGATTTAGTATGATGTTTGCTATTGGCTTTTCATTGATAGCCTTTATCAAGTTGAGATAAAGACCATCTCTTCCAATTCTCTGCAGGGTTTTTATCATTAATGGGTGTTGAATTTTGTCAAATGCTTTTTCTGCATCTATTGAAAGGATCATATGGTTTTTGTCCTTGATTCTTTTAATATAGTGTATTACATTTATTGATTTACATATGTTGAACCATCCTTGCATCTCTAGGATAAATCTGACTTGGTCAGGGTGTACGATCTTCTTGATGACCCTCTGTATTCAGTTTTCCAGTATCTTATTGAGGATTTTTGCATCTGTGTTCATTAGGGAGTTTGGCCTGTAGTTCTCTTTTTTGGATGAGTCTTTTCCTAGTTTTATAATCAAAGTAATACTTGCTTCCATGAATGAATTTGGAAGTATTTCTTCTGTTTCAATTTCATTGAAAATATAATGAGTAGTGGCAATAGTTCTTCTCTAAATGTCTTGTAGAAATCAGTAGTGAATCCATCAGGACCTGGGCTTTTCTTTGTTGGTAAATTTTAAATTACATTTTCAAGTGGAAGATTGATTTAGCACCTTGAAGTAAACTGAAATCAAAATAGATCAAATATCTAAATATTAAAACAGAAACACTTAATCTGATGGATCCTACAATAGGTAAATCTCTTCAAGATACATGTGTACGTGAGAGGGCTGTCATAACAGAATGCCAAATGATACAAGACAACATCAAGAATCAGCAAATGGAATCATACCAAACTAAAAACCTTTTGCACAGCAAAGGAAACAACCAAAAGAGTGTAGAAACTACCATCAGAATGAGAAAAAAAATTACCAGCTAACCCTCAAATGAAAGAATAATATCTGAACTATATGAAGAAGTCAAGAAATAAATTACTAATCAAAAATTAGCAATTGAAATGAATATACTATTTTCAGAAGAAGAAGCACAAATTTCCAATAAATATATAAAAAAGTTTTAACATTTCTGGGCATTAAATAAATTAAAACAACATTCAGATTAATCTTATGCAAAAAGTTATGGCTATCTTCATGAGATCAAATAACAAATTCTGGCAAGTCTGTGGAGGGAAAAGAAACCTTTCTAATTTTTTTTTTTCACCAGGGATTGAACTAAGGTTCTTGCTCTTGCAAGGCAGGCCACAGAACCGCTGAGCTAAATCCCCGGCCCCTAATCTTTCAAAATTCTTGATCTAAATATATGCTAGGACATTCACTATTGGCCATCAGTATTGAGATTGTTGAAAAAATAAATATAGAGATTCTGTATGAACCAGCTATTTTTCTTCTAGGTGTCTTCCTGAAAGATTTAAAGACATCATAGTACTTTGATATATACATACCTATATTGCTAGCAGCACAGTTCATAATAGCTCAGTCTTGAATGTAGTCTGTATGTCAATCAACAAATGGATAAAGAAAATATATTTATACATAATGGAGCTCTACTCTATTATGCAGAAAGATAAACTGAAGTTATTTGTAGGAAAATGGATGCACTTTGAGGCCATAATTTTAACTGAACAAAATCAGAAATACAAGCTTAAGTATCAGATAGATTCTCATATATGAAAAATAGAAACTTCACATAATGAGCAAAATAACCAATACATAGTATAAAATAGAAATAGATCTTTTGCAAAAAGGAAGGGAGTAAAGTGATGGAAAGTGGGACAGGGAGAAGGTTGGGGAATAAGAGTGAATTATGATCTTTTATGTGCATGTTCACTGCAATGATGAATATAATAATCCTTATGTATTGCAAACATATATTAAAATATTTTTTAAAAAATTTAATTGCATGGATTCATCGATGTAGATAAAATTACAATTGTAACCAATGGCAATTGTCCCTTCTTTGATCCATGTGGCTTGAATTCACATATGCTATATTCATAAGCTGCTTCTCTTCACAAAATTTAGGTCAACCACCTAGGAAATATGTGCTCATAGTTTTCCCAAAAAGGTTTGGGGAAATTATGCTTGGGAAAATGCTTGCTTATGTAGAATCTCCTCAATGAAGAAAATGAAAATGAACATTAAGATTTCATGGCCTTTTCTGAAAGATTGGCTTTTATCTGCTGAATATAATATACTTGTAAGATTTTGTTTCTATAAAATGTTTCTGGGGTTTAAAAGTTGAAAACTACTGTCCTAGGGAAATATTATATCATAAACAATAGATTTGAAGTCCTCATAATCATCAGACTATATTAGAGTTTGCCACTTAAGGATAAGTAGATAAGTGCACAGAAACTCAAAGGAAAGGCTTTGTTTTAGTATTATTATTTTTGAACCTCTCAAAATAGGAAGTATTTCACTTAGCTTTCTTTGATGAGACAGATAAGAAGAGATAAAATGTAGATTTCTCATGTATTGCAAAACCAGCTATAAAAATATATCCTATTAATGCATGGAAATTTTAAGAGACAGAAAATCCAAACCCCCGAAAAAATATTGGTTCAGTTGGCCTGAATCTCTTCACTGTACAGTAATATTTCAATGGCATAATAATTAAAGGTTATTTGATTTCATTAAACAAATATGCCTTTGTTTTTCAGAATAATAGTGCATAAAAAGGTCAAATTGTAAATCTTTCTTACAAATATAAAAATCAACTTATTGAAATCAACCTTTCTCTTTCCTATCATTTTTAGGTACATATTTAAAGTCAATATACAATAATTAGAAATATTTTTGCTGCAGGGATAGGGCTACTTTGGGAAGAAATGAGCATTTCCTGGAAAAGTATTCTTTTATTGCAAAGATTTTGAGCAGCTCAGTACAGCTCTTTAGTACTTTCCGAAGAATCCCTGCTGGCCACACATAGACAATGAGCACTTTAAATGTGGCTAGAGAAAATTAAGATCTGCTATAATTATAAAATTTTAAGTTTTATTCCAAATTTATAAACAAATCTTTAATATTGATTGCATATGGAAATAATAACATTTTAGTTATATAGAGTTAAATATATCACTAATATTGATTACCTTTTAAATGTGGCAACTAAAAGGTAAAATTTGTTACAAAGCTCACATGTTGGCACAAAGTACATTTTCTCAGCACTGTGCTAACCTAAATATTACACAAAACTTTGGGCCATAATTTTAAGAGACAGCTGATTTTTAGTTCTATGCTCTCTTATTTTTTCCCATCAGAAGAGTGCAGATTTAATGTATCCCATTCAACAATCTTACGTTTAAGAATTTTCCAAAAAGGGTTGCAAAAAATAAATTCCTATTAATAACTGTTTTGAGCATTTTTATTTATGAATAGCAAGCTGCATAAAATATTTCTTATAAATCACGTATGATCCTCCCCTCTCCGTTTCTCTTGTTTCACCTCTGAAATCTGATCAAATGATTATACATCTTGGTTTGCCTGGCAGGGTTCATATTGTCTCATTTTCATTATTAACATTACCTCATTTCCCTTCTCACAAGTATTTCAGTTTGCCCTGTATATTATCCAGCCACAGTACCTCTGCCCAAACCCTTCCAAATCCAATCTAAGGCACTTATACCCTGTCTTCATAACATGCTTCTTACTTCCAGTTTATACCTAGATAAATGGAATCAGTGCCTTTGTTCATATCTGGGCTACCAGAATAAAAGAGAATCAAAGTCTCACGAGTGAACTTTTGTTCAATGAGAGAAATGGGTCACAGAATAAATTATTTCTTCTGCTTTTCCCATATTGTACCTTCCAACAATGATTTATAAAGAATATGCATAACATAGGAGCTGTGTGGTTAATCATTTCCAAGAATCAGGAAATTAGTAATATTTAGCATTTGCCAGCTCAAAGATATGTCCTCATATTGGCTCATCTTTTTCTGATTCCTGGTTCTCACCCTTTACACTTGTTTCCTGAGTTTGTACTTCCTAATAAAAGCACAGTGGATCTATGGTATGAAAAACTATAATAGTACATAAGATCGTGAGATAATTTACAATGTGAAATAGAAAGAAAAGGGCTAAATGTGTAGGGAAAGTGGGAAGGGTAGGGGAAAGCTAAGAAGGAAAAAGTACAAAATGAGAAAATGAAAAAATGCAATTAAATTGTTTGCAAAAGGGGAGGGGAGGAGGGGGTGAAGGGAGAGCATGGACAAGGGGAAAAAATGAGAACCAAGACCTGTCACATAAAGGTACACGATCCCAATGATAAAAGTAACTGTGCTGTCTACCTGAAATGTACCAATAAACTCAATTAAAAAAAAAGAACAGTAGAGAAAGCATCTGCACTATGTGTGACTTTTGGTGAATACAGCCCAAAAGACAAAAACTAGAATGCTTAAATATGTCAGGCTCTGGCAAATATAATAATTAATAGCTAGCATTATAATGTCTCGTCAAGTAAAGCCACGACCTCATTGAAAGTTCAGATATGGAAATAAGCATAAATTTAAGAAAAATAGATTTAGGAACATTTACATAGAGGAGATTTAGGAAGAAATGTTTCAACATGAATCACCATCAGCTGATCCTGTGGTAAAACAAGCTTCGTTGACAAGTGGGTTTCTGTCTTGTCTTTCTTTCTTAGAGAATTCATCACCATGAACCTGAATTATAAGAAAACATTCTATAGCCACGTTCCATTCACCAATGCTGCAGGTTCTCTATGTGAACAAATGCTTACATCAAATATATTTTGTTGTCTTTCTCTCTGCATACTGTTATGTCCGCAGATGAACTTTTAGATCATGAAGTTTTCTTTTCAAATTTAATATCTTCCCATTCCTATCTATAACAACATATAGCAAATAAACTGAAACATGGACACAATTACAAAAATTTGACATATTGTTGCTTTTTCTACTCAAATAACTAGGAAATATTGCATTGCGTTGGCACATCCAAAACTAATCTGCCAATAAATCACTGTAGTATGAAGCTATTAAAGATATCAAAACATGAAAGGTGTATACATCAAATGGAATTAAAAACATGTCTCTATTATTAAATCATTTAACTTCCTGGTATACAATATAAAAGGAAAATAAACTGCCTCTATTGTAACAAAAATGTTCTTTTAGCTAGGAAGTGTTAAATTTTTGAGGATCATTCTGGGAAATGCTTCTATGCCATCCAACTTTAGTGAAGATAAGTCATACTTGAAGATTGTATTTCCAGAGTCCATTCACCTGAGATCCAAATGCTATAGATCTTGGCTAAAGCCCAGGGATCAGCATCAACACCAAATGTAAACATAACACCTCTCACTCCAAAATAGCTATAAAAATGCAAGTTGGATTGTGGGAGTGTAAGTTAAAATAATAAGAAAAGTGGGAAAGATAGCATAATTTAAAATTTACAAATACATTTCATGAATAATACATTCTGTAGAACTGAATTAAGAAGATATATAGTTTATGTGCAAAAACACTTGTGAGTTCAAATGGTTAGTTAGGTTGACTTTCATTTTTATGCAGAAAAAAATGTTTCATATGAGAATCAAAGCTCCTGAACCAGTTAAAACATTTTTTATCATGGCTTCTTGTTAGTAAGATTATAATTTCTGGCAGAATTTAAACCATGTTAAATGTTTCCAAAAGGCAGAAGCTTATGAAGCATTAGTGAGGTGCACCACACGGCTAATAAAAGGATTGTAATCTCTGTAAGATGGCAAATATAGAGAGAGGCGAGTAGAGGATTGGGAACTTATGAAATTCATGGTGGTGAACTTTGCCCTTCTACGAGTGTCAGGCACCCCGGTGATAAGATAGAAATGTAGAATATTCAGGTTTTTTAAAGAAAGATTTATTGGGGATTTATTAAAGCTTGAGGGAGGTCATTTTGTGACTCACATCTACACTTGTATGGAAATCGGAGCTCTGGAAATGCAGCTTTCATGATAACTTTAAAATTTTAATCCATCTTTGGGAATGGGGAAATAGAAACCAACTCTGGCAGCATTATCTAAAGAATCATCATGAAAAAGAAAATGGATCAAAACATTGACAGTAGTTATCTTTGGATACAGAGATTATGACTGGCAGTGTAATGGAGGGGTGTGTACTCTCAAGATAGATCGCCTGTGTTCGAATCCTCACTCATACATACAAGTGTGGTATCTTAAAAATACTGAAGTTCTGCAGGGGATTTAGCTCAGCGGTTCGGTGGCCTGCCTTGCAAGCACAAGGACCTGAGTTCAATCACCGGTATAAAAAAAAAGTTCTCTTTATGATTTGTCTTCGTTATGAAAAGAAAATAATAATATCATATGTCTCTAGCTTTCATATGCATTAAAAAAATAATGCACAGAAAACAATTAGCTAAACATCTGATTAATAGTAAGTGCTTAGACACAGACACTATTAGCTATTATTTTTTCAAAAACTTACAATTTTTTCAATAAGCATATTGCATTATCAGAAAAACATTACATTAAAAGGCATAACTCTATTGACGTTTTCATTATCCATGTTTGTGTGGCTATAGCTTCATTTTGTAGGTCTTGCGATTTAAGAATTAGATGAGGTTTGAAATGAGAACATGTACCATCATTTATTTATTATGAAAGTCGGTGAAATGAATCTGAATTCTGGACAAAGAATGCAAGCATAATCTACATTTTAGTTTACATATCTCTTGCATTTTATTTTAGTCGGTAATCTGCTATGGGATCTTATCCATGTTACATAAGTTACATTTGTAAGATGAACGTAAGAAGACAGATCTTAATTCTGTAGTGGTTATTTTGTTAGAGTAATATAAAATTCTCATGAATAGGGTTGACACAAAATAGGTCCTCAATATTATTAGTTAACAGTGACCCCTACTCAATATTTGCCAGGTAGGACAAATTAGTATGGCACATGCAGTGTCCTTAGAGACTCATTGGTCCAGGATGTCTCAGTTAACCCCACACTGGATTGGATGCTGTAATATTCCTTACTATATCTGAGATCATCTAGATGCACAGGTGGCCAGCATTCTGGTCATATCTCAAGACTTTGGTCATACGTTAAAACTAAACTTCCAGTCATAACCCAAGTTATGTCATAACTCAAAGATCCACTGTACATAAATCAGTAAATACCAAGCACCACTTAAACAGAAGCAAGGATAAATATGACATGATCATCTCAGTAGATTCAGAAAAAAATGCTTTGCACATATTCAACTTCCATTCATGACAAAATCCTAACAAAAATAGAAAGGATTTTACCATGACTGATCTAAGCCACGTGTGACCAACCTTCTGAAAACTAAGTGGGGAAAATCTGAAAGCATTTCCTCAAGGATCAGGGGCAAGACAAGAGTGTGCACTCTCACCAATCCTGTTCAATTTGGTATTCAACAATTTAGTCAGAGACATCCGGCAAGAAAAAGGAACAAAAAGCTTAAAAATAGAAAAGTAAGAAATCAGCCTCCATCAGAAGATACTTACAACTAATAAACTGAAAGAAGTGACAAGATATAAAGTCAATCCACAAAAATCAACAGCATTCCTATATCACAATTATGAACCCATCAAGAAATAGAGAAAGCAATCCTATTTACAATTTAATTTAAAAATTAAATATGTAGGAATTAACCTAACCACGGAAGCCAACTACAGCTATAATGTAAAAAACTATATTACTCTAAACAAGAGGTGGAAGAGGTTATTAAAAAAGGGAGCTATATCTCATTTCTGGATAGGCAGAACCAATACTATAAAAAGAGCCGTGTCACCAAAAAAGAAAAATACATTTAATGTAAATCCAATTAAAATACCAACAGCATTCATTACAGAAGCAGAAAAAACAATGCCAAAATTGTGTGGAAACAGAAAAGACCCAGAGTAATACAAAGCAAACCCAAGCAAAAAGAGCAAAGGAGGAGGCACTGCATTGCATGATGTACTACAAAGGCACAATAATACAAACAGTATGGTGCTGGCCCAAAACAGACATATTGATCAGTGAGGCAGAATTAAGGATGCAGAAAAAATCCCATATACCTTTAGCCATCTGATTTTTGAAGAACAGAACAAAACCATGTCTGGGAGAAAAATAGCCTCTAACAAATGGTGCTGGAAAAACTTGTTATTCACATTAAATGCAATAAATCTGAACCCATGTTTCTCACCATCTACTAAAATCAAATAAAAATAGATCTCAAAACCTAGCTATAAAAACAGTATCACTGAATCTGTTGGAAAAAAAATTAAAACTCTTGAAGACACAATCACATGCAAGTACATTCTGAACAGAACTGGAACTGTACAAAAAATATCAGTTGCAAATAAATGAGATAATATTAAATTTAAAATCTTCTGGATAGTAAAGGTAACAACCAAATGCAGAAAAAAAACCTAGAATGGAAAGAATTTTGTATATTACTCCTCAGCATACTAAAATCTGGAATATATAGAATTTTAAAAATTAGATCGTCCAAAACAAAAGAGTCAATGAAAGGGCTGGAGATTTAGCTCAGTGGCTCCATCCCTGCCTCACAAATGCAAGGTCCTGAGTTTGATCCCAGTACTGAAAACAAAAAAGTCAATGGAAATAGTTCAAGTGCACAGACATTCCTCAAAAGAAGTGCAACTGGTCATTAAGTACATGAATAAATGTTCAGCTTCTTACACCATTAGAGAAATGCAAATAAAACAACACCAAGATAACATTGTGTTCCAGTAAATTGTCACTATCAAGAATTCAACAATAACAAATACTGCCCCTTTGTAAGGAAAGTTACCATTTTACATTATGGATGGAAATATAAACCAGCATACCACTATAAAAATCAGTATAGATATTCCACAAAAAAGCAAAATAGGTATTTATTTTACCTAGCGATGCCTCTTTTGATTATCTTCCTGATAGAATTAAAGCATTATACAAATTGTTACAGTAATATGAAAATTTAGAAGCAGCCTGTAAGCCTATCCACGGAGAACAGATAAAGAAAATGTAGCATGTACACATAATGGGTACTATTTTGTCATAAAGAGTATGTTTGCATAGAAAAATAGATGGGTCTTGAGATCATAATTCTAAGTGAAATAAATCAGATGTAGAAAGTTAAATATCACATTGTTTCTCTTACAATACAAACTCCAAATTTAAATAATTTAAAGAGCAAAATAAAGGAAAGCTGATAGGAAACAGAAAGGTAGACTTTTTCGGAGATGGGAAGATTTAGGGAAAGGAGAGGAGAGATGTGGGAAGGAAAATAAGGAAGTAAAAATAATTAAGGTGTTATATGTGTATAACATTTCCCTAAGATGAATATAGCATGTATCACCACTATGAACAAAATCTTAAAAAGAATTTATACAGTCTAGAAGGTACAACTTTAGCATAAATTCTAGATATGGGATAAAAATTATGTGACTGCCTCATGATATTTCTCTGAAAGACATTCATGCTTTGGTTAAATTTAAAGCCTGTCCAGTATAAATTCCATTTTCTGTGCAATTTGATCATCCCAACCACGGCAGGGAGCTCTTCTCACATCGACTCTTCCACAATGGTGACATATGATCATTGTGAGTTTCCGGTGTCTGGGTGTCTGACTGCTAATAGGACAGGGATTTATTTTGGCCTAAAACACCTGAATACTGTCACTGTCATAGCATAATCAGCACTGTCAATTTATCTTGTGAAGAATCTCAAAATAGACCGGTGATTAACATAAATTCTGAACACACAGCACCATATGATATATCATATTCTAAAATTTATAATGCTAACAAGGATTTATTTCTTCAATTTCTGATTGTTTTTATATTGTCCTTGTCAGTGACCTTGAGAAGTTAATGATTCAGACTTCAATTCGCTCTGACATTTTGTGAATAGATGTTATCTCGCACAACATAAGATCTAAAAACTGTTTTTGTTTTCCATAATATATTCAGACTGGCTCAATGTCAGGGACTGTTGGCTAACCTCCAGAAGAACTGAAAACTAATAAAATACCTCTATACCCTACCCAAAAATCTTACTCCTACAGCCCAAGTATGTGAAGTCCCTCAAAAAAGGTTATGTTTTGTGAAATAATAAACTGAACAATGCTAATACCTCTGAGAATACTACCCATCCTAAAGAAGATTAAAACCTGATTTTATGTTATAATGCTTTGTGAATTATATTAAAGGAACATTGGCAGCATGCTGCCATAGAATAACGTATTCAAATTATTGGTCTTTTTCCCTATCCAATCTCTGAGATATAGTGCCTAAAGTCAGGGGATTGTAAAGTCTAGAAAACTTTGGTCTGAATCTTACCTCCAACTTTGGATGGCATTTAACAAATTATCTGGAAAAGCAGTGTCTGGGGGACATCGACTCCAACACATGGAAGTGTAGGTGATGTTCGGAGACTTCACTAACAAGCTGGAAAACGGGGAGATGGCCGAGGGACACCCAAGACCATGCAGGACCTCACCTCAGTGCTGCAGACCCTCCTGCAGCAGATGCAAGATAAATGTCAGACTAGGTCTGACCAGATCATTGAAAGGGTCGATGATATGAGTAGTTGCACTGATGACCTGGTGAAAAACATTGCAGACTTTATGACATAGGCTGGGGCAGAGAAACTGGAAAGTGTAAACAAGATACCTTTCACAACAAAGAGCAGAAGGTTGCTGATAAATTATACTGAAATCTAGAACACCATTTTTTAAATTGAGTTTATTGGTACATTTTAGGTATACAGTACAGTTACTCATTACTGGTCCCTCCATTCACCCCCTCCTCCCCTCCCCATTTACAAACACTTTATTTCCATTTTTTTCATTTTCTCCCATTTTTTTCTTTTCCCTTATTACCTTTCCCCTTCTCTTCTCATTTTCCCTACACCATTAGCCCTTTTCTTCCTATTTCACATTGCCAGTTACCTCATTAGGATCTTATGTACTATTATAGCTTATTCACACCAGAGAAACTATTCGGTATTTACACATGCGTGTAGAATACCATTTTCTCAAGCCAAGAGAAGACCAAATGCGTTTTTGCAGCTACTATGTGTAAACAGGCTTTATATTATAAATTGTACATGCTTACAACATCATATGCAGTTAGTTTATAAAGTGATTTTCCCCATTGTCTCAAACATGGTATCTTCACACCTTCTAAAATAATTATTTAATATCTCTGAGTCTCACTTTTCTCATCTGTTAAATCCTAATAATCCCTAGGTTTGCAACAAGGATTTATCGAGTTTCCACTTTTATCTCAAATTCACTAGTTTTTTGCAATGTTTTGCGTTTATGACTCAAAAATACAATTGTAGAGGTCATCAATAACCCACATATTGCTTTTTCAGCAACACTCAACACAGTAGTTGCTCCCAAATCTTTCTCTTCTTCACTTCTAGGACATCACCCTCTACTGTTTACTCAGTACCATCCCTCTTCTCAGGCTCCTTTCAGAGCTCTACCTTCTTTTTGCCATCTTGAGTTCTCCTGTAGCTGAAAACCATGACATAAAATGTGAATCAAAATTATCTTCAAATTCATTCTCTTTATATCACATCTGTTCCTTTCTTTTTTCCCTTCATATATTTAGGCATGAATATCTATTATGTATGAGGTATCATCCTCTAAACTATCCTTCATATTGCAATATTGAAGAAAACAGATAAATCTAAGCCCTTAAGTGGAGCAACGTCATTTGTCTTACTTGGGAAAAGTACCCAATGGTGCTACTGAGGTATAGTGGAAAAGAAATCAACATTTTCTTCAGTATGCAGGAAACCTTATTACTCTATATATTATCACCTCAGGAAGTAGTGATGATCTTATGTTATTGTTCCAAATTAAAATTAAAGTCACTTAATATGTCTTAATAGCAGTCATTTAAAATACCCTATGATCTCTTTCCATGATGGACTCTTCATTCAACTATTTGCTGGAAGTGTTGAGAATATACATTTTTTTTTTCTGTAACCCTCTTTTTTGGAGATGAATTTCAAATTTTTTACCATAAAGCAAAAATAATTTTTTAACTAAATCTTTTGTGTTTGTTTGTTTGTTTGTTATGTTTTTTGAGACAGCATCTCTCTATGTGTTGAGACTGACCTGGAACTCACTTTGTAGCCCAGGCTGGTCTCGAACCCACAGAGATCCTCCTGCCTCAGCCTCCTGACTGCTGGGATTATAGGCATGCGCCACCATGCCTGGCTCTAAATAATCTTTCTTTTCAGTAGTGCACTACTTTGTGCTAAACCTAGTGGATTAGGACTACAGAGGTCGAAAGGAAGCAAAACACTAACCAGAACTAAAGAACATCAGAAGTATTGATGTTTCTGTGCAGTAATTTTTGTTAAAATAGATTTAGAAATCTAAACTCAATGTAAACATTTTGTATCTGCCTCCTCGTACAGTTTTTCATTTTCATGGGCTTTTGCTTTAGATATTTCTAGGTTACTGTAATAGTAAGATACTCTATATCCAGTCTCTTTGGAAATGAATTCCATCAGGGAGCAATCCTATTTTGTAGACCTCAGAATTTTAATCATTTTATCTCCAACTCTTCTTCAGGAAATTTTCAGCAGTACGACTGTAGTAAGAACACTACACCTGCTATCCATAAAATGAGCAATGCAAAAGATTATATGTTAAGTTCAGGGTGGGAATTAATGTATTGGGAATAACTTGTTTCTTCAAGGAAACATTTCAAATTGAAGACTACAGATCATTACTGAATCTTGTAGACAGCTTTTTAGTCATATATGTGTGTGTAACTATATGTGTATATATATGTGTATATATATATATATACACACATATATATTAGATTTCTCAAAATACTTTCTTGTGAATCACTTGTGCTGATAGATGTTTTGCAAAAACAAATTATTTTCAGTAGTGAAATTCTACTTTTAATTTATCCTGCAGTGGACATTCTTCTCTAGTATATTAAAGAAAAAGCTCTGAATAGCAAAAATAAACAATTTAACCTCTCTGATCCCAGAAACCATTAATTGTACCTACCCATTGTAAAATTTTTCTCACCCACACCATACGACTCATTTATTTATCCAGAAGTACTGGCTATGAAAACTGTCAGTGGAAGCAACAGTTTTTCTTATAAACCAAAATATGTGGTCATTGTTCATTTCAAAACTTAGTGATTTTCCTCTGTCTCAGATAATTTATTCTTCAAGAACTTTTTTTAAGGACATTGATTCTACACAAATCCTATCTCCATTTAAACCTGAACACTTTATGTAAATGCAAGAAAACACAAAGGGATACTACAATAATCTACTGCCTCATCTCCCTACTCTACCAGCTAATTTTTGAGTCTCCCATTTATTCTAAAAATCCTTTTTAAATCTTATTTTTGACTCTAAAGAAAATACTTCATGCATTACTCTCTTTGTATCGTCAAAGTGCTCAATGAATGACATTTCCGCTTAATCTATCCCACTATATATATATATAAATACTTAAGCATAATGTATTTTCACACTTTTGGACTACCTTTTCTGTTTGTTTCACAAAGAAATCCTGTATTTCAACTTTTCACTTACTGAATTAACAAAATAATTATTTTTCATAGTTTGTTTCATATACAACTTCCTCTTACATATATTTATTAGTCACTATTTTCATGATAAATCTCTTGCCTTTCACGTTATAATAGCCATTGCTTGTACCTATAATTAATTAAAGCTATATTTAATTTTACCTTACATTAAAACTGGTTTTCCTATGCTATCTTACTGTAAACCTTTGGAAAGTAGGAGGCCATGATTTATTTTCTGTATTATGTAAATATAAAATGGGCATTAATTTTTCCTTTGTTGATTAAATAGATGTCAAATAATTGAACTTTGAAGAAAAAGTCTACCTTCATGGACAAAGATACACACTTAAATTCTAGATTCTATAATAAAATTTTGAATTTTGATTTACTCTGAACCTATATCGATCTTTCCTTTGATTGCCTACCTTCCTGTCTATTGTTGATCCTAACAACTCTCAGTATTTATCCTAGGGAAAGAAAATATATTTACCTTCTAAATGTTTTATTAATGATCCTTCACTTCAATTTGAAATTAAATATCACCAGACTTTTCTTGTCTGTTGCTTTTTTTGGGGTTTTTTTTTCTTTTTTGGGAGAGCTTCTCTGCTTTTATGATCACTGTAATTGTAGACTGACATGGAACACACAACAGATAGAAAGGATTAGTACAATAATGAAAACCTTGACACCTATGAGATAACACTACAGAAAACTTCTCTTAATCTATCCCCTCTCCATTTGGAGCTCAGAATGCTAAATAAATATGCAATATCAAATGGTAATAATAATAACATCCTAAAGTATAATTTCACACCATTGGGTAAAAACCTACTAAATATTATTTTTATTTTCTCAAAAGAACTAATAAGTATAACAAAAAGTAATAGTGAGTCCACTGCACTGCTGAAAGTAATGACAACAAAGAATACAACATTCAAGGAATGGCATTAATAAGCCCAGCTACTTATGTATTTGGTGCCAAAAAGAAATGCTCAATGAAATATTCCTCATGGGATAATGGATATAAGGTTAATCACTTCCTAGATTGTTGTTCCTTTTCTTAAACTTTACTATGAACTAGAGTCATTTATGAACATAAAACGTAATGAAATGCAGTCATTCTTTCAACTCAATTTGGAAAATAACCCAATTAGCAAAGAAACTGCACAGTATGAATATACAAATTTGAATATACACTAAATTCCTCAGCAAACAGTGGTAAAAATGAAATGTTAGACTGAGATTCCACCTCACCCCACAAAGAATGGCTGCTATCAAGAAATCAACCAATAACAAATGCTGGAGGGGGTGTGGGGAGAAAGGAACCCTTCTCCATTGGTGCTGAGAGTGCAGGCTGGTGCAACCACTATGGATATCAATATGGAGACACCTCAAAGAGCTGGGACTGGAGGTTCCATTTGACCCAGCTATCCCTCTGTGGGGTATCTTTCCAAAAAAATTAAAATTATCAAAAAAAAGAATTAAAAAATCATACCAGAGTGATATATGCACACTCATGTTTATGGTGGCACAGTTTGTAATAGCTAAAACTTGGAAAAAGTCCATTCACCCATCATTTGGAGACAGGATAAAGAAGATTTGGTTTTTCTATAAAATGGAAATCTACTCAGCCATAAAGAATGAGAAATTAGAATCATTCATAGGAAGATGGATACATATTGAGGATATACTCCTAAGTGAAATAAATAAGTCACACATGTATAAATACTGAACAATTTCTCTGGTGTGAAAACTATGATGGTACATAAGATCCTAATGATATAATTGACAATATGAAATAGGAAGAAAAGGGCTAAAGGTGTAGGAGAAGTGGGAAGTGTAGGGGAAAAGTAATAAGGGAAAAGAAAAAATATGAAAAAATTAAAGTAAAGTTTTTGTAAATAGGGAAGGGTAGAGAGGAGTGAAGGGAGGGCAGGGGTATGGGAAAAACTGAGAACCCAGTCGTGCCATGTAAATGCACAAGATCCCAATGACGAATGTAACTGTGCTGTATACCTAAAATGTACCAATAAACTCAATGAGGAAAAAATGAAATATTATGTTTTCTATACTTTTCAGACACTCAGTCAATATAAAACTAGAGAAGAATATTCTTGGGAAGGAATGTAATAAAACAGGTGCTTTTTTGTACTTTCTTAATATGCTCCCAAAATGTGTTCCACAGAGAATTATTTCAGGTTCTATACACAATATGCTCATTGCCCCTTCTGACAATATCCAAAATTGTCAAGCCACCAAAATGCAACAGTGTTTCCAGACTCCAAAACAAAAAGATTAAAATGAAGTGCAAACTAAACAAAAACAATGTCAAAAACAAATATAAAACTCTTCGAGATTCTTTTGTGAAGAAAGCAAGACATCTCCCATTGTGACAAATGCATCCACATCAATATACATACTTAAGTCCCAACTCTTCAACATGTTGACTTCCTGGGAAGGTCAGGAAGTGAAATAAAATGTGTCATCTCCCTGTGGGTAACAGAACATAAATAATACCAACAGAGAGCTAATAAGTGGACTCATATTACCCTTTGCTGTGGCTTTCAGGAACCCTTTCATCAAATTTATTGCCAGAGCTGCTGCACATTATTGTGTTCTTTATTAGACGTTCTTCTCCCTAAAGATTAATTCAGGGCTTTATGAAGCTGTGTTTTTCAGAGTAATAGATGATTGCAACTAAGGTAAGAGATATCATATTCACATCACTGTGGTCAAATGCCTGTTGCCATTCTTCGCATAATACATTGGTAAATAGTAACCGTGACGACTTTCTCCTTGGGACAGTGACAAAATGAGAATCTTCAAGGGGCATTCAGATTTGAGGAAGGCAGATAATATGGGAGAATAGTTTTAATATGTTATTTCACCTATTTCTAGAGATTGGCAAGATACTCTTAATAAAATGAAACGTTCTGTCACATCACAGTGTCTTATTTTTTAGCTCTGAGGTCATAAAAAATCTTTAAAAATTTTTCCAAAAAAGTTCAATTGAAATGGAAAAATTCTACTGGCATTTTTATACATGTATAATATACCTAACTTCTATAGAATATATAAGCACTGGTTTAATTTGTACTTTTGAAGCTTATTTTAAATTACAATAGCATGCTGACATGAATGAAATTTTTAAATTATCTACATTATTTTTAATGTTATCCATCCTTCCAGCAAATATTGAGTGCCTCCTATCTGTTACCTACACATCCAAGTAACAGGAAAACAAACAGTACTTCATTTGGAAAAGAAGAAACTAAACTCAGGACCTTGTGATTATGAGACAGTCAGCGGCACCACTGAGCTAAATCCCCCACACTGTTGATTAGATTCTTAGCAAATTCTTTGATGCGGAGTCAATTTGCATTAGCTACACCTACCTAATTTTAATTACGTTGTTTGCTTAGACTTATTGAAAATTCAAGTTGTCTCTTTATTGTTTCAAATAACGTTTACTGTCTTTGAGTTCGATATAAAATGGAATTTATATATTTTCACTGAGTGATATCTATAGACTGTGCTTTCACTTCCAGTGTAAATAATATTATTTTAAAAAGACACAGTTCTAAACATTTTACATATGTAACCAATGTCTCTGAGTTAGATTCTATTGTCCTCATTTTATAGATAACGAAACCTGGTAGTCAAGTTCAAGCAACATGTAAACAGCAAAGGCAGGAAAATAAAGATGGCCCGAAGAAGAATTATGCTGAACAAAGTTATAGTACCTGGATAAATTCATGAGGCGAAGAGGGAGGGAGGCAAGAAAGTAGGGAGGAAAGGACGGGGGGACTGCATTGAAACTTGATGAATGCATTGCAAACATCACAAATACCCTGAATTGCCTACAATCATATTTATTTGATAGATTATTTTAGTACTATATATATTTAATAGTAATAATTTTGAGTTATAACAGAAATTTTACTTTTACTCTTCTCCTGAGATTGCTTTATAATTATGAGTTGCATTAGTCACATTAGTATTCCAAATTAGATGCATAGAGTGTACTCTGCAATTTTAAATTTTAATGACTAATTTAGTTACAATTAGAAAAATAACATCTGTAAGTGAAAAATAATGCCTTATTATAATATGGAATAAAAATAATTAAGGAGCAAATATGTGGATTGCCATTAATTAGTTTAAATGAAAATCTTGATAATTTGACATCACTGATTTTGGAAGACAGTATAAACTAAGGATGCTTTTGTGTTTCTTCTTAGAACTATTATTTAGATATATTTTTCTGTAAGCTGTTTCACCTGCAAAACATATTCCAATAATTCTAGAACAGCTTGTTAACTGCTGAACAAGGTATAAATAATAACTGTAGATTTTCATCTATTAAAAATTCCAACTATATGGAAGTAAGGTATTTTTATGTAGAAATATACTGGTGAAATATCTTAAGAATCTAAACAAATTTACTTTTCCACTATGTTTCTAGAGTTATTTACAAACTTCCTTCACCTTACCTTTGTCTCAGTGTGAAATGTGTTCTATGGCAACACTTTCTAATTAGTTCTTAATAAGCACTTCCTGAAACGCTTACTAATACAAGTGCCTTGTTAGGCTGTGAATGCAGTAGTATCCTTTTTAATTTATAATAGTAAAAATATTTAGTTAGTATTTTCAGCTATTTATGAAATAAAGTAGGAAAATTTAACAAACCTTTAAAATAACTAGCATACTAGGCCCATTTACATATTTACAAATTCTAAACATCAGACACTTCCCAAATCTTGCATCAATATAGTGGAAATTAAAAAAAATCCTAGAAATCAAAGAAGTTCTGTAATCGGGACATATATTTTTTAAAGGGCTACGTGCTGTTGTTAATAAAATGTATCCTTCAGATATAACATGTTAAAGGTCTGAGATACTGGAAGAATGAAAAAATTTTAAAGACATCTGCAGAAAGAGAGTATAAAAAAATCAGTTGTTATACTAACGCTTAACTGCTGTGATAAAAATTTACCAGTTTTCCAATCACTGACACACATTACCTAACACCGGAAAATTAAAGGCAAAGGTTTATTTTGGGCTCATAGTTTCAGAAGATTCAGTCCATGGTTGAGTGGTTCCAAGGCAGAAGCATTATGGCAGAGGCTTGTGGTAGAACAGGGCTGCTTAACTCATGGCAGTCTATAAGCAAAGCATGGGAATCAGAAACAGAGAGAAGCAGCCAAGGACCAGATATGGTATCTAAAGTCACACTTCTATGACTCACCTAGACACACCCAGAAGTGTGCTTTACTAATAACTTAGGTTGTTGTCAAGCCAATAAACTTGACAAACTAACTTAACTATTACATCCAACCCCTTCTCAACTCAACAACCCAATAAACCTCCTTAAGCCATACTTATTGTCTATTATGATTTAGATTGAGAATGTCCTGCAGAGCCCTCATGTACTCAGAACCAGTTTTTGGAAGTTGATTGAGGTAATGTACTGAATTTGCTGTTGGGAGGTGGGGTCTAGATGGAAGGGGGGGCACTGAGCACATGAACTGGAAAGGGATATCTAATTTTCTGTTCTTTCATTTCTCTGTTTCCTGTCCTCCATGATATGAGTAGCTTGTCCTTTGCTAGGCCCCTCTGCCATGCCATTTATTGCCTTGGATCAAGTAAAAAATGGACCGTATCTTTGAGCCAAAATAAATGTCACCTCCTTTAAATTGTGAGTGTTGAGTATTGTGCCTCAGCAATGGGAAAATGACTACAACAGTACCATAAGTGAGGTCATTGCCTGAGTTACCTACCACGGGGTTTAGAAGGATTTGGACCTAGTTAGTGGAAAGAATTTGAAAAGATTTGGAGATGCTGGCTAGAAAAGCCATAGAGTGCTGAGAGCCAAGCTTGATTAGAGATTCTGGCTATATTTCAGAACACGAGAAAGCTAAAAGAAATGAAAATGTAAGGACCAGTCTCAGGAGGCTTCATCTGGGAATGAAAAAGGAGATTAGAGAATGACAAAAGCTGGCTGGGGAAGTAGACATAACCTGTTAGTTATAGGATCCTAAATACATGCACCGAAGAGTTCCCAAAGCCCTGCATATGCACTGCTCATGAGAATTTGATCATATTTTCAATAGAATGGCCTAGACTTGACCTCAGCCTGAGGTATGGGATGTCAGCACCACCTCTCAGGACCCGTATATAGTTCTCATGAGTTTCCTCAAGATTTAGATAGCATAATAAAAGGATACAAAGATGCCATGAAGGTTTTGTTATCATAACTGTCCATGATAGATCGCACTGCATTTTCCAGGTGCAGCATGTACTTTTCTTCTCTCTTCTTCTTCCTCTTCTTCTTCTTCTTCTTCTTCTTCTTCTTCTTCTTCTTCTTCTTCTTCTTCTTCTTCTTCTTCTTCTTCTTCTTCTTCTTCTTCTTCTTCTTCTTCTTCTTCTTCTTCTTCTTCTTCTTCTTCTTTCTTCTTCTTCTTTCTTCTTCTTCTTCTTCTTCTATTTTCTTAGTCTGAGCTTGCTCTGCAGAGGCAGTTTCTCTCTTATTCTTTATTTTTGATTTATTGAATAAACTTTGCCACTGGTTTTTGCTCATTTCATTTAATTCTTTCTTTGAGGTGAGAAGAGTTGGAATCCAACTCCAGAAGGAGTGGGGATCTATCCGCAAACCAGTAACTTTTAGTTGGCAAGCCACTTTTTAGAATCAAGCTACCTGATAACAGGAATAATGACACCTGTCACAGACTGAGGCCAAGGCGGCATAGAGAATGATAAACCACTTGGAGATGAGACTTAGTTCAATCACTGAGTGAAACAGAGGGGCTACTCACCTGAGACCACTCAGTGTTAGGGAGAATCCTGGGAGTAGCAACAAAGTGAAGAACTCTGGCTTTTATTTAGAATATTGGTTTAAGAGAAAAAAGAAGAGAAAAACATTTTGGGCAAGGAGCTGTCTCAAGGCTAGTTGTTTAGCCATTCACTCCTACAGAGCCTGTGTGATTTTGCCCTGCAATTTAACCAGCCACACCCTGGCCAAGTCCAAGACAGACACTATGGGCAGTTGAAATCAATATATGTTATGCTCTGGGAGAAAATTTGTCTACATTTTGTTCAGGTATTGATACTTTAAGGAAACTCAAATTAAGGGTGGTAGACTAATGAATCAGGCAAAGAAAATTTCAAGAAACCTCTGTGGTGAGGCTGTGGCACAGAAACTCCTGCTGACTTTTAATCATATGTACTACGAGAATCAGGACCAAAAGCAGAGCTGAATAATTTGAAAAACTTTGGTGATGGCCAGATTGAAAATCCCTATAAAGTTGAGGCCTATAAAATTTAGGCCCAGGGAGGAGTTAGCTGCTGAAAAAAAATCATCATTAAATAGAAGCCAAGTACTTTACATCAGCAAAATAGAAAACATGCCTTGAGGACCCCTTTGTATCTCTACTTCCTATCCACCATGAAATGAGCAGCTTTTCAAATGCTATTCATCTTTTGGCTAGCCAACCATGGATTATAACAGTAAGCCAAAATAAATCTCTCTTCCTTTAAGTTGTGGGAGAGTTATGTCTCGACAATGAGACAGGGACTAAGAAAATCACCAAAAATACTCAGGTCGTAATTCTACCTAACATGATATAATTATCCCACGCACAACTAACTGCAAATGCATTAATGATCTCCCCAAAGTCACAAAAATGCCAACATTGATCAAATGTCCAAGTCAAAAATATCCAAAACTCTGGCCAAATTCTTTGCTGTGAGTTCCTATAAAATTAAAAGAAACAAGTTATATTATCCCAATATAAAATGTCACAGAGTAAATATTCCCATTCCAAAAGAGAGTTTTATGGGACTAGAACATAATCAAACCAAAGAAAGACTAAAACCTACCGGAGAAAACACTATGTCCTGTTGCTTCATGTCCAGCTTTTAAGATACAGGTTGTTATGATATGAATTCCGGAAGAGACTGACTAACATCCTCACCCCGTGGCCTCACATGTTGCAATTTACACAGCCTCTTTTTGGGCTTCCTTTGCTCAGTCTGCTGCCTTCCTAGGCAAACATTGTCTAACTTTCTTGGATCTATACAGCTTAACATCCCCACCTCTCTGGCCTTCTTTTGTTAAGTGACTGGAAATCTCTCTGATCTCACAGCTCTTGTATGGAGCACACCTGAATATCAGGTAATTGATACTAAGATATGCTATCAACTTGAACAGTAGACAGTCACTCTTGGACCATGGGTGCAGTGGTTTCTGAGCGCCAGCATGGCTGAGTATATTGAAATAAATACTAAGGAACAAATTGCCCAGGAGGCATTTCTACCAGTGGATTTTTAATAGAAGTAGTTATTTTTTGAGAGCTAGAATGTACAGTGGAGGGGGCCTTGCCGTTTCCTGGGATGCACTCAAGGCATCTTCTTATCCCTTTACAAAGAATATTGTTTCTTTTTAACTGCTCCACTCTATTCAGCATACACATCTCCTTTGATCTCACTTTTACACAGTGCTCCTTTTGGACCTAAGTTTTAATTTTTTCAAATCTTTCTGCTCTACTTTTGCTTCCATTTCTCACTATAAATCTGGCTGAAAACAGAGAAATAGAGTAGCGAAGATCAGAGGTATATAGAAAGCATCGTGTAAAATAACAGGGATAAAGCCTCCAAAAAAAAAGCCACTTATAAGCTGAATGTTCAAAACATTTAAAAAACGGTATATAAAAATTTATCTCAGAATGCAATTGGTTTAACCTAAAAAATTAATACTTGCTATTAATAGAAAATAGGATAAAATAACATGATCACAAAAAATCATAAAAAATGTATTTGATAAACTCAAATAGTAATTTCTAATGAAAACCCTCAACATATTTCTAAATGAAGGGGACTTATTCAGCCTAATAAAGGACATTGATTTAAACTTAGGGCCAAAATCATGCTTATTAGTGAAATACTTGTATACTGCCTAAAATGAGGAATAATGCTGAAGTCTGCTCTTGCTATGTCTATTCAACATTACCTGGTGCTTATAGTTAGTCTATTAAAGAAAAGGAGATGGGAGAGAGGGAGAGAGAGGGAAATAGAGACAGACAGAGACAGAGATAGATAGATTGGAAAGAAAGAAGAGAAAAAGAAAAAAAAATTTTTTTTCGGTAGTGGGGATCGAACTCAAGACCTTGCCTTGCAAGGCAGGTAGTGGCACCACTGAGCTAAATCCCCAGCCCAAGAAAATCTTATTAAAAAATGTCATGGTATTGCATGTGGAAAACCCTAAAAATACACATACACAAATGCAAATTATTAGTACTAATAAACATGTTCAGAAAAGGTGCAGGATATAAGAATGATATGTAGAAATCAAGTATATTTCTATACAAAAGCAACAGACAAACTGAAATTGAAGAAAAACAGTTTAATTCAAAACTTTATGCAAAAGGAAAATAAATTTAAAAATAAATTTATCTAAAGACTTGGTAGACATGTGCACTGAAAACTGAAAACAATCACTAAGAAAACAAAGATGGTCTAAGTAAAAGTAGAGAAAATTTCATATTTATTATTTGGAAGCTCACTAGTGTTAAGATAGAACTTTTTCTTAAATTGACCTGTTGCTAGATTAAAAAAAAAGTAGATAAATTCCAAATGCTCCATAATAAAAGTAATAAATATGCGAGTAGATTGTCAAAGTTACATTTTTCAGAACCCTGACACCACATAAGAAAGCCACATGTTACTAGAAGAATGCTGACTGAAGTAAAAAGTTCTAAATACAAGTAAGAGAACTCTGTGGAACTTCAAAAATCCTGTTGTCACCCTTCCTATATTCTATTTGGAAGATATAAGCCTGCATTTATTATTTCAAAAATTTTATGTATTTTGACTGATCTGATGATTCCCTGAAGATGTGGGCCTGCACATTTGCATTTAGCCTTCCTCAATATTTTTTTCAGGGCTCACACACTATATATATATTTTTTTCTTTTTTGTAATGGAGATTGAACTCGGGACCTTGTCTTTGCAAGGCAGGCAGGAGAACCACTGAGCTAAATCCCCAGCCCCTAAATCTTTATAGTTTTCCATCTTTTTTGGATTTTTGTTATGGTACTGGGGATCAAACTCGGGATCTTGTGCTTGTGAAGCAGGCAGTGGAACCACTGAGCTAAATCCCCAGCCCCCAGGCAGTATATTGTTTATTACTAAAACAAATATATTAATCCCTTATTGCCAGAGTGGATACCATTCAAGGAAAATAATACAGACTGCAAAAAGATTTTGGAAGAAATAAGAGATAAGAGATATCTCCAGGAATGAGGCAATTGGAAGATAAATGTTCCAATGATTATACTTAATCCTTGAGGGACTATGACAGTGTTGGAAAAGATACTAAGTTCTCATCTCTAGCTGAAATTAACGTTCTGGGCTAGCAGAAAATAAAGGCTAGGATAGTTTTTTAAACTTCCCAACTAACTGCTTGGTTAAACATAAAGATATTTGCAAATGTAATTTCAATCTGCAAATACTGGCAGCTCT
>NW_022900951.1:103074795-103092937 GCF_012274545.1 Fukomys damarensis
TCTCTCTCCTCTCTCTCTCCTCTCTCTCTCTCTCCCCTCTTCCTCCTCCTCCTCTTCCTCCTCTTCCTCCTCCTCCTCCTCTTTCTCCTCCTTCTCCCCTTGTGCTCCCTGCCTTCCTTTCTCTTGTGTCTTATAGGAGTTTTGAGATATCGACATCAAATCTCTAGCTAAAAGACAAGTGAGTCAGAGACTTCAGTTACCATACTGACCAAAGAATACATATTTTCCAAAATTAATACAGAAGTATCACTAAACAACAGCAAAATCAGGAAATGGGTAAACATTATTTCAAGAAAAGAAGAGATCCTGATTTGTTACATTATGTTAAAATGACTTGTTTTCCACAAAATATGGGTCATTCAATCAAATGAGAAATTATAGTCCTTTCACATAACTATCAGATATTAATGTCACCTATTCATGAGAGAATAATTGCAGACATTAGAGGTACTTCACAAAAACTATATATCAGCACTTTAAAATATGCTCAGAGTGCTAAAAGATTCCATAAAGAACAAAAGGAAAACAGAATAATACCTCACCAAATGGAGAATATAAATGGTTGTAGAAATTAAAATTTTAAAATAATAGACATCATGGAGCTGAAATGTTAAATAACTGGAAAGAAATATTACTTAAAGTGATTTATCAAAAAGCTTGACCAGGGAAAAAATACAATGAATTTCATGAGAGGTTGTTACTGAGCAAGTCTCAAAGTCTACCCAATTACCTTGTTTTGTTTACTCTTCCTTATTTTTTATTCTTAGGCTTGATCATTACACATCAGCACAAGCAGTAATGTAGTCCTGGAAGGAAATGAGCCAAAAGCAAGAAAAAAGTAATATTGAAAGAAACAGGGGATCAAAACATCACAGTCTGAGAGAAGACATAAATTACATAGCCAAAAATTTTAGCAAGAATATTTAAGAAGGGCCAGGGATTTCGTTAAGTGGTGCCATGTCTGCTTGGCAAGTGCAAGGTCCTGAGTTCCATTCCCAGTACTGAAAAAAAAAAACCTTAAGAAAAAGATAAATTCAGAAAGATCAATACCAAGACACATTAAAATCTAACTTTTGGAAAGAAAAATGAAAAAAGAGAGAGCCTTTATAGAAGAAGAGAATGTAGCACTTCATCCCATAGAACAGATCTCCAATAAAATTAGAGCTAATTTATCATCAAAATAATAATAATGTCCAGAAGGATATAAGATAACATATATGAAGTGTTGAATGAATAAGCTATCAAACAAGAATTTTTTTTCCTTTTATTGAGTTTATTGGTATATTTTAGGCAGACAGTACAATTACATTCATTATTGGGATCTTGTACCTTTACATGACAGATGGTCTTGGTTTTCCTGTTTTCCCCTTGCCCCTACCCTCCCTTCACCCCCTCCTCCCCTCCCCATTTACAAACACTTTATTCCCACTATTTCATTTTTTCATATTTTTTTCAAACAAGAATTCTACACTGAATCCATATATCAAAAATGAAGGACAAATAAATGAATATCTAGATAAACCATAATTAAGAAAATCTGCCACCGTAAGACCCACTTCATAATAAATGCTACAATTTAAATTATTTCAGGCTGAAATGAACTGACAATAGAAGTAACCTGAAATCTATATAAAAATAAATATATCAGTAAAGATAGCAACATAGTTATATATATAAAAGCTAACATTACATTATTTTTGTATTATAACTCATTTTTACTACATGAATTAAAAAGAAAAATACATTAAAAATAATTGTTTGTGTTAAATGATATAGTGAAAAAGTCAGTCTGACAGTAGCAATGGGAAAGGAGATAGTTATATAAAATGCAAAGTTTGTGTATATTAAATGGCAATGAATTCAGAATATAAACACAAGTGAAATTGATCCAAGTTTTAAATTAAGGCACAGATTGTAACCTCAAAGTAATGAGTAAGTAGTCATTTAAAATATACAGTAATACAGGAAGAGAATCAAAATTTTATGATAATAACAGGAAAGAAGGTAATAATGAAATAATGGGGGGCAAAATTTTTGACATATATGAAACAAATAGAAAAATAGAATGAGTACTTCTTGTTTTTAATACTCTAAACATAAATCCGCCCCACCCACCAATTAAAAGAGTTACAGAATAGAGGAAATACTTATAAATAATATTTTTTATTAGGACTAATACCCAGGATATCTATACAATACTTACAACTAAAAGAAAAAAGACTATTAATCCAATTATAACATGGACAAGTATCAAGTTGATATTTCTTCCAAAAATATGCTAATGTTTAATAAGCACATAAAAGCTGCTCAGAACTATTTGTCTTTAGGGAAATCAAAATCAAAATGACAAGGACTTTACACCCACTAAAAATTCATTCAAAATTTAAAAGTAAATGTTGACAAAGATATATAGAAATTAGAACCTTTACACATTTCTAGTTAGAATGAAAAATTGAACAGACAGTGTAAAATCAAATGGTTCTTCAGTGCATTAAACATAGAACTGACTTATGACTCTATGATTCTGCTGTTAGGTATCCACCCCTAAAACTGAAAATTTGTTGTCAAACAAAGCCTTATTCACGGTTATCCTTAGAAGATCTAGCCACAAGTCAAAAGGTGGAAACAATCTAAATTTTCACTTAATGAATGAATAAAAAAATATGATATCTGAATAAAAATGTCACTTATTTAATGACATATGTGTTTAATGCATTTTGGACTTATGAATGTGGCACAGTGTTCAGACTTATGATCTGTCTTTTTCTTATACAGTTCTACTATACAAATTGTTTATGTATCCTCAATGTATTTTTGTATAGTACACCTTGTTTATTTTGTACTACAATTTTTACTGAATGTATGGTACAGCACATTACTGTAATTGCATGTTCTGTTATACATTGCAATACTGATTGTTAAGAGTTATGCAAATAAACCCAAAGTCATCAAGCTGGAGTTTTTGTTCTAAATATGTAATGTAATGTGCATATGTACATAGTATATACAATTCCTCATTTAGTGACCACTTCATGTATTGATCTAGTCACAAGAACATGGATTCGTTATTAAATGAGAAATTTCAGTGTAATTACATATTATTTTCATCCTTAAATTTGATGTGCAATAACACAGATTGAAAATTTAAGTGTTAATGTTAAATGAAATTAAGACAAATATATACATATATATACACATATATATTGTTTAATTCCATTTATATGAAATACCTGCAATAGACAAACACCTAGTGACCAAAAACTAAAATATCATTGCCCATGACTAGGTGGCAGGAAAAATGAGGAGTTACTGCTTAATGAATAGGAGGTGATCTTGCCTAAATTATATCCTCCCAAAATTAATATGTTGAATACCCAGTATCTCAGAAAGTGACTTTATTTGGAGACAGGCATGTGCCCCTTAAAGAAGTAATTAAGATAGAATGAAGTTAAATGTTTGGTGTCCCTACAAGAGATTAGGACAGACAAGTATATGCACAAAGAGACTTTTGAGGGCACAATGAGGGGGAAGTTTTATGTAATAGCAGGAAAGGGACCAGAGCAGAAAACAATAATTACTGTATTATTGATTCAGAATATACACTAACTGATTGTAATTATACTTGACGCATGAGAGAATTGATAGTTCTTAATAAAACAGAATTTTAGACATTTTTTACAGAGAGTAATGAATAGTAGAATCACATTGACAATATGAACAGTTAGCAAGGCTTAACAAATCTACAGTTGTACTTGGAGGCAGTAGTACATTGAAGTAGTCAATAGTTTGTGGACAGAAAGAAACGAAAAAGAATGAGGTAGTAAATTAACATTTGCTGAGCCTCTATTATGTGCTAAACTCTGTCATATACATAGCCTCATTTATACTGGCATTTCCCTGCAAGTTTGGTATTATCATCTCTGTTTGAGGGCTGAGGAAAATGAGATTTCTCAGCTGACAAACGTCTAAAGATAAAATAGATACTACAATTTGAGTCCAGGTGAGTCCAAACTTTTCTGCTTTGCCATTTGCATATTTGTGTGAAAAGCTAATTTAATTTATTAAAGGGAATAGAATGCGACATAAATCCTAATGCGTAACCTGCATCGGGATTTCTGAGGAGCATACCCAGGCATCCAAATAATTTTCAAGTTCAAAAGTGATTCCAGGGCCTGGGATTTAGCTTGGTGGTTTCACTGCATGCCTCTCAAGCAGAAGGACCTGAGTTTGATTCCTGGTACCAAAGAAAAAAGTAATTCCAATGTCCAGTCAGAGTTGAAAATGGCTGTCAAAAGACAAATAAGATTCTGCAGTGAAACCATTATGGGTATGAGAGTAAGGGAGCTATGTTTTAGCCCTATCTAATTGCACTAATTTTCATATCATATCAGCATTGTAGTCCAATCACTGTGGCTTTCTTATCCCTTTTGTATATGAATTTCATTACCTATCCCAATTACCTCACCTAAGTTTCAGATTTAGAAATAGCCATCCATCCACCCATCCATCCATCCATCTAAACATCCATTCACTCATTTAGCTAATAAATATTGAATCCCTGGTATGTACAAGACATTCTTCTGGTACCAGTGGTTTAACTGTCAATATAAGAGAGAATATTTCTATTGGATTCTATATGCTATAGGGTATATAGAATAAATAAAAAGTAGATATGTATTTAATATACTATGTTAGAAGTTAATTAGTGAAAGTAGAGCAATTTTGGGTGTTTGAGGTATGGAACTGAGAAGCAAGGAAAGGGGAAAGGGTTTTACTTAAAATAGGGACTCACAGATATCTCATAAAAAAGGTGAAAAAATGTTGGAAAAAGCACAAAGAATTTTACATGGAAATAAATGGTGTTACTATGTAGTTGTAGGCTCCTGAGCAAAGAGTGGAAACAAAAGCTATATTCTTTACCTACATCAGTGAATAAATAATTTCATTGAAACATTTAGTTATTATGGAGTATAATATTTATATTATAACTTCAGGATGTCCAACAAGTAGTTGGACTTTTAAAAACCACTTTTCACGAGCTCCTTGAACCCAGCCTATTGAATGTTGATGCTTTGCCAAACAGTGGTACTGAAAATCCAAACCGTTATTTCTTCTGGTATATTCAGGCTCCAAACAAGAAAACTTCACAAAGTGATTATCTGATACTATATTAGGATGGTACATTCATTATCCCTTTATGGCTATACCATCTATTCAGCTAAAATATTATAACTCACTCTGCTCTTTTCTGACCTTGCAGCTTTTGATCATGTCCATATGTCATTACATTCAAATAACCTTTTGAGATAATAAAGACGTGTTAACTGTCTTTATTGTCAATGTGATTTTACTATTTATTAGTCACCTTTGTGTGCTCTTCTCAGTGTCTGTACTTTAATAGAATCCGTCAATTTCTGTATACTGCCTGCATAATTATGGCCATATTGTAGGTTTTCAGAATTAATACAACAGCATTTGTTGTCATATGCTTAAAAAAGTAGAAAAAAATTTTTTTTCATCTGCCTTATTCTTTTTTCAGAATTCTAATTTTTGTCCATTTATCTCCTTCCAGCAGTCCTGGTGCTAGCCATTTGGGTCATCTTTTATTCCCAGTTTACTCAGTGACCTTAGCAGGATCAAAAAGCCATGTACATAGCCTTGATACTGAATATGGATGGAGATGCATGTCAGTATTCTAGTGGCATTTGAGGGTGGCTCTCTGACTTTGGAAGTGAAGGAATCCTGATGCCAAAGAGCTATGTATTGTACACCTGAGTTTTTAGTATTATTTTCATTACCCAAAATTTCCTCCCTCAATTGTCTTATTCATTCTGTACTAGCCATGGTCTGGCCCTCAAACATACCAAATATGCTCAATACCCCAAAATTTTTCATTTGTTGTTCCTTATCCCGAAGAAACTCTTCCCCAGTGATCCACATGGACAATTTCATCATTCAATTTATTACCGTGTCATCAAAGACACATTCATGTATAGCCTATGGAAACTATTCTACTCCTACCCTTTCAATTATATCGTTTTAACCAGACCAACTGGGCTGGCCATTGTGTATAGAACTCTAACACTGAGAATTATAAGATGAAATTTCTAATTGGCAGAGCAAACATAAATACTAGGGATAGTGCCAAAACATGATCTCTGTAACAATTTCTAAAGGTAATTTCTTACGATTAAGGTGGTCACCAGGGAATTTTCTTAAACTTACTTTTAAATACAGAATGAGAATGGAGACAAGGAATCATTGTGTTTTCATAGTTTTGCCTCTCTAAAGGTCCTACTTCTACCCTAGAAATGTCACCAGACTTTGACAAACCATGTTCCACTCTGCAGATATGTGAATAATATACATCACATATTTTGTTTAGCCATTTAAAATTAGCCTATCTCTTTATAAGATGTGCGGTATGAAAGTGAAAAAGGATAACATATACTTTTAACTTGACATTCTCATTTTAAAGATACACTCAAGATGTTTGTTTTATGATGGTTACTTGCATATCAGTAACAACTACAGATACTTATCAGACTCTTTTGAACCTTCTTCAAGATTTATTCTAAATGTGACTCCTTAGGATATAGAACATCCTGAGCCTGAGCTGCCAAAATCTCCAACCAGCCTCTATCATCTGTCTCTGTTAAATGGACTTACATGCCTTGCTATTCCAGAGATTGTTGTTCAAAGATGAAAATAAGAACTATTTGATTTACTTTTGAAAGTTAAGTACAATATGGATAGGACAGATATATAATTATAGACTTTTGATTCCATAAAATTCAGTCTCTTCCATAGCCCCCTTTCCATATTAATGCTGTTCATAACAATTCTTCAGACCTTTTTCTGTATTGTATCTGTCATCTTTTGAAATGTATGCCCTGGAACTATTCAATAGCCAAAATATGATTCTGGCCTGCTGAGCATAAGTGATTGGCAAATTAAACTGCTGGAAAACTCATCCCAGGCAGACAATTCTTTGCAATGTAGTCTTAAAGAGCTCTCTAATAATGAAAAATAATATTTTGAAGTCGTTTGTACCTGTCTATTTCCAGGAAGTTCTAAATGGAGTCCCAATTGTTTTTTTTCTTTTCCCATAACCAATATTAAAGCAAGATAAGTGTAAACCAGTAGAAATTGGAGTGTTTGACTAGAGACTGCCATTATGAATTTCAATTTCAGAAATATTTCGAAATCTATTCATCCCCACGTATAACACTAAAAACAAATTCGTATGGCTGGGGATTTAGCTCAGTGTCACTGCACCTGCCTCACAAGCCCAAGGTCCTGAGTTCAATCCCTTGTAGCAGAAAAAATAACTGTAGAAGCAAGAAAGTTGTATTTTCTTAAACAGCTATCCCTATCTAACACATCAGTTAAAAAGAAAATCATTTGTGTGCCTACACACACACATGTTTACATACATGGTTGGTGATTTTAAAAATTACACCTTTATAAACCTGAATTGTATTCTTTTAAAAATTAATTTTTATTGGTATACTTTTGATATATGTAATATTCGTGAACCTAAAGAAACATGTTATATTTACTTATACTATATCCAGACTCATCTGAACTCATTTGAGAGATAAAGACCCTTTTACCAATTGAAATATAATGACATCCAAGTATGGATTTAAAGTCATATAATTAGGATTTTATGTATTTTCAATGATAGAATTTTTAAAATCAATGATTAGCTGAAATGAATAAATATGCTCTTGAAAGGTAAATATTTCAGTGCAAATGTTAACAGAGATAAAAAATGATGTTGAATTGGTTCATGTGCAATGATTTTGTATGTTTTAATTGCCTGTTGTATTAATTTACTACTTCTGTTACCTACAGTTGCCTCATGTATCTAAAATTTTCCAAATTATCCTAGAGAAAGCTGAGCACTACACAAGCAAGAGATTTCTGTATTTGTAAAACAGGATAATTGTAAGGCATTTTTATCTGGAAGTATTAAAGTAGTTTTATTTTAAGAATTTAGCATTTCTCTAACTCATGTTATTTCCTTCTATTTTATATTGTTATTCTCATTTAATATATAACAATTTCTTGCACTAAACTAGGATAACTTCCTTTAGATGAATCACATTCAAGGATTTTTAATTGAGGACAGAAGTTGAGAACGTTGCTGATCTTATGCTCTTAGGTTAATGAAGATAATATCAAATAAATATTGAAATAAAATTTAAAGCACCTTCTTTAATTTTATGTCCTGAAATACAGCCTATCAGGAAAATAACAATTCCTAAAAGATTCAACAGTGACTCAATTTAACTCTACCTTTTTTTGAGACTCACTACAGAATTAAAAAGTAATAATCTGTCAATACATCAAGGCTATGCACAGATTTACATCCATAAGTTTGAATTATAATGAAAACAACAGCCTCTAAATATCTATATAAGCAGTAATATTGGCAGCATATTGCAGAAACTTAGAGGAAAACAACCATTCAAAATAGCCAATTAGAGTATGAAAAAGTATCACTAAAATATTTTTAAGTTTCTTTAAATATCAAGGATAAAATTAAGTGTTGATTTTATTTTTATTACCAGTTTTTCACTCAAATGAAGCATTCTATATCGGTAGTAAGAAAAATCTTTATAAAATACATAGTAGTTTGTACTTTCTGAGCTTTGGTAATTAAATCTGCATTCAATCTGCATCCCAAATCTGGGAGAAAATCATTTTTAATCTTAACATAGTTCTGTTTAAGTCACAAACACTAGGTTTATTTTCTACTTCAACAGTATACTAGCTATAATACATTTAATAAGATTATTTAAATCAGTAAATTAAAATCTTTTTATAGACCATATTACTGCCACACCCTGAAAATCATAATGTAAGTTAATTTTATATTCTGAATAATCATACTTCTATTTTGATTTTTGAATGAATAAAGCTGCATTGATGCTCAAATGGCTTCTTGCAAATTTAACTTGTAAACAAATAAGAGAGCTCCAAAAATATTGGAAGTGGCAATGAAGAAGAAATAAATATAAAGTGTATTTTTTGTCTTATGCTTTTATATTTACTTGCTTATTTATTCATTTTCCTTTGCTTCAAGGAAATGTGGATGTTATCAGTAAGTCTACTTGTGTGGTGCCACTATTATTTCAAAGGGGAAAATCAATCCCAAGAAAGACAAGTAGATTTATTCTGACCACTTAACTACTGTATTAAATGATAGAGCAGAGACTCAAAACCAAGTTTGTTTATTTTTAAAGCTGGTGCTATTTTTATTGCATCACAGTCATGTGCATTAAAATATACATTTAAAAATCTAAGATGTGATATGCTTAAATAAAACTCTAGAGAAAAGGTTTGTTATAGCAATGAGTCTATATAGCAAGTGTTAGACCTGTTTCCAATTCTCTCCTCTTTCCAAGCTCTTGGATGATGAAGAATGAAGACCATGGACATAGCAGTGGGGAACAAACCAGGGACAGTTATTTAGAATGAACAAAGGAAATTGTCCATTAACCAGGAGGCACTGCAAAGGAGGACATCATAGAGGCATCTAAGTCCAGGTGTATATAAACATGTGCAGACTTTGGCAGGTAATTTGGGTGGGCATGCAAAAACAAAGCAGTTTGCCACTGACAGGTGTTGTTTTTAAAACTTGGTGGGGTGATTCAGAAGGTGGGTGATTTTGGTGGTGCAGCACATATTAATGAGACAATGCAGATGTTGGTAATGCTAGATCTCTGATATTAAGGCTTTGTCTCTTGCACTTCAATTCCCCAGGACTTATCTGTTTATGTGGGCCTTTTGTTAGACCTAACTGCCTATTGTCCTTTAATAGCCTGGCCTCCATCCCCCCTAAACATTGTTACTCCTATCTGCTGTTGGAGGTAAGAGGTCGTTGTTGGCTCTAGCTGCTTCCAGCTGAAAGGGTGTGATAGCAGTGAGTGTCCACAGCCATGTGGTTTATCAAAAAGGCCTTGGGTAGAAACCCAGACAAGTGTCCATCAATGGGTCTATCTGCTCTACCATCTGTAGCTTCAATGCTATTAAACAGGAAGTAACAATTCTGACTAAGAGGTTCAGAATGTATGATGCAAACAATAAGTACATAAGAACCTTTAGCAATGGCCCCATTAAACGAAGTAGCCAAGATGTCCAATTCCTGATCCCTGACCAAGATTCCCACAATTCATGTAATTCCTGTCCATCTTAGAAGTATGGTCAGCTAGGTACTGTGTTGAACCTCTCAATATTACAGACTGATTGGCAAAAAAACACATTTCTTCTCTAGGAATTGACACAGTTCCACTTTTTAAGTAGGTCTGGACCCATCTCATTTTATAAAGCCATTGCTGCTAGTGAATCTATTTGGTTGGGGAGGCTTGTCAGGCTCTCTGTCATCAGTTGTAAACTTTCAGCAAGATCAAGGGGGTGTTTTTGGAGTAGGTAAGCAAGTAGTAAGATTCATTAGCCCTATAGTGGTCTCCATTGTTATCTCTAATCCTACCAATACAAGAATAAGTTGGATTGCCCTTCTCTGTTTTTGTGGGATCATAACCTTGTCCATAACTGAGACTGGTCCGATGCCCTTAAGGAAATCTACTTGGAGGGATAGATATCCTAAAGGACATGTACCTGTCCAGTTGGTAGGCAGGCAAGAATATGCAGAGGTGACACAGGAAAAAGTTGTCTTTTGTCTCTGTGCATGTTGAGAGACTGAGTAAAAATAGATGATGGAAAGACAGTGAAGTAGAGGGGTTTAAGGTATCATAGGGACCTATAATCCCTTTAGTGACTAATGTGCTGAGCATAGTCCACACTTGGAAAGATAGGGCTCAGGCTGCTACTGTGGTGGCCTGAAGGGTAACTGACCACTGTTTTGACTGTATCTATTTTATTTATAAAGAAGAGTCAACTTTCCACTTTCCAGATATAACAAGTAGCTTTACCTTCCTTTGTGTGTGAGATGAGCAAAACTATTTGTTTTTTCCATCTGGAAACCATTTTTCCAATGTCTGAGGTTTGCAACCTAGTCAATTTTCTGTGATTCTGCAGTGGATAGGAGGCAAAGATTTCTTGTTAAAAGAGAGCCTAACCTCTCCTGGCTAGTTTGTGTTTTTTCTAAAAGTGTGAAACAGGACCAATGTGTTTTACCTTAGCAGTTACTTCTTGATCTAATAAGAAGTCATTATTAAGGGAGACTCCCACACAGCATCTTAAAAGGTCTGAGGCTTATTATAGAGGGGAGTTCCTTGTCCTACTTATGCGTTGGGTAAGAGGAAGATCCAGGGAAGCCTGGTCTCCTGAGTTGCAGAGATGGGTTTATAAAATCTCATTGACCCTCACTATATTTCCTGAATTCTGAGGCTTCCACAAACATTGTAGGTGGTTTTATACATCCAGGGTTGTTAAGATTTCCTGCATAACAATGGCCAGCAAGAATGGTCTATGGTTACTCCGGAGCCCTTAGAATAGGGCAAATTGAGGAACAATCTAATTATTATGGCTTTAACTACTTTGATGCATTTTTCAATCATGCAAGGAAATGGCTCTAGTTACTCATCAATGTATCTATCCAGACCAGGAAAAACTTTGTGACTTTTATTCAGGTAAGTTTATAAAATCTATCTGTCTGAAGAATTACTCCCCTTTCACTGGATGACAGGGAGAACCTACCTGAGAGAGAGATGGTTGTTTTTCTGGCATATCTCTCATAACTCAGCAATTTGTTTCACAGTTTTCTTAATGTCCAAACAAGTAAATAATTTATATGCTATGTGATGAGTCTCCTCCTTTTCTAAATGGGAGGATTGGTAAAGATCTTCAAGACTTTCCACTGGCTACCTGTCAGGAGTTTTGCTTCTTTTATTTGAGATTATAATGAGGTCTGTAAGTGCAGTGCATTGACAAGACTCTTCAGTTGCTGCTTGAGTATATTGGGGCTTAGTTTCTTTCTCCCACAGAGTGTTCCCAAACTAAGGGATCTAAAGTGGCCTCTAGTAGGGATTCTCATGGTCCTACTTAAGTTGTGGTGTCAGCTGTCCTATTACCTTCTGCTATTTCATCAGGTCCTTTTTGGTGTCCTTTAGAATGCATTACAGTTGTTTCCCAAGGAGTAATACTCTGTATTTCAGGGAAGCAAACTCTTGGTGAAATTATATTGGGGACACCACCAGCCATGAGAATGTTTCATTCTTTCCAGATAGCAGCATGTGCATGAAAGACCAAAAAGGCATATTTTGAATCTGCTATGTTATATGTTAGCCTTCTTTCCTTTTCTTAGTTCAAGAGCATGAGAACATCTAGATGTGTTAGCTGAGCACCGGTCCACAGGGAAAGGAGGAAATTCTCTATAACCTCAGTTGGGAGCACTTCCACTTAACATGCCCTTTGAAAACCTTGTTCTATGAAGGAGTTGTGATTTGTAAAGAAGGTCCAGTCTGGATTTTCTACTGGGTGGTCTCTCAAGTCTCATCTGGCAGCATAAGTTTCTAAAATCACCTGACTACAATAACGGGTTCATTCTCTTCACTCATCTGTAAGAAAGGTAGTGGGATTTAGCTGAGGACAGGTTCTTATAGACATCAGGTCCATCTAGCAGCATAGCCTGATACCTCCAAAGTCAACAGTCTCAGAGCCAGAGGCTTCCCATGGAGGATAGTAGCCCTGAGATATGATGACACAAGTGCATGGTCAAATAATTACCCAAGGAAATGTTGGTAGCCTCTATAATCAGCAGAAAAGCCATAGTAATTGCTCAAAGACAGGCTAGCCAGCCTTTGGCCACTATTTCTCATTCCTTGCTTAAAAACACACAGGATATTAGGATGGCCCTTTGGTATGGGGTCAATAGCCCCAGGTCCATCCTTCTTTTTGCCATTACATATACTTTAAAGATTTTCCTATAGAGAGTCTCAGAGCCTTCTTTGATACTTTGAAGATTCGTATTACTTCTGGTTATCTTGCTAGGATATAGGTTTTTTTGTATTTATACATCTCTGATCACTTAGTAGGGTAAGCGAGCTATTTCTTCATAGCCTGGGATCCATAGCCTTCACAGGCCATTTATACCCAGGAACTCTTTTAACTATTTTAAATTTTGGAGTATGGGAAGAATGAAATGGGCTCAATTTCTATTAAGTTTATTGGTACATTTTAGGCATACAATATAGTTACAGTCATCATTGGGATCTTGTACCTTTACCTGACTTATCTTGAACCTTATTTTTCCCCATTCTCAGCCCTCCCTTTATCTCCTCCATGGTTCCCTATTTACAAAGACATTGTTTACATGTTTTTTCTTTTTTAATATTTTTTCTTTTCCCTTTTTACCTTCCCCCTATTTCTCCCACTTCCACTATGCTTTTAGAACTTTTCTTCCTATTGCACATTAATCTAGTATATTTAGTCCTTATTTACACTTTCAATTTCCAAAGAAACTATTCAGTATTTTTATGTGTCCTATTTATTTCACTTGAGTATCACCTCAATGTAAATCCATTTAACTATAAATGACTCTAATTTCTCATTCTGTATAGCTTAGTAGAACTCCATTTTATAAAGCACACACACACACACACACACACACACACACACACTTCCTTTATCCAGACTCCAGTTGATTGGCAATTGGGTTGTTTCAAAGTTTCAGCAATTACACACTGTGCTGTTATGAACATGGGTGCACATATATTGCTGTGGTATGATTATTTTAATTATTTTGATACTATAACCAGCAAAAGAATAGTGAGGATAAATGGAATTTCCAATCCTAGTTCTTTGAGGTATCTCCATGCTGATTTCCATAGTGGTTGCAACAGTTTACACTCCTACCAGCAGTGGAGCAGTGTTCCTTTATCTCCACAGCCTTGCCAGCATTTGTTAATGGTTGATTTCATGATAGCAGCCATTCTTTCTGGGATGATATGAAATCTCAACATTGTTTTCATTTACATCTCTCGAAGGATCAGTGATGTTGAATATTTTCATATGTTTGTTTGCTATTTCTACTTGTACTTTCTGAGAAATGTCTGTTCAATTCAGATGCCCGTTTTTGGATTGGATCTTTAAATTTTGGAGGTCTGATTTTTTTTAATTTCCTTATATATTCTAGATAGTAGACCTTTGTCTCAGGAATAGCTGGTGAAAATTTGTTCCCACATTGAAGGTGGTCTCTTCACACTGCTGGTGATTTCTCTTGCTGTACAGAAGCTTTTTTGTTGTTGTTTTTGTTACCAGGGATCAAACTAGGACCCTGCACTTGCAGGAAGCTTTTTAATAAAAAGAGATTCTGCTTGTTAATTCTTTGTGTTAGCTCACAGGCAACTGAGGATTTGTTCATAAAAATCTTCCTCTACACTAATGTCTTCAAGTGTTCTACCTAAGCTCTCTTCTAGCCAGTTTAATGTTTCTGTTTTAATATTTAGATCTTTAATCCATTTCAATTTTAGCTTAGTCCATGGTGAGAGATATACGTCTAGTTTTAATCTTTGGCAATTTGAAACCCAGTTTTTCCAGCACAAGTTATTAAAGATGCTATTTTTCCTCCAGGGAGGTTGTCTGGCTCCCTTGTTAAAGATGAGTTGGCTGTGTGTGTCTGTACATGTTTCTGCATCTTCTTATAAGTTCTGCTGGCCCACATGTCTGTTTATTTGCCAGTTCAATGCTGTTTTTATCAGAGTAGCTTTGTAGTATAGTTTCAAGATGGGAACTTTGATAACCCCTGCATTGTCTTTGTTGCCTAGAATTGCCTTTGCTATTCTAAGTCTCTTCTTGTTCTGAATGAATTTTTTGGATTGTATTATTCAGGTCTGTGAAGTATGCTACTGGAATTTCAATTGGCATTGCATTGAATCTTTATTTGGAAGTATGGCTATTTTTACTATGTTGATTCTTCCTACCCAAGAACAAGGGATGTCTTTCCATTTTTTGATATTAACTTTGATCTCTTTTTTCACAGTGCTATAGTTTTCAGAGTAAGTTCTTTGATTTCTTTCATTAGGTTGATTCCTAGTTATTTTATATTTTTTGATATTATTGTGAAAAGGGTTGTTTATCCACTTCTCTCAGTGAGTCTGTTATTTTTGTACAGGAAAGCTATTGATTTTTGAGTGTTGACCTTGTATCCAGGTACTCTACTGAATTTGGTTCTTAAGAGGAGAAGACTTTTGCGAGTTCTTGAGGTGTTCTGTATAGAGTATCATGTCATCTGCAAATAATGACAATTTAACTTCTTTGTTTCCTATCTTTATTTCTTTTATTTCTTTTGTCTAATTGCCATGGCTAATGTTCCCAAAATTATATGGAATAGGAGTGGTGATAGTGAACATTTTTGTCTTATTCCCAAATTTAGTGTGAAGGATTTAGAATGATATTAGCTGTAGGATTTTCATATGTGGCTTTTATCATATTGAGATAGAAACCATCTATTCCAATTTTTTTGTAGGGTGTTTGTCATGAATGCACGTTGGATTTTTGTCAAATGATCTTTCTGAAGCTATTGAGATAATCATGGATTTTGTCCTTGGCTCTATTAATATAGTGCTTTACATTTATTGATTTGCATATACTGAACCATTCCTGGGATGAATCCCACTTGGATGCAGTGTAGCCTCTTCTAGATGATCTTCTGCATTCTGTTTGCCAGTATATTAAGGACTTTTGCATCTGTATTCATTAATGATATTAGCCTATAGTTCTTTTTTCTCTGCTTTTAGGATCTGATCTTTGATTCCATGAACGAATTTGGAAGTATTGCTTCCCTTTCAATTTCATTGAAGAGTTTAAACAGTAGTGGCAATAGTTTCTCTCAAAATGTCTTGTAGAATTTGGCAGCGAAGCCAGCAGAGCCTGGGCTTTTCTTAGTTGGTAAGTTTCTAAAGATGTTTTTAACTTCATTTATTAATATTGGGTTTTTTAAAGATGTTTTAGGACTTTATACTTCAACTTTGGTAATTCATTCATATTAGAAGCAGTCCGTCCCTTCTCTGTTTTCCATCTCATTGGCATATAGGTTCTCAAAGTAGGTATTGATAATCCTCTAGATTTTTGCTGGCTCCTTTATAGTTTCACCCTTTTCATTCCTAATTGCATCGATTTTGATGATTTAATAATAGAGAGAACTTTTATAAATAAGTTAAAAGCCTATAAATTGTTATGGTAATGTAAAATGACTTTTGCTGTCTCTAACAGCAATCTTCTTTGTTTAGCTCAAAATTAACAGACACTGGAGGCATTGACCATAAAGTGGAACATCAGCCTCATCCCTAACCTTGAATACCCACTTCCTGTGCACTGGAATAGATAACAAGAGGAATCTTAAGGTAAACTGCCCAACTGCAAGGAACCGTTACATGTTGGTTTAAGTTATCTTGTGACAATGATGTAAACTGAGGAATAAAATGTAACCACCTGAATGAGTTTATGGCTGTAAAAACCTATAAAACACGGAGCTGTAACCCGATAGAGATCAATCACTCACATTACCTTTTTGAATGTGATTAACCCTCTTCTAACAAAATAATTTTTTTTTAATTATTTTACTTCCATCAGCTTGGCTCGATGTGCGTGTTACTTGCCAATTCCTTCCACAACATCATTTGCTTTTTGTTGTTGTTGTTGTTTGGATAAGTCTGGCTAAGGGTTTGTCAATTTTGTTTATTCTTTTGAAGAAATAACTCTGCTTCTTTGATTTTTTTTGTATTATTCTCTTGGTCTCCATTGCATTGATTTCTGCTCTTTATAACTTTCTCCTTGTATGAGCTTTCAGTTTGTTCTGCTCTTCTTTTTCTAAAAGATTGAGGTTGAACATCAGGTTGTTTAATAGAGCTTCCTCTGTTTTTCTAATATCAGTATTCACTGCTATGAATTTCCCTTCTGATACTGCATTCACCATGCCACATAGATTCCGATATGATGTTGCACTGACATTGTCATTCAATTATAGAAAGTGTCTGATTTCTTCTTTAATTTCCTGTGATCCATTGGTTACTCAGAAGTGTGTTGTTCCATTTCCATGTATTTATGAGATTCTTGTAATTTCTTATGCTGCTGTTAACTACTTTCATTGCACAGTGGTCTGATAATTTATGGGAGATAACTTCAGTTCCTTTGCACTTATTTAAACATGTTCTGAGTGAATATGTGGTCTGTTTTGGAGAACCCATGTGCAGCCAAAAAAAAATGTGTATTTTGATTGGGAGGTGGTGAAACACTCTGTAAGTATCTTTTAAGTTCATTTGTTCAAGCGTTTGAGTTCTAGTATTTCATTCTTTATTTTCTGTCTCCTTTATCTGTCTGTTTGTGAGATTGGGGTATTGAGGTTCCCTTCTAATATTGTATTAGTACTTATTTGATTTTTTTTTCAGCTTAATTGAGTTTATTGGTACTTCTTTGATTTTTTATGTCCATTATTATTTGCTCTATATAGTTGGGTGCACTAGTGTTTGGTGCACATGTATTTATGATTGTCATCTCTTCCTCTTGGATTATTACCTTTACAAGGATGTAGTGTTCTTCTTTGTCTCTCCTAATTAGGGTTAGTTTGAAATCCATGTGATCTGCAAAGAGGATATCTACCTACTCCTGCTTTTAGGAGGATTCCTGTCACAGGGAGTATTGTCTTTCACCCTTTAACTTTCAGTCTGTGAGATTCTTTTTGAATTAAGTGTGTTTCTTATATGCAGCACGTTGTTGGATTTTGCTTATGCCAGTCTGGTTTTTTTTGGGGGTGGTGGTGAATTGAGATCATTAACATTGATGCTTGTAACAAATATGCATTGAGTTATTCTTTTCATGACTTTTTATTTTTGTTGGATTCTCCCCCTTTGATTTTTTTAATTATTATTTTTTTATTTTTTGTCATGCCTGACAGATCCATTCTGCTTGGCTTCCTGGGGTTGTAGTCCTCATTGCCTTTTCCTAGGATATTGTTCAAAATATTTTTGAAGTGCTGGTTTGGCATTCATGAAGTTCCTCAGGTGTTCTTTGTCATGAAAGTATTTATTTCTCCATCAATTTTGAAAATAATTTTGCAGGGTACATCAATCTGGGTTGGAGATTATTTTCCTTTAGGGCTTGAAATACATCACTCCAGCTCTTCTTGTCTCTCTCTCTCTTTTTTTTTTTTTTTTTTTTTTTTTTTTGCGCG